>NC_061514.1:239200245-239411613 GCF_022539505.1 Lolium rigidum
TTGGCAATTGGCTAAATGGAGTAGATGCTAGGTTCAAAGTTCTTATCAGAGTGGGAGCGAGTTTTATGGTCGCTTTGACTATGTAGAAATGGCAAGGTTTTTAATAATAAAAATTCTTCTCTTATGCAGGTCATTTACCGATGTACGACGTTGCTCCGTTCATGGTCGTCGCTTCAGCGTTTGGAGGATCGCGACCTATTTACGAAGGTGTCTACACGCTTAGAGGAAACGGCGAAAGACTTTATTACCCAACATGGGTGGCTGCATACTAGAAGGATTTTGCCTTCTACAGTTTAGCTTTTCTTTTTATTTCACATTGTACTCGTGTGATCTCGCTTTTTTTAGTTTACTGCAACTGGAACTATCAGCGGCTATGTGCATCCTTGTTATGCGGAGGCCGGATGTAATACTTGATTTGAGTAATAATAAAGCGCCCTTTATCGAAAACAATATTACGGCAGGCAAAACAGACGAGGACTCTTGTTTTCTTTGTCGGTTGTTTGGTGGAGTTGTGCGATCTGTTCTTTTTCAGCGTAGATAAACGTAGATTTCTAGCTCGATCCGAACCGAACCAACGGATCGACCCGCTACCAATCCATTGCTATGTACTCGTGGACGGTAATCATGGGCACCCCTACCCAGCTGCCGGATGATGTGATCGTGGAGATCCTTCTCCGCCTGCCGCCGCACAGCGTCGCCCGGTGCCGCGCCGTATGCAGGGCGTGGCACTCCGCCATCTCCCACCCAAGCTTCCAGCGCTCCCATGCTGAACGCCCGGCCGCCGTCGCCGAGATCACGGCTGATGTCCAGCGCTACCTCTATGGGTTTGAAGGTACCCAATTACTTCTTGGAAAACAGTCCAGGGCCGTCTCCTTGGAGATCCTCCGCGACGATTGTCGCAGTCGTAGGGCCCTCTGGTTTACCACGCCCTTGTCCTTGTTTGCGTTCGTCCTCTCGGCTCCTGGGATGGCCTTGTGTGCATAGAGCGGGGAAACTGGCCACACCCTCGTTGCATCCACTTCTACGTGGACCACTACGTGCTCTGGAATCCGCTCACCATGGCCTGCGCCACGGTTGATACCCCGGACCGTCGCGGCCAAATCATCGCTGGCTATGCTCACCCGGAGACTAGCCGCTTCCACCTCCTGCAAGCTTCCGGCGAAACTCATGGCAGTCTACTAATTTCCCCGACTATCTTCCGGATTCGAAGGGTTGGAGATGCCGTTTGGCGCGAGCTTCCCCTCCCAGGAAACATGTGGCGGACAGCACAGCTCCGTATGAAGATGAACACACACGACCCTCGCTTCGTTAGGCTACACGGCAACTTGCACTGGCTGGTAGAGCAGTCCGGCTCGGAAACGCTGCAGCTGCTCGGCTTCGACATGTCATGGGAGGTGTTTTGGTCAGTTGGGACGCCGGCACGCCAAGGAGGCCTAGCCATGGCAAGAATCAGCCTAGCGCTAGCGTCTGGCGCCGGCAAGCTCTGCATCTTCACCGTCTTGCCTTCGACTAGCACAATGGAGATGTGGGTGCTCGATCGCTACTCCGGCCGCCCCCCAGCCCCAGGGAGCTGGCAGCTTAAGGAGAGGATCAATCTCATCACCTTGGACGGGACCGATCTGTCGTGGAAGTTCCGCGTGGGGACCACCCAGGTGGAGGTTGTGGAAGGCGCTCGCGAGGGCCAGGAGGTCTTCGTCGTGCAGTGCGCGGTAGGCCGAATTGACGCCTACAACGTCCGGCGTAAAGCGTGGCGCATGGTCAAGGCTTCCCGGTCGACTTCTACGACGGATGTGTGTGTGGTGATGCACAAGGACAGCGTTCTAAATGGTGAGATAAGCTTCGGCGAGGCATCGCGGGGTCTTGTTTATTGGGTTGACAACTACGGGCAGCGTCATTTCTACTGCTTATCCTAGTTTATATTCTCCTTGCCGCCTTCAGTTCAGGCGTCGTTCAGCATTCTATTCACAGATAAATCTCAGACTTGGATCGAGTTCAGTTTTGTCCAATCTGGAGACTCTGGTTTATGCATTCTTATATATGGACTTAATTTTCAGAATAGACAAACGGAAGCCGAGCTATGTGAAACTCTTTATATTCAAAAATTCAAAATTATGTTTTAAAATTTCAAAAATATGAGACTTGGAGTTCAGTTTTGTCCAGTCCAGAGAATGTGGTTTATGCATTCTTATATATGCCTTAATTTCGAGAGTGTATTTATTTTCAAACATTCCAAATCATATTTTAAGAATTTAAAAAATCTGATAAAAAAAACCCGTAGAGGTAGCCAATAATGTATACCAGAAACGTCTAAGATCTCAATTTAAACCGCTTTACATTCTAGTCTACACGAAAATAATAAAATCTGATAAATTATATAGTGTTGAAATGTGCATTATTCACTATAAGAACATATTTTATCATTTTTTTGTCACCTAGAATATAAAAGAATATCACATTGAGATTTTATATGTTTATACTATACATCATTAGCTACTTCTAGAAATTTATATTTTTATTATGAAACTTTAAAATACGAATTTTAAATGCTTAATAATAAAAGACTATGTGTAGCTTGGTCTAGCTCTTTATTCGTCAGTTTTCTTTTACGGTTTTGGTGTCAAAAATTTGCATGAACTTTTGTTACTCCATCCAATTCATAATAATAGTCAGGATTTAGTACAAAGTATCAAGGGAGAACGACATCTGGTCTGGATTTAGTACAAAGTAAGCGAGAACCATAGGCTTCCCTGGGCTATATACAGATTAGGCGAGTGCTTCCATAGACTTTCAAGGGCAAAACATTATGTTGAGCAGAACACAAGCACGGCCGAGATTAATCCGTGATGAGGGGTATGATCGACTTTTCAGCCTTAATTCGGGTACTTAAAAGCCCGATCCAGAACCCGCCAGACCCGTTTAGCCAAGGGATTTCCGTATCACCGTGAGAATACATACACACCACCACACGCATACACGCCTGTACATCTTCCATGTTTCCCCAACTCCCGCTTAAAATAAAGGGAAAGGATGTGTTGGATAGCGTGGGACACGTCCACACGGGTCCACACACACGCCCACTCCAAAAGTGTTCTAATATTTAACCCCACTCGGCATTATTCTCTCCCCATCATCCCCATTTCGGGCAAAAAGCGGAGGAGACAAGAAATTCTAGCCCTAGCTCGAACCCATCCTCTCTCCACTCCCATTTCGTGTCGTTGAAGTTCCAAAGCGTAGATTCAGCGATGGACAACTACATAGCAGCGGCTATTGCTGGTTTGGAGGGCGGAGCGAGAGCGGTGGCGGCTGGTGCTGGTTTGGAGGGCGGAGCGGGAGCAGTGGCGGCTGGTGCTGGTTCGGTCGGCGAAGCGGGAGCGGTAAGTATCAGAATCATGTTGTTAATGGTTTCATTACTGATACTTAAGTACAACCAACATTTGTATCAAATTCAGCTTGAGCTCTTTCCACTTTAGTAGAGATACGAGCTTTCACGTCCAGATTAAGAGTTATCTTGAAGTCACGCTTGGCATTCTGGAACTTTCGGGTCAGGTTTTTGGGGTTTTTCACAATTCGGGCTTCCAGAATCAACACCTGATATTCCCACGAAATAATCAAGACCTGACAAATCGGGTGCCCGAAAATTCGGGTCTGGGTTTCCCCGATTCACCCGAATTGGAGCAACGCCTCTAGAAGCTTCTACCGTAGAGGCCGAGAGGTGGCTGGTAGCCGGAGGGAAACAAGCACTAGTGGAAAACGGGGCAATAGGCCCGGTCCATTTGGGCCTTTAGACCCGGTTCCCGAACCGGGACCAACTAGGCGGGACTAAAGGGGGTACCCTTTAGTCCCGGTTCAAAGATAAACCGGGCCTAAAGGCCTCGACACGTGGTGCGGCCAGGGAGCTCGCGGTGGAAGGCCTTTGGTCCCGGTTCGTGGTACGAACCGGGCCTAGGTTCCTCTGCCGCGGCAGAGAATTGCTATTTCTCTGCCGCGGCACAGGTTTAGGTTGTACCAGCGTTTCTCTGCCGCGGCAGAGAAACAGGGCGTTTCTCTGCCACGGCAGAGTTTCAGCAATGCATATATATCATTCAAGAAACCACAAAAAATCGTCATGAATATATATAGACATCGTCAACAGTACACGACATCGTCAACAGTACACGTAATGCATGCATATTTACAATACAACATGTCCTCGACGGATTTCGTCCCCCGTCACGATCCGCCGATAGTGCTCTCCACCTGGGGTAAGGACCTCGGTAATAAAGAATCCCGCGATTTCCTCTTGAATTGCTTTTATTTGATCCGCTGTTATGAGAGTGTCCCGCAGGCGTGTCATCTATATTTAAAAAAGGAGATCAATATATGAATGGAACTCAATACAATAGATGGTACTAATTAAGATTAATTGTGAAAATTTGTTATCGTACACGAGTGTGGTGTATTTGGGCATCCCACCCTTGGGACAGGACATGTCACGCATGAAGGTGCAGACGTAGTATCCACATAAGTTATTCCCTTGTTCCTGCCTCATACACTTTACGAAAAAATAGTTCGATCAAACTAATAATCAAGCATCGTATTGAAAGTAAATATCATATATAAAGTTTCACGGACATAGCTATATATATAGTACTACTTACAGGGTAATCTCTAAATGTAAGCTCCGGTTTCCATTCACCCGGAACAGTATTGATGAACCGTTTCCAAGCCCTGCCCGGCAAAAAATAATGAGTAAATGAGTAATTGATTAGTTGATGATATCTTCGAATTAGAGCAGATGAAGATGCCAATACGAAATTGATTGAAACTACCTCTGGAGGATGGCAGCCATGTCCGCCCATTCCGCATATTCTTTACGTTTCGAGTCCATGACGTTTACGACTCCAAGGTGAAGATCAATGATTAGGAGAATAAAGTGGAAACTGCACAAGCATAGCTCAATGATTACGAGAATAAAGTGGAAGGTGCACAAGCATAATGTATGTTATATATAACACTCACTTGAAGTTGTAGGGAAAGAATATATCCTATTTGTCTGCTTGCTTCTCTAAAAACATTACGATGTTGTCCTCTGTGTCCTTGGGGTACCGTCGAACCGTAACTTCATGAACTGTGTTTGGGTCTATGAACCCCAGCGGTACGAGCTTGCCTCTTTTGTATTCCAGCTTCTTCATTCTGCATAATTAAATGTATAGCGTACACAAAGAATATAATGAGGATAATTGTTAGTGCAAATGAATGAGCTACAAACTTAATTACACAAATAAATCACTTACGAGGCGGTAGCAACTGATGACAGCTTTGTCGATGGCGTCTTGATTGAATAACTGAAACAGTTCTTCTAACTCAAGGTTTATCTCGTCTTCCCCCCGGAAGTAATGCTCATCTCTAAGATACACCGTGAGGTAGCTTTCACTTCTTCGACAGGCTTTCAGGTACCATTCATGCAACCTTCGCATCCGAGTCCCTAGACGCGCGAGCTCGCCGGGTTTGACGAGATCTTTTCCGTATCTATACGTGTTTACCACTTGAGCCGTTGGATAGTAATCTTCGTACTCAACCGATGCTCCCCGAGCTCTAGCCGCCCGTTCGATCATCGATGCCGTCTCCGGATCATGATATGGCTCCACGATGAAGTGGGGTGCGGCCTGAATGTCCTGCTGTCCAAGGCTGGGCGACTTTTTTGCTTCTTTGCTCGCTCTAGAGGACTGTCCAAGAGAGCGGTCATAATCAGCTCTCGGCTCAGGTCTCTTCATTCTCGTCTCGGCAAAGTGCTTCACCGTCCGCGGTCGAATAAACACCTTCTTCGGCGGAAGAAACGCCTTTTGCTCTTCGGTCTGCTCATGTGGTAACAGCTCGGGAGTCTGTGCCCTCATTGGAGTTGATGATCTCTTTGGAGCTGTAGGCGGTGCCGCGGACAGCTTCCTCTTTTGCTTAAGTGGAGGCGGCGGAGTCTCCGACGAGGAGGAGGAGGCGGCGGAGTCTCCGACGAGGAGCAGGAGGCGGCGGAGTATTTTCACGCGGAGCGGACTGGTCATGGATAGGGGAATCATCATCGCGCACGGGAGAATCATCACGCGGAGGAGACTCGGGTGGCGGAGGAGGCGGAGGTGGCATGCTTGTTGGCTTCTCACCTGGAAACACAATGTTCTCCTTCCGCCATTGCACGGTGGTTCTACGGGCTTCTCCCAGTTCTTTGATTTCCCCATCTTCACCTGCTGGGTGCTCAAGCACCAACCCCTCATAATCTCTCATCACTTCATCCACCATCACAACAGCAAAGTCGTCTTGGACCGAACGGCAATGGTAAGACCTTGTAGGTAAGAGGATGCCGACCGCCGCCTTGAAGGATAGGTTGAAAACTTTAACATGCAGCTCACAAGGACGGCTCTCAGTGAGATCATGCACGGGGGTAGCGAGGAGGCTCGACCACCTGGTCATCATCATCATCATCAGCCACCTGCTGAGAGGAAGCCACGCTGCTTTTCCGGTGTGGTTGAGATTGCGGCGGGGCGATGGCATTGAGCAATGCGGGATCTACGGCCTGCCCACTGAGCCATCCGAGATGTAAGTACTTGGGTTACCATGGTTAATTGGGCTTTCATGGTGCTCATACCCTCCTCTAAGTTAGCCGGGCGGTCTGTTTCCCTTGCCTTCCTCCTCTCATGGCTTTTATCGGGAAATCTCTTCCTTTCCGCGGGAAAGCCATACTTCCACGGAACGGAGCCTTCGTGCCTCGTGTTCGTCCGCCGTGTTCTTTGTTCCCAAGGGCGCGTGTCGGCTCATCGTTCTCTCTTTCGGGCTGGAACAACCCCGCCTCCACGTCCCTATGTGCTCTTTCCGGGGCATCAATGGGAACCTTCGGATGAGCTTTCTTATAGATGCACTTCCACTGTTTCCGGATGCAACGTTCCCCCAATCCCGTAGAACCACTCCTTGCACCGTTCGATCCAACCGTGTGTCCCTAATCTGATCCCTTTACTTGGTCGGTTCCGCCTCAGCTGCTTGCCACTTAGGACGGTTAGCCCTGTATCCACTGGACCCGGAATTTGGTGATATAGCTTCAACGCAGCATTTGCCTTATTTATTTCCGACCTTCTCTTAAATTCTTCGACTCCGTCTTTGTACTTCACGAATTCTTCCCAGTGAGTTTTTACCTTCTCATTGTCCGGAGTCTTCTTTATCTTGATAAGGCGGCGCAATCTTTTCTTGTGGCTCTTGAATAGTTCGGCCATCTTCTTCTTGCCAAACTCGTGGAGGGCCTGCTCCATCTTGGCCTTTTCAGCGTCACCCCCATCTTCGGGTACTATGTTGAAATGTGACATGAGCTTGTCCATAATGCTGTTTTTGGCTACATCATCGATATAAAGACCTTGAGCTTCTTCCTCTGCAGACAGCACTAGTCCCTTCGGCTTGTGCCATTCTCGAACGGTGATCGGGACGTGGTCCCTAACAAGCACTCCGCATTGAGCTATAAATGCCTTTGCACCTTTCTCCGGAGCAATCGGTTTACCATCCTTTTCGATGTGGGTGATGTCGTGCCTAACACCGTCATCCAACTTTTTGGCCGGGCCTCGCTTCCTCGACTTTACGGAAGAAGTGCTCGATCCGGAGGGCTAAAAAAGAAATAATTCATAGTCGGTACAATTTAATTAGTTAATGCATCTAGTCGATCAACGGCGGCTTAATTAGTTTATATACCTCGGTGATAACTACGGTTCGGGAGCCATTATGATGATCTTGTTCCTCACCGGCGCCACTAGGATCTTCTTCCTCAATATTCTCCGCTCCCTCACCGGAGTCATTCAAATAAGTTGCGGTGACATCGTCACCGCCATCATCTGGAATAACGTCGTCGTCGCGATCATCCAGAGTACCGTTTGCTATGAGGTTCTCCATGAAATTTTCTTCAAATTCATCTCTGTCCATGCTTTCTACAACGACCTGCAAGCTATACATATATAGGAACCATCATATGATCAAATTGAGGATAATGCAGAAAATTGAAAATGGAGTTACATATGTAGTTCTTAACTAAGGATCGATAATATAGTGCTGAAAGCAGATAGTGCAGTTACATGCATACATAGATCGGGTTCATGTTTATTTAACCCTAATACATATCAATCACTACTACAACCACTCAACCGCGCGAGACCGGGTCCTAGAGGGCGCCGGCCGGGTCCTGAGCCGCGGCTGGGTGTACCCCCAAAGCCACGGAACAACAACGGGAGCATAGCTAACATGAGATCCCCGCATAACGCTCCATCCGGTCCTATACATGTTGTCTAACGCGTACATGTAACGGCGAACGTGCTTGGTCCTCCGCTTCAATGCGGCTGAGCTACCTCCTCCGGCGGGGCCGGCTCCCTCTGAAACGACCGTGGCCCATAAGACCTCCACCAAAGAATATCCGGGTCGACAACGGGACCCGGATTCCGCACCTAGGTGCGCGACCCGTAAGCTAAGACCTCCCGGTGCCACCCGGCGGAGCCCGGTCCCGGACCTCCCCCATCTGCTCCATCTCCTCTAGAAGAGTCGGACCACGGCGCGGCGGCTGTCGCGGCATCGTAGCTACGAAAACAAATCATATATATATGTACCAACGTTAACATAAATTAAAAAATAAATTCACTACTTAGTCGGCGCCGGCACTACCGTTTGGGGCGCCGGCACTACATACTTTATTTTGGGCCGGGGGCGCGGTGGCACTACATACTTACTAACTAACACTAACACTAACTAACTAATTTTTCACTAACACTAACTCTAACACTAACTTTTTCACTAACACTAACACTAACAAACTAACTAATTTTCTAACACTAACACTAACACTAATTAACAAACTAACACTAATTAACACTAACACTAACAAACTAACTAATTTTCTATCTAACACTAACTTTTTCACTAACACTAACACTAACAAACTAACTAATTTTTTATCGAACACTAACACTAACAAACTAATAAATTTTTGTAAACTAATTTAAATCAAATTATGTACTAATTATGTACTAATTTACAAATTATGTACTAATTTTTGTAACTAGTTTTGTAACTATTTTTGTACTAAACTAATTAATCTAACATATATAAAAACAAAAATCTAAAAATCTAAAAAGTTAAAAAAAAAATGGTGGCCGGGGCTCACCTTGGCGCCGCGGCGGGAGAGGAGGCGCGCGGCGGGCGGCACGGCGGACGGCGACGGCGGCACGGTGGACGGCGATGCGCGGCGGACGGCGGCGGGCGGGCGGACGGCGGGCGGACGGCGGCAGCGGCCGCGGGCGCGCGGGCGTGGCGGTGGGCGGCGGCGCGGTGGGCGGACGGCGGACGGCGCGCGCGGACGGCGGCGGGCGACGGCGAGCGGTGGGCGGCGGCGCGGTGGGCGGCAGTCGCGGGCGGGGCAGCCTGGCGGCGTCGTTCCCGTCGTCTCCGCGCGATTGATCTCCGCGCGGAGACGAAGTGTCAGTTATATACTGCACCCCCCCTTTGGACCCGGTTTGTATTACAAACCGGGTCCAAAGGCCCCCCTTTGGACCCGGTTTGTAATACAAACCGGGACTAAAGGCCATTTTTGCTGCGTTTTCGCTGCGCGCGCAAAAAAGGCCTTTAGTCCGGTTTGTATTACAAACCGAGTCCAAAACCAATTTTTTAAAAATTTCATTCCCGCCTTATTTCAAATCAAAAAAAACACGTGCGGCCACCGCCATGCCACACGTGTCCACCGCCGCCTCCGCCACCGCCGTGTGCGGCCACCGCCGCCACCGCCACCGCCGTGTGCGGCCACCGCCACCGCCGCCGCCATGTGCGGCCACCGCCACCGCCGTGTGCGGCCACCGCCACCGCCGCCGCCGCCATGTGCGGCCACCGCCACCGCCGTGTGCGGCCACCGCCGCCACCGCCACCGCCGTGTGCGGCCACCGTCACCGCCGTGTGCGGCCACCGCCACCGCCGTGTGCGGCCACCACCGCCACCGCCACCGCCGTGTACTGGCCACCACCGTCACCGCCATGTACTGGCCACCGCCGCCATGCCACACGTGTCCCTTCCCCGTGCCACGTGTCCCTCCGCCGTGCCACACGTGTCGCTTACCCGTCGACGCCGTGTACTGGCCACCGCCACCGCCGCCTCCGCCATGTACTGGCCACCGCCACCGCCGTGTACTGGCCATCGCCACCGCCGCCGCCGCCATGTACTGGCCACCGCCACCGCCGTGTACTGGCCACCGCCGCCACCGCCACCGCCGTGTGCGGCCACCGTCACCGCCGTGTGCGGCCACCGCCACCGCCGTGTGCGGCCACCACCGCCACCGCCACCGCCGTGTGCTGGCCACCACCGTCACCGCCATGTGCGGCCACCGCCGCCGTGCCACACGTGTCCCTTCCCCGTGCCACGTGTCCCTCCGCCGTGCCACACGTGTCGCTTACCCGTCGACGCCGTCGTGCGGCGTGTAGCCACCGCTTCCACGTGCCTCGCCCCGCCGACGCCGGCGTGCGGCGTGTGTAGCCGTGGCTTACACGTGCCATGCCCCGCGTGCGCTATATGAGCGACGAGTGCGGGCGCAACCGGACGTCGCCACCGCCTCCGCTCATTCATCTCCGGGATGCCTCCACGTCATCGAGGGCGTCCGGTTTCCGTGGCGTTCGAGTGCGTCCGAGCGGTAGGTTCACCGCCGAGATACGCGCCGGTGGCTTCCGCCTCACCCTCGGCACGTACAACACGCCGGAGCTGGCGGCGCGCGCTTACGACGCGGCGGCGTGGCGCTTTCGGCGGCCAGGGCGAGACATGAACTTCCCGGATGTTGAATCGCTAGAGGAGGCGGAGTTCCTCGCGCCGCCGCCGTGCCTCGTCGACGACGAGGACCGTCGCCGGCACCGCCGGGTGCAGCGCGGGATCGCCATCGCCGAGCGCGACGAGCGGTTGATGCGCCGATGGAGGGCGCGGTTCCCCAACGATGCCGACAACACCGACGCGTTCTTTGCTAACCTTAGGGCACAACGCAGGTCCGACGGGCGCCACCGTCGGGCCGTCGCCGCCTTCGAGCTCGAGAACCCGAATACAACTTGGACCGAAAACGACCCTCGGTGGGAGGACATTTGGACGGAGACAACCTCCGACGACGAGTAGAGACTAGACTAGTAATTTATCTATTTTATTGTAATTTCAATAAAGTCGATGTCGGTTGGTTTTGTTCAATAAAGTGGTTGACACGAAATTTATTACGATTGAACTGAAATTAAAGTACGAGCTCCTCGGAGAAAAGTTTCCCGCCACATACATGGAATTAAAGTACGAGCTCAACTGAAAATTAATTAAGATACATCACCGGATTCGACTTGTTCTAGTCATTCGGTCATACTCGTGCCTAGCCCTATAGTACTCGCCACTTGTAGTCGTCGTAGTCGCCGTCATCATCGTCGGCGGCATCGGGGTCGCGGTAGTCGAACCTCGACGGGAGAGCACGCGTGGGGCTGGGACCGAGGGTAGCGCGAGGCGGGGGCCACGGTAGGCCATGACGCCCTGGAGAGTCCGGCCGCACCACCACGGCCGACGGCCGGCCTCGTTGAAGTCCGAAGGAGGCGGGCCGCCCTCCTCGTGCACGGCAAGCGCCCTCTCACGCCGATTGATGAAGAAGCTTTCCCAAGTCGGGAAGTAGTCGGGATGCCCGCGGGGATTCCTCCGCTGCTGCGGCGTGAGCTCGAAGTAGTAGTGGTTCGTGATGGCCATCTCGCGCGCCACACCTAGAGGGACGGGGAGGGACCGGTACGCCTCCGACGCTCGGCAACCAGCCGGTCGGGACACGGTAGCCCGGCGGGCGAGGGGTAGTTCGACGCGCAAGCGCCTCCGCCTCCCGGAGGGTTAGAGATACGATGGAAGCCATGGGACAGAGTGATGAGGTTTGCAGATATGAGTCTAGATGTGATATGTAAATGGAGGCCAAGCCTACATATATATATATAGTGAAAAAATTGGCGGGAGGACAGAGGCGGGAAGCAGTGGAAAGCGCGGGAAGAAAAATAGGCGGGAACGCAGTGGAAAGCGCGGGAAGAAAAATAGGCGGGAACGCGGTGGCACCGAAAACATTAGTCCCGGCTGGTGGGTACAACCGGGAGTAAAGATCATTTTTTTGTCATATCTAACAAAAGTGTCGGTGGGATAAAGACGTGTGGGTAACCTTTAGTCCCGGCTGGTGGGTACAACCGGGACGAAAGATCCTTTTTTGTCATCTAACAAAGCTGTCGGTGGGATAAAGACGTGTGGGTAACCTTTAGTCCCGGCTGGTGGGTACAACGGGACGAAAGATCCTTTTTTGTCATCTAACAAAGCTGTCGGTGGGATAAGGACGTGTGGGTAACCTTTAGTCCCGGCTGGTGGGTACAACCGGGACTAAAGATGTCGGCGAGGATAAGAACGCATGGGTGGACGCATCTGCTCGATGAGATAAAGCATGTAGCGCACGACGCCTGTCGAGTAGAAGCGGTCTTGTGCCTATAAAAGGAGCATCGATACGGCTTGCCAAGCGGATCAACAAGCCAAGCGAGAGATTCATTCCCATGGATTGGAAAATCTCCCGTGGCGCGGCTTCTCGAAGATGTTGTTGGTGCACACGCCCTACGGCATCTTCGGAAGCTGCGCCTCGAGTCTTTCCCTGCAAGCCCGTGAACGACTACATCTCCTCTAACGGTGTTGGGGAAAGGGTTGGGAAATCTCCCGTGGCGCAACTTCTCGAAGATGTCGTTGGTGCACAAGCCTTACGGCATCTTCGGAAGTTGCTCCTCGGAATTTTTCCTGCAAGCCCACGAACGACTACATCTCCTCTAATAGTGTTGGGGAAAGGGTTGGGAAATCTCCCGTGGCGCGGTTTCTCGAAGATGTTGTTGGTGCACATGCCCTACGGCATCTTCGGAAGCTGCGCCTCGGAATTTTCCCCTGCAAACCCGTGAACGACTACATCTCCTCTATATATATGGTACAAAAAGCCAACCACATCTCCACTTTTCATATCTTACATACGGTTAAATGATTACACAAAAATAAATGGGAAATTGATTGCCATGTTGAGATACTCATTTGTGCCATGGAGCATCTTCATCATTTAATCTTCTTCGGCCTTAACCATGGAGCATCTTCATCATTTAACTTGATGCTTGGATCAATGTTCACTACGAAGGGTGGAATTTCATCAAACTTATTATAATCTTCGACATGTCTGTCTTGTCCTCCACTCCCACGATGTTTCTTTTTCCGGAAAGAACTATGTGGCGCTTTGGCTCATCGTTTGATGTATTTGTTTCCTTATGTTTCCTTTTTCTTGGTTTGCTAGACATATCCTTCACATAGAAAACCTGGGCCACATCCTTGGCTAAGACGAATGGTTCGTCTCTATACCCAAGATTGTTGAGATCCACTTGTTGTCATTCCATACAACTTGTCTACACGAACCCCGCCTCCTGTTTTGTTGACCCATTTGCACCTAAACAAAGGGACCTTAAAAGAAGGTCCATACTCAAGTTCCCGAGATATCCTCTATGTAACCATAATATGTGTCATTTGGGCCTTCATTCATTATTGCATCAAAGCGGACACCATTGTTTTGGTTGGTGCTCTTTTTATCTTGGGCGATCGTGTAAAATGTATTCCCATTTATCTCGTACCCTTGGAAAGTCACTACGGTCGAAGATGGTGTACGGGCCGGCAAGTACAGCTGATCTTCAATATCTTCGTTATTCGGGAGATGTTTTTGCAACCAACCGCCGAAAGTCGACATGTGTTCACGTCTAATCCAATCGTTCGACTGCCCGGGTTACGGGAGCGTAGAAAGTTCTTGTGCTCACCGATATACGGAGCCACCATGGTGGAACTTTGTAGAAGCGTGTAGTGTGCTTGAGTCAAAGAAATCCCGTCCCTACATATCATTGATTTCCTTCCTAGCGTGCCTTTTCCACTTAGTCTCCCTTCATGCCGCGATTCGGGAACACCAATCGGCTTAAGGTCGGGAATAAAGTCAACACGGAATTCAATGACCTCCTCTGTTCCATAGCCCTTGGAGATGCTTCCTTCGGCCTAGCACGGTTATGAACATATTTCTTCAAGACTCCCATGAACCTCTCGAAGGGGAACATATTGTGTAGAAACACGGGACCGAGAATGGAAATCTCATCGACCGGGTGAACGAGGAGATGTGTCATAATATTGAAGAAGGATGGTGGGAACACCAGCTCAAAACTAACGAGACATTGGACCACATCATTACGCAACCTCGGTAGAATTTCTGGGTTTATTACCTTCGAGAAATTGCATTGAGGAATGCACATAGCTTCACAATGGGCGATCGAACATTTTCCGGTAGAAGCCCCCTCAATGCAATCGGAAGCAAGCTGTGTCATTATCACGTGACGAGTCATGAGACTTCGGGTTACGGAATGTTTTCTTCTCCATATTTATTATTCCCTTTATATTGGAGGAGAAGCCGGACGGGACCTTGATACTCCTAAGACATTCAAAAAATATTTC
Source organism: Lolium rigidum (assembly GCF_022539505.1). Lineage (NCBI taxonomy): Eukaryota > Viridiplantae > Streptophyta > Magnoliopsida > Poales > Poaceae > Lolium > Lolium rigidum. The sequence goes on from NC_061514.1 coordinate 239,214,763, forward strand.
CTTCTCTGCTTTTGTAAGAGCGTAGGCTGGATAAATGACGTCCTTTAACTCTCTCATGCAGATTTTTGGGGTCTTTCCAACGTTGCTTTGGTCCTCCCGTGCTTACGGTGTATCTTTTGTCTTCCCGTACACGCCCGGAAAGCCTAGCGAGGTTCACGCAAAGATTCTTCGTCACGTGCATCACATCGATTGAAGAGCGGACTTCTAAGACTTTCCAATATTCTAGCTCCCAAAAAATAGATTTCTTCTTCCACATGGGCGCGTGTCCGGCGGCGTCATTCGGAACGGACCGTCCGCCGGGACCCTTTCCAAATATTACATCTAGATCCTTGACCATACCAAATATATCAACACCATCACGATGGGGAGGCTTCCTCCGGTGATCAGCCTCACCGTCGTAATGCTTGCCTTTCTTTCTTACGGGATGGGTAATCCTAAGAAATCGACGATGCCCCAGGTACACGACCTTCTGACCTTTTTCCAAATAATCACCTTCGAGCTCATGTAAACAGTGTGTGCATGCATTGTATCCCTTGTTTGACTGTCCTGAAATGTTACCAAGAGCAGGCCGGTCATTGATGGTTACGAAAAGCATCGCTCTTAGGTCAAATTCCTCCTGCTTGTGCTCGTCCCACACACGTACACCTGCTAGGGACCACAAGCTGTAGAAGTTCTTCGACTAATGGCTTCGGGTACACATCAATGTCGTTACCGGGTTGCTTCGGGCCTTGTATGAGCAACGGCATCATAATGAACTTCCGCTTCATGCACAACCAAGGAGGAAGGTTATATATACAAAGAGTCACGAGGCCAGGTGCTATGGCTGCAGCTCTGCTCTCCAAAAGGATTCATGCCATCCGTACTTAGACCAAACCTTAAGTTCCTTGCATCCTGTGCAAAGTTTGGGAACTCTCTATCGATTTTTCTCCATTGGGATCCATCGGCGGGGTGCCTCAACATCACGTCTTTCTTACGGTCTTCTTTGTGCCATCGCAACAACCTAGCGTGCTCTTTATTCCTGAACAAGCGTTTCAGCCGTGGTATTATAGGAGCATACCACATAACCTTGGCGGGAACCCTCTTCTTGGGGCGCTCGCCCTCAACATCACCGGGGTCATCTCGTCGATCTTATACCGCAATGCGGTGCACACCGGACATGCATCCAAATTCTCGTACTCACCGCGGTAGAGGATGCGGTCATTAATGCATGCATGTATCTTTTGCACATCTAATCCTAGAGGGCGAGACAATCTTCTTCGCTTCGTACGTATCGGCGGGCAATTCGTTACCCCTTGGAAGCTTCCTCTTAATTATTGTCGGCAACTTTCCAAATCCTGAGTCGGTGACACCGTTCTCCGCCTTCCATTGCAACAATTCCGAGTGTGCTTGCCTAGCTTTTTATGGCCATCTTCGCAAGTTGGGTATAACAATTTGTTGTGATCATCTATCATCTTGTCGAAGGCCAACCTTTCCTTTTCGGTTTCACATTCTCTCCTTGCATCGGCAATGGCCCGGCCAAGATCATCATCGACGGGCTCATCCGGTGCCTCTTGATCTTCTACTTCATTGTCTTCATTGCCTTCTGCAGTATCATCGTATTTAGGGAAATTGGGATAACCGTCATCGTCCTCTTCCTCTTCTTCATTGTCTTCCATCATAACCCCTCTTTCTCCGTGCTTGGTCCAACAATAGTAACTGGGCATGAAACCGGATCGCGGAAGGTGGCTGTGAATGAGACTCGAGTGAGCGTAATTTACGATATTCTTGCAGTCCACACATGGACAATACATGAAGCCACCATGTTTGTTTGCCTCCGCCACGGCCATAAAATTATCCAGGCCCGCGATGAACTCGTCAAACCGTCGGTCAATGTACATCCATTGCCGATTCATCCGCATGATATAATTAAGCTGATCAAAACCATTACGGAACATCACGATGTATATATACACATGCATTTTATCAATTGCGGATGAAAAGGATAAAGTCGTTAACCTCGATGAAGAAGAAAAAAGCAAGTTAAGTGTGGCTTGATTTGTGTAAACTCAAGTGGCAAATCCTCTTAAGCATTTCATCGAACACCTCTTGTGCATGTGAAGAAGAGAGGAAAGCAATACACCCCTCTTGTGAAGATAGTGAAAAAATGGCTAAGTGTGGCTCACACTTGGGCAGGGGCAAGGTTATATAGCCAGAGGGGGGCCTTTGGACCCGGTTTGTCATACAAGCCGGGACTAAAGGGTTCCCCAGGCTGACACGGCCTGCCGCGCCCTGCGGGTGGACCCTTTGGACCCGGTTTGTATGACAAACCGGGTCCAAAGGCCGCTACGAGACAGGCGCCAGCGGGTGGGGTCGTCCTGGGCAGAAACGAACCGGGTCCAATGGGGGCATTGGACCCGGTTTGGTTCAGCAGTGGGACATTTGCTTGGGACCAAAGGCCTCTTCTCCACTAGTGAAGGAAGGAGGACGGTGGCCCGGCGGAGTCAAGGGAGGCAACCGGCGCAGGAGGGGACTATCGAGGGAGGCGGCTGGCGGTCGACGCAGTACAACGTCAAGGAAAGAAGGCAGCGCAGCACCACCGGTTGCAGCTCTCAGGTGAGGCACCGAGATGCGAGGAACGAAAGGAGGCGGTCAACGCCTTGGTAGCGGGAGTGGATCTCGCGGAGTGTGCTCGTGTGGGAGTTAGGGTTGGCCGGTTGGGCATGATTGACTGGGGACTAGGGGAGGGCCAGAGTTTGACGTGCGGTGGAGTGGGCTCCTAGCTGCTGGGCTGCTGGGTTGGGGCAGGAGATTTGGTCCAAATTCGGGCTAAACGGGATGTTCGGTCTCCGAGGCCTACACCCAAATTTCCCGAAATTAGTTTGGGTTTCTACTTTCTAGATATGCCACCCGATTTAACACCCGATTTTTTCAGGTCTCGGATAGTTCTGGTCCGGGTCCGGATAATTCAGGTTCGGGTCTCGGGTTTTGGATTTTATACCCACCGTGATCTACACAAGCCAGACATCTAGAAAGTATATACGGTCAAGCTCAGTCTATTTCCACTTAAATATACTCGTAAATGAGGACAATATTCCATGATCAGCACTAGACCTGCTATGCATATGAAAGGATGACTATCTATGAAGAATAGTTGCAATACAAATAAATACATAATTTTCCAATACAAACGATGATCTTATACAGGAAAAAATATTGTGACCAAAGATGAACAAACACTAGTACAGAACATGCCTTCACACACGACTGAAACGGCCGTCACACGCGATAAACCTTACCGTCAGTATGCAAGGATGGACGATGCTCCTCTACAACGCATACGGTTTCCAACATGATGTGTGATGGGGTAAACTATGTCAAACGGTTTCACCACAATAATGGTCTGCGAGTAGGAGGCCATTCGCTTTCCACCTATTTTGATTTTATACATTGCAAACTTTTTGGACATAACCGATTAGTTGTACCTATAAAATCATGATACTAGCAGATATATGAGCAAGTAGCACTCATACAAATACATTACCAAATCTCAATTTTATTGAACATCTGATACATCATATGTATACATACATATGTGATAGATACATAACAGAAGAGAAATATACACAAAATAATAAAATTTGTAGCATTTCTTGGTTACGCCTTTATCTCCACGATAAAAGTAATGTGAAAATTTCTTTCAAATCATCATCTTCGCGAGGATACTAAATTTTCTCCACTTATTCTTGCAAAGATATGACTGAAAAAAGTCCTGTCTCTAGAGATAGTAGATTTCTCCACTTATCCTTGGAAAAACATGCATGGAGAAGTTAGAGGTGCGCCTTCCAATGGCAGTCCTTCCATGTTGCTACAACAATACTAGTGCATGTTCTGCAAATAATTAACAAGAAAGTGACAAAAGGCTAACAACAAAATAGTTAACAATAATTTAAGTTCAAATGATTAGTAATCATACCAGGGAACGCAGATGCAAAGTGATCGAGAACACCACTTCGCACACATTTGCTCCCCTTTATCTTATACAGTGTTACTAACAAGAAAGTGAGAAAAGGTTAACAAGAAAACAATTAACAATAATTTAAGTCCAAATGATTAGTATTCTCATACAAGGGAACGCAGACGTAAAGTGATCGAGAACACCACTTTGCAGACCTTTGCTTCTCTTTATCTTATACAAAGTTACAACAAGAAAGTGAGAAAAATCTATCAAGAAAACAATTAACAATCTTCTGTTGTATATGTTTATATTTTTATCAATATAGATGATTAAACTTTACGAAGTTTAACTTTGACCAAATCTTATATGCAACATATTTTGGGCAGGAGGAGTACTATCCTGACGGTCGTGACCTGAGTTGCGCCGACTTCATTTCTCTCTTCCTTGGCCTTGTCACCAACGAGGATGTACAGCTGCCTGTGGAGGCGTATTTCAATTTTAACTTCGTCGAGGAGGTTGAGGAGAAAATGCCATTATACATCTATACTTGTGAGACGCCCACGTCCTTCTTCTCGAACAAGGAGCTTTGTTGGGGAGACTACGAATTTGTGAGAAGAGATGCCGTTGAACGATCCGCCCATCTGAAGGGTGATTGTTTCACCACCCGGTGTGATCATGGTTTGCAAGGACCCCAACACTTCCAAGGATGCCGCCGATGCTCTCACATAGGCGAACATTTTAACATTTTCCTTCAAAATAAGATGGCTGCTGATGTGACGTTCGAGGTCGGCGACGAGACATTCTTTCTTCAGTTCCCTGTGATGTCGCATCCCATCACCGCTGTCGCCGGCTTACCGCCCTTGCCAGGCTCCCGCCGCATCCCTCCTAGGCGAACACCGCAGCGTCCCCACTCTCCCACCGCAGCCCTCCCGGGCGACCGCAGACATCTCACATGGGTGGAAGATGTGAGCTCCTGACGGATCGGAAGCTCCACTCTATCTCCCCTCAGTCCATTGTTGGATTTGTCGTTCTATCTGACCTGCAGCGGGACAGGTAAATCCTCTGACTCCCTCCACTTCATGTTCTTCTCTTGTTGACTCAGTTCTGTACAAAAGCTCATGTTAACTTTTCCGCATCTAGATTTGGTTTTTTGGCAGGGATTTTACACAATCTGTTCGGTGTAAACTTAAGGTGACTATTGGATGACCTGCATGATGGTAGTGGATACCGAATTGCACATAAATTTATTAAACCACATTTTATGATTCAAATTTTATTGCAAAGCATACCGGACCAGGATTCCTACCATGGTAATTCCCTCTCAATACATACATCTGCACATTTTTCAGTCATTTTAACGCTTCATCCAGAACACTACTCTTCAGAGTATATTATTTTTCCAACACTGTATCCTCAAACGGGAGCTAAGAGATGTAGATTTTCTACATGCCACGAAATTGTAATGTTTTTTATGAAGTTGTGGCATTCTCAGTTCGACATTTGGGCACTGAGAAGTTGAGTCACACCCACCTGCTATGAAACTTAGTGTATACAGGTGAGCATTCTTTTTTTTTTCTATGTTCTCTAGCAAGTCCTTTTTATGTTTCCTTGATCATCTCAAATGCTCTTCTTAGAAGCCTACCATTTTGTAGCCCTATCTAATGTTCTGCATATTTAGCTCACGTATTTTCTTTATGTTTCCTTAAACAGTTCTGAATATACTTAGATGGAGTTATATGCTAATGTTAATTTTATTATGCACAAATCACCTAAGAGGATTTTCAGAAATATTGTATGTGCAGGAGAACCGAGGGTTTGATCGATCATTAGATTTTCTGAAAGCCTGGTTCAACTGTGTTATATAATATCATACGCCGGAGAAACGTTTTGATATCGGATGTTTTAATAGGTAATCCGCTGAATATCGAATTCAGAAGGAATTTATCTAATGATAGAATGGATGTTTGGCTACTTCTTTTACAACGCCTAATTAGGATCAACTTGTCGGCAGATCCGGATATTTTTGTTTGGAAATTAACAACTTCCGGTATCTTTTCGGTGAAATCTATGTATGCGGATATAATGAACGGTCATACGGTTTTCTTGCGCAAATATATTTGGAAAATAAAGGTACCACTGAAGATTAAGATTTTCATGTGGTTTCTATATAAAAAGGTGATTCTTACGAAAGACAACCTTGCTAAACGGAACTGGAATGGATGTAAAAAAATGTGCCTTTTGTGATGCTAATGAATCTATAAATAATTTATTTTTCGATTGTCCCTTCGCTAAGCTTATTTGGAGAACCATTCAATTTACTTTTAATATCCCTCCGCCGGCCAACGTTACGAACATGTTTGGAAATTGGCTAAATGGAGTCGACAAAAGGTCCAAAGAACAAATCCGGACAGGTATTTGTGCTTTGATGTGGGCTATATGGAATTGCCGTAATGACTTTTTTTTTTAACAAGAGTACGTACTCGCATTTTTTACAGGTTAACCGTATGGTTACACATTGGATCCACGAATGGTCTTACCTTCTGCCGGAGGCACAACGTACACATATGGATTCTGGATGCATCCGTCTGGAGATGGTAGCTCGGGATATCTACAACCTCGGTGGCTGGCAGCTTACTAGAAGATTACAAGATGCTTAAGAGACTCATTCTTTTTGTTTTCCTTTGGTTAATTTTTGTGTACACTTTATGTGATCCATGAGATGAGTTGTATGAATTCTAAATTTTAAAACTTTTAATAAAAGGTTGTGTGCATCTATTGATGCAGAGGCCGGGCGATGCTCCCATTTCGAAAAAAAGAACTGTGTTATAAAAGCGACAAGCAAATAACGAAGAACGGAACAAGAACACACGCAGGGGACACAAGATTTAACGTGGAAAACCCCTTCCAACACAGAAGGAGAAAAAACCACGGGCGCCAGCCAGCAAAACTTCACTATATCGGGAGGTGTTTACAAACGCCGTGGGTTATCTTATAATCTAACTAGATGACCCGTTGCGCTATCGCGCAATGACGAAGGCTAACCATAGGGTTTCTCTTATTTTAGTACCGAATTAGCGCGTTGTGCTATCGCCCAAATAGCATAATTCAATAAGAATTTGAACCATAAGTTTTGGCTTATTTTAATATCAGAGGCTTGGAGCGGAGCTCTACTCTTCTTGCCGATGTCATCACTATAGTGGTAAAGGGAGGGCATTCGGGTTGGGTGGCCATCCAGGCGAGCTATAACATCATCTGATGGCGTGAGTTGGAGAAAATGTTCTCGATGGTCCCTACACCGTCCTTTGGCTACTCCCTTTGCTCCCATGCCACGGCTCCTTCTGCCCCTCGTATGATCTGAACCATCCCTTGTATTCTCATGTGGGTAATGCCCTCAATATCTCTTTCACTTTCTTTTGCGTAATCCACTTGCCATCACAGAAATATTATGGCCAAGTGGCTGCGATTTCTTATTTTCTCACGTGCACATTTGTGTTTCATCGCAATGTTTAAGTGTACCTATGGATGGCGTTTTAATAACTTTCAAATAATACCCGTTGTGCTATCTCGCAAATGGTGGAGGCTACCCATAGGATTTGGTTTATTTTAGTACCGAAGGTTGGAGTAGAGCTTTTGGATCGAGTAGAATAGTATCCGACGGGGCGTCCCATGGTGAGGTATAATAGTATGTAGTGTGTTTCGTTGGAGGAAACGCCCTCGACGGCCCTTGTACTTTCATTTGGGTAGTGCTCTCGATATCTCTTCCACTTTCTTTTGGGCAATCCAGTTGCCCTGACCGAAAAGTGGTTGCGATTTCTTATTTCGTTTTACTTGCACATTTGAGTTTCCAAAACATGTGAAGACAAGAAAGTATCACCAATGTGACGTGTGCTAAAAAAAGACGTAGAACAAAACACAACATAAGACGTGTGATATTCACACATCATTTGTTTTCTGTGTGCAAGCTACACATTGTCATGTTTTGGGATGAAAAATTGTAGATGGGAGGAATGATCTATAAAGGAAAAAACATTTGGGCCGATGTTTTTTTTTTAAATTAGACGTAGAAAACGGAGGGGTCGTTTTCGTGACGTGGCGAGGGAGCGGAGGCGTCGGCGCGTATAAAGCCATCTTCTCAGAATCAATACATGAACTGCTAACATGTACTTTCAAAACCAAGAAACGCCTAAATCTGTGAAGAGGAAAACATATTAATGGCGCTATTGCACCCCCTACTTTTCCACCCTTACAAAACAACAATCTAAAAAGGTAATGGCACTGAGAATATGCCCCTTTGAAGCTCTATTTTGAACAATTAAACAATCAACTTCAAAATTGTACATCCTTATACCCTGCTTCCTGCAAGCACACTAAGTGGTTTTAAATTTTACGATTGGATTGTTACTTGATCTCAACAGGTGGGCATTACCACTCTTTAGTTTTTTTTCTTTATCTTTAACCCACATCCAGAAATAATTAATTTATCTCTGTGATTGAAGTATCAATAAACATCAGCTGCTATCACCTGGCTTCAAATTAGTAGCTTTTACAATACTACTATAATACAGATAGATTACAAATAATATATGAAAGATATGGTGCTTAAATGCACAAATTACATTACCAGCTTCATGCAACAGAAGAAACAATTTGGATATTTTGATTTGAAGTTGTTAGATAGAAGCATTGTCTGGGTGCTACATAAACATGCTACTTGGAGTCTTCGATTTGAAGTTCTTAGATAAAATAATTAACCTAAGACGCATACAAAAGCAAACATGTGGCACCTCAATCACTTGGTGGATATTGCTAATTGCATATTATAAGGTAGCATGGCCAGAAGCTAGTGCGGGAACATCCAGAAGAACAGGCAAGACGGCGCGGCCAACAACGGCTTTCCCCGCCGGTCGCTCCACGCGTGGGAGGGACCCCTCCTCTACCAGGCGGGGTACCCCTGCTCGCCGGATACGAGGCCTCCCGGCGGCGGGTGGCGGCTAAGTGCGGGCGGCGTGCCGATCCCGCCGCTGCCCCAGGGACACGCCCTCGACGCCACCATCGAGGAGGTCCGGCTGACATTGTCGGACCAGGAGCGCGCCGAGCCACAGTTCCACCCCGACAACTACACGGCGTGGAACTCGTATTTCCTGCAGCGGTGGGAGCGAGAGCTCGCCTCCTACGACAGCCCGCCGCCTCCGCCTCCGCGCAACAACTCCGCGGGGCGCCGGCGTTGATGGAGCGCGCTGGGCCGGACGCTCGACGCTGTCCTCGAGCACATCGAGGGCGGCAACGCGCCAGTTCTGATGATGCCCCCGCTGTCGAGGGCATCGGCCAGCCGCCGCCGGGGAAGCAGCTGGCAGCCACGGCGCATGGCTGCCAGCTCCTCGTCGTCCGGTTCGGCGGCGAGGTCGACACCGATCTCCAGGTCGGCGCCATCATGGGCGCCGGTGAAAACGGAGCCGCTTTCCCCTCCGAGCAACTGTGCACGCAGCGGCGGTAGGATCGTCATCCGCGAGCCATCGACGCCACGCGGCCGCCTCTGACCCAAGCGCGAACCAGGCACCTCCGGCGAGCGGAAGCGCAAGCCGGTGAAGGTGGAGGAGGTCCACAACGCCGAGGACGCCGCAATCCTCGAGGCCGTCATGGCGAGGTCCCTCCAGGACCTCGTCCCCGCCGACAACGCCATGCCCCTCGACCAGGCAAGCAGTGGGAGAAGGAGGAGGCGGAGCGGCAGGCTCGGCTCCTCGAGGAGGTCGCTCGCTACCGCCGGCCTGCGACTCATCCATCTGGTGCCCCCGTCCCCGTCATCGACCTCGAGGCGGAGTCCGACGACGACTGGTACAAGCCCTCGCCGTCCCCGCCGCACCAAAATCGCCCCATTCACCATCAACCTCCTTGATATGTACACTTTTTTCCACCTGAAGATAGGTGGATATTGAGGAGAAGATGAGTGCAAATAGGAGACACAAACAAAACCAGGTAAGATACATAGCAGAACCAAATAAGCGAGTCGCCTGAAGAAATGAAAGACAACTATTCACCATGATTCTCCTCTAGTTCCCCCATATTCTTTTCCTCCCCGAATATTTAGGAAAAAAGCACACAGATGTTTTGAAAAAAGAACAATTAGTAATTACAAATCAGAGTATTTGGACAATCAACAAATCGAGTGATGGAGGATGCAAGAAAAAGAAAGGAATGAAGTTGTTCATCTTGTCCAGAACACAAGAATGGAACCGTTAGATATTTTTTCTGTATAAATGGCCAGAACAAATTATCGTGGTAGCTTTGTGACTTTTGTCTCACATTAAAAGAAATTGTCAGTCTGAGTGAGCATCATGAGAATTTCTCATCCAAGAGGCTGATACTATCTATCCCTTTTTACTTCCTATCCCTTCCAGCCACAGGTAGCAATAGCGACAAGTGTTGCCTTCAACATAAGCAATTTTATATGCCTCAAGCAGGCCTAGAATGGCACACTCAGAAATAGTATAAAGATAAGAAATGAAATATTATAAAGACTTATATAATGCTAATGTAACCAACAATTAGTGTACCATATTTCTGTGCCTAAACTAAATACCAAATTATAGATGGCAAATTCACCCTCCTCCAAGGCTCCAACACAATAGTTCTAGCAAGTAATGGTCACCTCCTTCCTCCAAATCACCTTCATATGACTCTTCTTTTTGCTCAAATCCATGACAAACCTGCAAAAACAGCGACAAATCATCATCAACATCAAGAGTTTTAATGAGCTGAATAATAGACTGGCCAAATCGATTCATAACTCTAGATATGCATATATGGAGAATGTGGCCAGAAAAAATAAGCCAATACACATCCAAAAATAAATATGCAGATTCAGGTCCAAGCATGAGAAACACGAGACTCCCGAGTTTTCTATTCCTCATCCAGCCAACCGGTGTTCTAGGTCGAGGGGAAGAGGGGAAAGAGCAAAGACGAGATTGAGGGTAGAGAGAGCACGGGCTGAGAGAGAGAGGGAGAATGGGAGGAGCTCCCTTTGGCGTATGAATCGTGCCCGCCGTCGCTGCTCGTTGCTTACCGCCGCGGACACGCTCGATTTCTCATTGGGCTCCTCTTTCTCGGAACATACGCACGGGATTGTGATAGATAAGAAGGTGCCGTACAGCGCCTACCTTGGCCGTGGCCGAGGCTTCCCTCCTCTCGTCGTCGGGCCTACACCACACTGCTTTCGTCACCGAGCCGCCGTCCATGGATCTCACGGAGCAGCGCCATCACGCGGACCGCGCCCGCCCCATCGCACGAATGGCCCAATCTGTGGACATAGATAAGCCGAGAGAGGGATAGGGAAGATGCGTTGAGAGGAAGAGGGGGACTTGCTCGTCGAGAAGTAAGTCGGCGCTGAATCCGTGCTCCTCCACCTCTGTCCCAGCGCCGCCCCTCGCTGCTCCTCCACCTATGGCGCTTGGTACATCGAGGGGAGAGGCGCAACAGCAGCGGCTTGGGCTCAGTATGTCTTGGCCGGTCATTTCGCAACTGAGCGTCGCCAAGAAGGGAAAAATCTGTGGAAGCACAAATACCTGCATGGCTTCAATTTGCCTTAAGAGTGGCCTTGTCGACTCGGGAACTTGTGTAACCAGTTCATTATACCGAAGTTCAACGGCCTGAAGTATTGAAAAATGAAAGGAAATGACAACTGGTCCATGACTAATTTTACTCTGTAGTGCCAGCTAAACCGAAAAAGCTCTGCTCACCTGATACCGCTTTTGAAGATCATCATGATCCCTTTTTAACCGTTCTTCCATGAAAGCAGCCTGAAATGCCCCAGTTTTTATCAACAAAGCAATATAAAAGATTTCATGACATTATAGATCAACAAAATAATCTTTTAGATAAAAGTTTTAATCAACAAAGCAACATAGATTACAGTTAGATCACCACAATCTACGGACTAAATGTCCCGGGGGTATTGAATTATTGATGCACGGTAGATGCATATTTTCATGGCTTACCTCCTGTTCTTGTCCGGTAAGAGCATTCCTCAACTCCTCGATTGTATTAATCAGCATATTTTCTTTTTCGCGAGGCTTCTCTTAAGCGGCTCTCAAGCTCAACTTTGGCTTCGTGTTGACTCTTGATTCAGCTAATGCTTCGGCCTCTTTTGCTGCATTAAGAGCATTTGTGTAGAACTCCTTCTGAGCTGCAAGTTCAGTTTGATTTCTTTCGATTGTTTCTTGTAGCAACTTCTCTGTTGCCGCCTTATCTCTTTTAATACTCTCAACCTTTGTCTCCTCAACCTGCAAAGTCAAAATTAAGTGCATGGGTTCATTTTAAGCCCCGAGCAAATAAAAGCTGACGAATAGAGCAAAAGTGCTTCCTTCGGGAAGCCGAAGTAGCTCCACTATTCTCAATGAGCAATTTTTCGGAGCTATCCATCCAACAAGTAATTAAGGAAAAAAGCTTGTCTGGTTGAACGAAATCGTGAACTTTAAGCAAGTCTGTAGAGGTTACGCATACTACTTGTTTAAAAGGAACAACTCAGCACAATGTGTTCACACATGATCAAAAGAGAGACGAACAAACCACCCAAATATGGGTGCAAATTTGGTTTTGTATCATGCAAGCAGCAAAAGCAAATATTTAATGTGTGTCATTAAAGCGAGATAAGAAACAATTTAGTACGGATGAATTAATTAATTATCAAAAGTCCAGTTCATTCCTTTCCTGTCTTTTTAACGTATTTGCTCTCTTTTACCTGGATCTTTGAGTTCAGCCGTTGCTTTTCTTCTTAAAACTCACGAATCTAGCTTCAACCAATAAAAAGACAGACAAACTTGATTAGTTTCAAAAGCTGGCATTTCATAAGAGTGTGGTGATAGAGTTATACTCCATGTCCGTGCTCTCGGTTTTCGTATAGTAGCTTCTTGAGCAGCTTGTTTTTTCGATAGCTCTTCGCTTGTTTCATTGGTAAACATAAGATGTTAGTGTCGGAAAAGCCAAAATTATCACATGGTGGTGTAGTGTATGTGGAATAAAGTAGATAAGGAATGAATATCTTCAAACTTACATACACATCAGGTCCATGTGTATATGCCTATTGCCTAGTAGCCTACCGTTGACGGCAAGATCGAGTGTTACGGTGGAAAGCAAAAGGACTATAGCTCCAATTCAAGCGAGTAAAGGACTCAACCAACGCATGTTAAGGGCATACAAATTTCAAATGCCACAATAAAGCTGCAGATGAGAGACTCATATCAAACCGATAAATATGACTCTCGCTGCAGGAAATGTTTGAAAAGTTTATGTTGTCATTATTATCTATGTTACGTAAGCCATTACATCTTTCCTAACGTCACTAATATGTACATCTCGGTAAATGATCATTGGAGTCAGCAATGACTGTCATCGACAAAGGCTGCTCAACATGGTGCAACATACCGTATGGCAACATTAATTCTTGAAATGGTCACATGACAATATTTCAAATGATAGAACTGGTAATTTGGTATTCTCAACATTATAACAGAATAATTTAATTAATGCAATATCAAAAAGAAAAAATTGCATACCTTCGGCCATGACTCGAGTGATAATCTCGTCCTTTTCTTTCAAAAGAGCAGCAGCGTCACTTTTCTTATTTGAGGGTGCCTCCTGCAAGAAACCAGTCCAAGCACACTTGCAATACCCATCAAGCCTACCATCGACATTCTGACCTGTAACATCTGCAAAAAGAAGACTGTGAGGTTATATCCAATCGGAAAATAAGGGTTGACATGAGTATCGCACAATAAGGGTGAGAAGATTAGTCATTTAATCTAAGAGCCGACTTGACCCAGCACAAACAACTCTGGCATAGATCCTGAAACAAAGCATCATTTGTAAAGTTTTGATATCTTAAATGGATAAACATGGAGGGATATTCTACAACCTATTATTTGGGGGCACAAAGGTAGTAGTTACTAATTCCTCTTCCAATCAGGTTTGTAAGCATGAATGAACTTAGTTTATTTATTCCATCTTATCTCACACAACACACTAAGAAATAGATACTTAGAAGAAAACAACATTAAATATGTCGGCAAATAATCTCCAAAAACCTACTTGACAAGGTAGTTATGAAGAAGCTGTATCCTATTCGGTACGAACCTTCTCTCGTGGACCTCATAGCTGATGAATACACTATGTTAGTCTATATCAAGGGCCTTAGCGAGAAAACCAAGCCGGTCCAAACCCACCCACATGGCCACATCAGCAAAAACCTGAAAAATGGAATAGTATCATACAAGGTACTTATCTTGTGACAGATCAAAATGTCATCTTGTAGCAGATTGGATCAGATAATATACAGTAAGGGCGGCAAACAAACATACTGTCCCATTACAGCCATTTCAATGTGTGTAATTAAACTTGCCAAGCTCAAACTTTAGCTACACAAAATTGTAAAGATTGAACCCACCTTTCTGCCAGATTTATTAATACCAGAAGGCACCTCCAATTCTTACGTTACCACATCATCAATGGAATTTCCAGCCTTTTTATTCTTCACTCTATCAGACTTCCAGTAGCCAACATGACCAGCTTCTACCTGAATCCATGGAGGCGGTGGACATGGGAAGGTAGCTTGGGAAAGAACTGTGAAATGCACATGACAGGACATGATTTAGAGACCCCATTGGCATTGCAGGAACACATATATACAAAGATACGTAAACTCAGATGTACTAACTCATAAGCCTCACGGGTCTGCCCAAAGTACACTGTTTTCCCCCCTGAGAGAACACCACGGCCGATCAAAAAGCTCAAAGGCCTTCTTGCTCGGCTGATGGATCGACACGATCATCTGTTCGATTGTCCCTCACCACTCCATGCAGCGTACGCACCACGTAGAACATTGAAGCACTGCACGGTGTTGCGATACATTAGTTAGTACTTTAGCACATGGTAGCTACTGAAACTGATATAATCACATAGAACCATAAAAAAGTCAATTTCTTATAAAAATTGTATCGTGATTGCTTGAACCGGATAGAGAACAAATTGTGTACATCTATGATATTCACATTCCAATTATCTTACTTGCACGATCTAGTAGTAGAACAAATTGTGTACATATATGATATTCACATTCCAATTATCTTACTTGCACGATCTAGTAGTACAGGAAAAATCATTTCGGACAAGCTGAACTTAAAATGTATGACTGTAATTGGGAAGATACATCCAAGCAATTTACAAGAATATGAACAGAAGTGCCCCTCAAGATAGCATATGATTTCTTCACCATTACCTAATTCATCAATTCAGTACTATTAATCTTACATGACTTCCAACATAATTCATTTGGAACCACCAAAGCTAACATAAAGCATGTACAATGGCTCCTGAATAGAGTACAACCTGGAAAGGAAACCAATTTAGGCAGATGCACCATGAGAATTTCAAAAAAGCAGTCCATATTGTATACAACACAGATCAACGGAATATACACAAAGAAATAATTAATCTAGAATATACTGAAACAGACCTAAGCGAGTGCTAGAATAAAAAATAACATAAAATGCAGGAACAAACTTGATTGTATCGAGAAATAACCTTGTTATGATGTCCTTCAGTAGAAGCTACTTACCAACTAAGAATGCTTCATACACAAAACCTCGCCGACCTGCACAACAAGGTACTAATGAAGAAGACCCACTGAGTCCAGATCTGCATAACAAAGAACCAAACCAAATGAAGAAGACCCACTGAGAAAGGGGGGAAGACAGGGGAGGCAGCCAAGGTCTAGGTAGAGTCCCACATCCTGCAGCGGCATATCCATGTATTAGGCCACAGCCTGGCTCTTCGTCCTGCCAGTCCAACTTGTTGTTTGTTTGGTCCACATGAAAAACACACCAGAGTACCTCAGTCATTTTTTTCAGTAATAAATCAGCATACCAGCTGATTGCTTCTTGTTAACTATCAGATAGTACTTCCAATCATTCTGTGGAACCGTCAAAATAAAAAAAAATCGTTCTGGTGGCTGCCCCCGTGAGTTTGTAGCCTAGAAGAAGGGAAGGGATACCTGGAGGATGGAGACGCCGGGAGTCGACGAGCTGCACCAGGAGGCGGCGGTGCTCCTCCCTTCCTCGTCCAGCAGCCCTTGACCGAGCTCCAGCCAGCTATGGACCGAGACCCACTCCTCCTTCTGGCTAGGTTTGCCCCTCCCGCTTTTCTACACCTTATCCGCCGCCGGCCTTCTAGATCGAGGAGGAGAGGCGCGACGCCGCGGCGGTTCTGGGCCTCAGAGGAGCAGGCGCGAGGGGGAGAGGCACGCCGACGCGGTAGCTCGAGGTCGGAGAGGAGGAGGCGCGACGCCGGCAAGGTGCAGAGATCGTCGCCGCCACCACCAGCCCAACACCGCTCTCTCAACCCGCGACGCATCGGATCGCCTCGTCGCCGCTCTCCATCTCCCCCTCTTCGTCCGATTCGTCCCCCCTCGAGCGGATCTCCAGGATCTGAGAGAAGAGGAGGGGGATAACCTCTAGGGTGCTTACTGCCAGCCCCCGCCGCCGCTGGACTAAATCGAGGACGCGCGACGCCCGCCACCGCTGGACTAAATCGAGGACGCGCGCCGCCAGCCGCCGCCGACGCATCGCCTCCACGCGGACGTCTTCCGCGCCTGCCCGCGGTCCTCCAGTTGAGCGGCGGTGTGCTGCTTCCGAGCGGGGGAGAGGAAACGAGAGGAGGCGGCGGATTGGGGGAGAATGAGAGGAGACGGGGCAGGGGATTGGGAGAGGAGAGGAGGCTCCCGATAGGCTAGGGTTTTCACCGTGGGCGCACACGACGAGAGAAAGGCGACCTGAGCGAGTGACTTCGCCGCCTCTGCTCGCTGACCCCACGCCCGCAAGGCCCCATCTGTCATGGACCTACTTAGACAAGTAAAGAGTGAAAGAACAATTACCGTATCCGACGGCTGTGGTGAAAAGTGGGTTTGCAAAGTTACTGTTCATACCAGATTGGACGAACCAGATTGATTTGCCCCTCTCAGGTGGCCTGGTTGGGAGGGTAGTCTAGGATCATTTATAGGAGAAATTAACCCTAGCCGGCGGCTTACAAAATGTATATATAGGCGGTGCCAACGATCCGTACCGGCTTGGGCCTCGTTCCGCTCGTCAGAAGTTAGCCTCCCTTTAGTATATGAATTTGGATCATAATACAACAAACTCCACCTTGAGACAAATACCATCTTGTAGCATGAACTTCAACAATCTCCTGAACAACAAAGAAAAACACTTGCTGGCACCAACAACCACTTGGGCTAAACATTTATACCAACCAAGCTCGAGCAAAGCTCAAACTTGGAAACAGGAACTGGCTTTGTCATCATATCAGCAGGATTATCATGTGTACTTATCTTGCATACCTTCAGTTTACCTTGAGCAACAATGTCGCGAATATAATGGTACTTGATATCAATGTGTTTTGTCCTCTCATGGAACATTTGATCTTTAGTAAGGTATTATGCACTTTGACTGTCAGAAAACAAGTTAATGCAAGAATCATCTCCACAAAGCTCAGCATACAAACCTTTCAACCAAACAGACTCTTTGCCAGCTTCATTAATTGCTATATATTCTGCTTCGGTCGTAGATTGGGCAACAACAGATTGTAATGTTGCCTTCCAACTTACAGCACATCCACCAACAGTGAACACATAACCTGTGAGGGATCTTCTCTTATCCAAATCGACAGCAAAATCTGAATCCACATAGCCTACGAGTCCCTCACCGGTCTTGCCAAACTTCACGCAAGCTTTGGATGTGCCACGAAGGTACCTTTTGTACCACCGTCTTGGAGACTGTTTCAGATCATAAAGGGACCTCTTCAACTTGCAAACAAGATCCTCCTTAGCAGGCACAACAAAACCTTCAGGTTGGTCCATGTATATCTCCTCCTCAAGCTCACCATGCAGAAAAGCAGTCTTTACATCTAGCTGCTCAAGCTCAAGATCATGCATAGCCACAATACCAAAGAATGCACGAAAGGAACTATGCTTCACAACCGGAGAGAATACATCATTATAATCAATACCTGGAATTTGGCTGAAACCTTTTGCTACTAACCTTGCCTTAAACCTTGGAGGCTCATTAGGAGACAAACCTTCCTTTCTTTTAAATATCCACTTACAGAGGACAACCTTCTTTTGTTTAGGCAAGGGCACAACATCTCATGTGCCATTCTTGTCAAGCGATTGCATCTCCTCTTGCATAGCAGAAATCCACTTCATGCGGTCAACGGATGCAACAGCCTCAGTATATGTAGCAGGTTCAGTATCCTGATCCACCTGTTCAGCACAACTCAAAGCATGATGAACAAGATTACACTCTTCAATTAAACGAGGATGTGGATCTTTGTTACGCCTCGGTCTATCAGCAGCAATTGAACTATTTGTTTGCTGCAAAACAGGTGGTGAGTGCTGAACAACAATATTATCATTTTCAGCAACTTCATTTTCTTTCTCCTCCACGTGCTCCACCTGCACGATGATCCTCTGTTGCTCATCATCAGAACTATCAGAAAAATCAACAGCATCAATAACATCTGTAGATGAACTCTTATAAAACATGACAACCTCATTAAAGACTACATTCTTGCTATGCAAAACTTTCTTAGTATCAGGATTCCATAACTTGTATGCCTTAACTTCTGAACCATAACCAAGAAACACACACTTAACAGCCCTAGGCTCTAGCTTTCCATTATCAACATGAGCATAGGCAGTGCAACCGAAAACTCTCAACTGTGAATAATTAGCAGGTGAACCAGACCATACCTCAATAGGATTTTTCTTATCAAGCGGAATACAAGGTGACCTGTTTATCAAGTAACAGGCGGTGGAGGCTGCTTCAGCCCAGAAACGTCTATGCATACCAGCATTGGACAACATGCAGCGAGCCTTGGAGATGATGGTTCTGTTCATCCTCTCCGCCACACCATTCTGCTGAGGAGTATATGGGATGGTGTGGTGCTTGACAATGCCTTCGTCGCTGCAATAATCATTGAAAATAGTAGAACAAAACTTCATGCCATTGTCAGTACGAAGCAATTTAACTTTCTTTTCTGTTTGCTTCTCTATCATAACTTTCCACTTTCCAAAAGCATCAAACACATCAGATTTATGTTTCAGAAAGAAAGGCCACACTTTTCTGGAGTAATCATCTATGATAGTAAGCATGTTATTTGCACCACAAAGAGAAGTCTTGCGGGAAGGTCCCCACACATCAGCATGCACATAATCTAGTATCCCTTTAGTGGTATGAACGGAAGCATTAAATTTAACTCTTTTATGCTTACCAAAAATGCAGTGCTCACAGAACTCAAACTTACTCAAATTGCAGCCAACTAGCAGGTCTCTCCTGTGCAATTCTGCCATGCCATGTTCACTCATATGTCCAAGACGCATATGCCACAGATTAGTTTTACCGGGTTCATCGGGAATAACAGCAGCAGCAATAACAGACAAAGTGCTACCTCTAAGAACATATAACTTTGCAGAATTCATATCACCTATCATGTGAACGGGAGAACCTTTTGATACCTTCAGAACTCCGCGAGAACCAGAGTGTTTGTACCCGTCAACATCAAGGGTACTGAAAGAGATCAGATTTCTGGCCATGCCAGGTATGTGTCTCACATCTGTCAGAGTGCGTGTCATGCCATCATGCATCTTGATCTGAACGGAGCCAATGCCCACGATCTCACGTGGGTTGTTATCTCTCATACGCACAACATCTCCACTCTGCACAAACTCATAAGAACTGAACCAGTCTTTGTTACAATAAATATGAAACGAACATGCAGAATCAAGGATCCGCTCATCATTACCAGAAACACAACCAGCAAACACAACTAGGCAATCACCATCAGAATTATCAATGGAAACAACAGCAGCCTTACCATCACCCTCAGATTTGTTTTTCGGTTGGTAAGTACCGTTTCTTTTCTCTTTTTTCTGCAACTTCCAGCAATCATCAATATTGTGGCTAGTTTTTTTACAATACTTGCAGAACTTACCATCTCGTCCCTTGGACTTTGAGCGACCTCTGTCGGTCTTGCTCTTATCTCTGTTGTAGTTGTTGTAGTTGTTGTTTCTGTTCTCGGTCCTGCCTCGGACCTGCAGTGCTTCTGCCTTAGATGACGAACCCTCTGCCTGCACCATAGATTTCATCTTTTCCCTCTGCTCGAGGGCCTCATAAACTTCGGCAAGGGTTAGTTCATCACGACTGTATAACAAGGTGTCTCAATAATTCGCAAAAGAATTAGGCAACGAGACTAACAGTATAAGAGCTAGATCCTCATCATCATATTTTACCTCCATGGATAGCAAATCAGAAACGATCTCTTTAAAGATCGATAGGTGATTCATCATTGACGCACCTTCTTGCAGCTTGTGCGAGAATAACTTCATCTTCACGTTCATCTTACTGGTTAGATCTTTGGACATGCAGATCGATTCCAGTTTCAACCACAGCACCGCTGCAGATTTCTCAGCCAGCACTTCCTGCAAGATATTGTTGGATAGATGAAGCTGAATTAATGAAAAAGCCTTACGGTCTTTCCTCTTTTTATCGTCGGTCCAGGTCTTGGCATCTTTCTTGCCAAATCCATCAAGAGCTTCATCCAGATCAGAAGATTGGGTAAGGATCGCCCTCATCTTCACTTGCCACAGAGAAAATCTCGTGGTATAATCCAGCTGCGGTAGAACGAACTTCAAGGAAGACATGTCGCAAAACCCTAGATTAAAACACGGGCTCTGATACCACTTGTTATAAAAGCGACAAGAAAATAACGAAGAACGGAACAAGAACACACACATGGGACACAAGATTTAACGTGAAAAACCCCTTCCAACATAGAAGGGGAAAAAACCACGGGCGCCAGCCAGCAAAACTTCACTATATCGGGAGGTGTTTACAAACGCCGTGGGTTATCTTATAATCTAATTAACCCTAGCCAGCGGCTTACAAGATGTATATATAGGCGGTGCCAACGATCTGTACCGGCTTGGGCCTCGCTCCGCTCGTCAGAAGTTAGCCTCCCTTTAGTATAACTACTATACTAAAGGTGAACAAACATCTTTTTTCACAAAATTTTGAATTATTTTTTTTGGATTAACTCTGAGCTAACACGTGTGTGTTTGTGGTGATTAATTACTGCATGTTTTTTTACGTGTACCATTTTGGTGCTCTCCAAGAATTTGAGATAGGTTCAGATTTATTTGATGAAGCATTGGGTCTTTAGCAGTGAGATGCTCTGGGGTATTACCGGTGTGACCATAGCTGATGTTCTTGAGATGGTGGTGGGCCATGAAGGGACAAATACTTGACGGTTTGCCAGTTCTTCGTGTCGTTTTTATGCAGTCTCTCGATTCTACTGCTCTGGTCCAGATGGCACCGCTTTGACCATTCTTTCATCTCGATTTCCTCTCCTCTCTCTTCATCATCATCTTCCCCTGGCAGTGCCGGCAGTGCGCGAGTCTCTTCTCCCTCACACCTGCCCCCTTCTCTCCGTATTAAGCGGGTGGGCAGAGCGGCGGCTCCCCAAGGCTGCTGGCAGCGCGGAGAAGGTGTTCGGCTTCGCAAGGCTGCTGGCGGTGCAGAGGAGGAGCTCGGCAAGCCGAGACGACCAGGCCCGCCGCCCCGTGCTTATTTGCCGAGTGTTGCGAAGGGCTTCGCCGGGCTGGCCGTTGGCCGCCATGGCTACCGAAAAGCTGTGCGGGGATCGAGGAGCAGCGCCAGGACGACGGCCATCGGCCGATGCCTCGCGAGGCCCACCGGGAGGAACATCGCCAAGGACATAGTCCCGCGTCCGACAAACGGGACAGTGCAAGGCCTTGCCGCTGGTTGTTCGCGCTGCTGCTGGCATATGCCCAAGTTGTGCCTCACGCTGGGAGCAGTCTCCGCCGATTTGGCGGGTTGGGAGCCGGCTCCGCCACTTTGTCCTTGTAGGACCCGTCGCCGTTCGCCAAGCCGCCGCCAGCAACGGCACAGGTAGTCCCCCCCCCCACCCCGCGCGTGTGATGCGGCGCACGATCGTGGTGGCGCTCTCCCTCTCTTCTGACATGATTTACACCTAGGCTATGATGTGACGTACTCCCTCCGTTCTGAAATAGTCTACATTCTAACCTCAAAATTTGTTCTGAAATACTCTACATTCTAGCTTTTAGTCAAAAACAACACTGAAAACGAAATGGTTTTACTCTCTTTATTGGATGTTGTTATTTTCAATGTAGCTTGGATTGGTTGTTCAAATATCTAAGTAATACTAATAAATGCACTACTAATTTGTCTCATTTTTTCTAGAATGTAGACTAAATCAGAACGGAGGGAGTACAGTGCTTTTTCACCCAAATCAGATCAAGGGGATGCAGGCACGCGGCGCATCAGCCATGCTTCGGGCGCGGGTGGCTAACAGGAACGGTCAGAGATGTCGATCTCGAGCTTTGCACGGTGGTAGGCAGGCACAGTCAGGCCATGGGCGACAGACGAGCGGTGCCGACCAGAGTAGTCTGCAGTTTCTGGTTCTGGCCGAGCTGATTATCTACCCAGGTAATGTCCAAATGTTCAGATTGGAGTTAGATCATGAACTGAGTTAGATGGCTAGCTAAGATTTGTTATTAACTTATTGTACTGAACATACAACGGAAATACTCAGCCCAATTTGTTTGTTCCTTTTGTTATTGTAGAATTATTAAAACATGAACAGGATCGCTAGCATTGCTTCTCTTTTCAAAAGCATGAAGCAAATTTTTTTTTTGCATCATGTTTCTCCTTGAGTTCTGTTAAGCTTCCTATATAATTTTGATTATTCCTATTCTGCTTTTTGCAAATTATGTCTGTTGGTTTCAGGATACCTGGGCCTTTCCACTCTGGCTGCTGGTTCTGGGTAGGCTACCATTAAGGTTCAGCTCGCCGTCATCAGTACGTATTGAGACAAGCCGAGATTGTCGGTGCTTTGCGTTGTTCGATTCTCCGAGGTAGCTGCCCAATCGTGATCGACATGAGAATTCCCGTGAATATTTTTATTGGATGCCACTGCAGGGGGTTAATACGTGGTTGATTGAGTATATAGGTCGAGATCTAGAAAAGTCTGATTCAATTCCATTGAACTCCTAAACCTGTGACGATTTTTTTTATCTATTGGAGATACCACTGTAGAGAGTGGAACAACTTATGAGACCAGAAGCATAAATTTTCTCCATGTTAACTTGATTATCAGCATATTATTATCATATTTAGCCTGTTGGAAATTTTCATTTCATGTAGTCTTTGTTGCTATTTCGTATTAAGCTGACCTAGAAAACCTCACGTCTTGATTCGATAATTTTATGATCTGTAACCACATAGAGCTTAGCGCAAGCTCAGTTGCACGATATTATGTCAATTAGTATTATTCTAGGCAACCATGGTGCATCCTACTGCATAGGAAACTTATGGAAATGTATATATAAACTAGATTGTACTTCTGGCTGGATCGTCCTAACTTCATCCTTGAAGCCTGAACACCAGATCCAGGTGTGAATTTAACTTCACCGTCGGTTATTTGGTCAGTGTTCTGCATTCTATTAGTGTCCACCCATTAATGAGGTATGTAATACAATTTAAAGCAATATAAGAGCTGATGCTTCGTCTAAGTGCAGAACAACATTGTACTCACTTCTAACTCACCTTGGCGTCGCCTTAGTAATTTTACAATAGAGGCTTCTTTTATTCTTCAACTTGTGGCTACCACAAAGGCACGGCGTATCACCATCCGGTCTCAGGAAGATCATGGGCTTGGGCATTTATCTTGCTTTCATATCGTGAGGGATGGCTTCACCCTAAATCTCTGTTTTCCTGAAACTTTATATATTCAAAATATCCCACTTATGGTTTATAGGTCTTTAGAGGCTCTTCTTTAAATCATTTGATTTTCTTAGTCATGTAATGCCTAATATTATAGTTAGGACTTATAAGTCGTTGGATATGCAAATTATAAACATCGATTTTCCTGACATCCTCTGTTCTCATGTTAATGAGAGTTGTATTTTGGATAATTTTCAGGTAATAAATGTGTGGGAGCACAAGAGAAAGTTTTGCATTCCCATCCTGCTTGCGAATATCATACTGTGCTCATCAGGTAATTTGTTTCCATGGACAACTTCTGGCACGTAGGCTGCAAGTGATGTAGACAAAGTAAGTCTATTAAGAGATAAATATAAAATACATGTCCCATGTCTGGAATTGTTTGGCCTTCCCATGGTAAGCTCCTACATAATTATATACGTTGGCGTTTCCATGAATGACCAACCGCAAAGTGCCGCATGTTCTGGCAAGTTTGAAGTTGGAGCGATAGTGTTATTGTAAGAAACAGAATCCAGCACGATTATTGATGTATGCCCTAGAAGAGTAAGTCCCTCTTTGTTCCCTGCTCTGCTCCTTGCTTAGTATTACACATCGGATTGAAGTTCTAAATCCTAGATTTCATAGATGTAATGTTAGTGTTCTTTATGCATATAGTGCATTTCACATTCTGTTCCCCCTGAACTCTCTGTACTCAACAAACCTGAATCAGGCAAAATTTCTATATACCTAGAAGCCTTCAGGTACCCTGCAATCTAATTGACTGATTAGACCTTAGATTAACAATACACGGCCTCCACATTTCTTGTGTGTATATATCTTTTTGGATTCAGATAATTAAACCATTACGGACTGTTAATTCTCCATGATTTTACAAAATGTAAGAAAGCAGGGAAAGACTTATAGTTTGCAGGTATTGCATTCTGTTTTTGCACTAAGCTCATATGTTGCAATTTACCGTGGCTTGGTATACATTGCGCTGCATGGCTACAAACAAACACGCTTATTGTTTTGGACTGTACGCTACTGAATATTCTCTTCCGGTCAAATTTTCTTCCCGTGTCAGTGTCGTGTTTTTCTTCCTTCTCACTGGTGAGTAGATATTTACATATACCAGTATTAATAATTGAGATAGGATTCTTAATCTATTCCAGCTAGGTCAAAGGGAATAATATTTTTGATTATGTGCCACACCATCCAAATGGTTCTGTCTGCATTTTGCGGGCAAAAATACCGAGGCGGCTGAAAAATTTGTATCAGAGAAATGCTTTGAAGCATTGTTGTGCTTTGGTAGTGATTGATCTGTTTCTTTGGAACTGTTGTTTGCAGTATTTGTGAAGGGGCAAATTACTCGGTGGTTCCACAGAGCCAAGTCACAGGATCTCAGTATTGACCGAGTAAGAGCGTTCAGGATGTTTCAAGCCCGCAGACACTAATAAGGCAAGATAATGCCTTATTAGTATGCCAGATCCCAGCATGGAGTTCACGGCTGGCTGTCACCAACTCTGACCCTGCAGTTCAGAAACGGGATCCTCACAATGTGGAGACTTTGGAAGACGCGCAACGATGCCATCTTCAAAAACTTGCCCCACACAGACATGACCTGGTTCAATCTATCCTTGAAGAAGCCAAACCGTGGATGATCACCGGTGCTAGGGCGTTACGCCGGCTTCCCCTGGATGCTATGCCCCCTGATGACCCAGCGGGACAGAATCTTCAGGACTAGCAAAGTTGGCTTTGTACAGTTTTTTTGCCTTGCTTTCTCTGAATTTTTTTTCCTCTTCTTGATAGTTTTTTTCTAATACACAATGAGTTCGAGAAAAAAGTAAGGCAAGATAATACCGACACTTCTATTTTGCATTGTAAATATCGTTTAGTGGACTATAAGTGGTGAGGACTTATTCTTTGGCATATTGGCAGTGATTCTTTATGGTGGTATCCCATCCTTTTCCCCTTAATTACGATGTCTAATGTTTGATCTATCCAACATGAGCTAATGAGAAATAAAGTATGGGATTCCTTTACCCCATTTTTATGGCTGCAATTTCAAATTGATCAAAGCTGAACTACAGTTAGTATGGTTCTAGCACTGGCTCGATACGCTACACGCCTATACCATTATGATCTGACATAGATAAAAGAGTTCCAACTTTATAAATATTGTCCTTCAAGTGAAAGATTTTTTTGTATTATACACGTTGTTCTAATCCCCTTGACTCGGTGAGCGAAATGGTTGTTTGTGGTCATGGGAATAACTGTTTAATTGAGAAGTTAACTGTGCTTGGATTTTCTCTATTGGTATGGCCATATTTCTTCCAAATCTACATAATTGCTTTTTACGAATCTAGGGACTCTAACTGTCTACAAAGATTGAGGTTGCTCTCAAGATACGGACTCTTAACTGTCTACAAAGAGAATTTTCATCAGATTCACTATTATTTTTTCAACAGATTCATTATTTTCAAATGTATTCTCTTAAGTTGTAGCTTCACTATTTCTTCTCTAGATTCCATTTTCTTTGTGCTCCGTATTGCCTTATTTACATAGTATTCAGTACAAAACGATAAGGGATCACAACATGAAGCGATGATTGTAGGATTAATTTTTATGTTTTGTTCCTTATATTGTTTCGGGATTTCTTATCTTTGCAGATTAATTTCATGCATAGTTTGGCCTTAGAAAAATAAAATTTTAACTTACAATACCTACAATCAGCTGGAGGAATAAAATATGGAGAATGAAAAAAACTCAGCTATGTGTACTGCATTCTAAGTTGACTACATATGCAACACCATTTGTATTCGGGCATCAGGTATGCTGACATATATGCTAAGGTGCTAGGAGTCACATAGCTGCATAGTATATACATTGATGTTTTTCTGTACGGCAAGGTATTAATTGTTATCTTGCATATACACGATTCATCAGACACAATGCAGTTATTGTCTTACTAAACTCATGTTACTTTTTAGAAATATTTTCTTTTGGGACATTAGTCCAAGTAGTTCTTTTACAATTATAGGCATCCCTTTAAGGGAGATAGTTTTATTTCTAAGAAAATATACAAAGTGTATTCTCACTAGAGATCGTCTTTGTTTTGCTTCAGCAATGGTGAGCAATGTGGTAACCGAGCCATCATATAAGGTCAATAATTTATGTTGAAAATATGATGTGTTATTGTGTGTATTTATAAGGATGGTTACACACATAATGGAACTTTCCTTTCAATCGTTTTTGGGCCCTCCGATCAGAATATATGTGGAATTTATTTTGGGTCACTTTTTGAATAAAATAAAATTCTGCACCTAATGACATATCTTAGATTGTCAAACAAGTAGTGGTTTATGAAAAAGAAGCGGAGAGGTATCCAAGTCCACTCATTGTACAATTGTTGACATGTGTAATACCAACTTTGCGATATTATATATCTAACTCGGAGTTAATTATTAGAAACTTAATCCATGTTTCAGTCCATACTAAAGTTCCTCACTTTTGGCAGTGTCAAATTAGTTATGTTGTGAGAGTCCGAGCTACTTGTCATTGTACAATTTAATTGGTTCATCACTCCTTCCGTAGACATTCAAAATAACCACATTGACATGTGTATGCAAAAAAAAAAAACGTGTATTAAAACTATCAACCATCAATTTTATGGTTTGATTGTTCGGTGGACTAGGATGTTTGTTCATGTTGAAAGGGAGTCGTTTGAACAAGTAAAACACTAAGCTTGCCCATTGAATTGAATCCGCAGTTAACTTTTTTTTCCATGTTACTTTGCATGTGTGTGAGTTCTTTTATTTTTTCTAGATGTTCGGTAATATTATTCTTGAGCACCAGTAAACAAGGATATTTCACTGCAGGAGAATTGTGTTTGCAGCTAATGTTGATGCGGCATGCTTTGGAGAATGAAAGATGGAGCTTGCTATCTGAGTAGAGACACAGTTAGATTATGAGAGTAAAGTTATTGTATTTCAGCGATCTAGGGCATTCACTTGAGCATGTAACCATTTTTTAATATGCTCTACAAACATGTTTTTTTTAAGCTAACTGGTTCTTTTTGGATACACATGTCAACAATTGTACAATGAGTGGACTTGGATACCTCAGTGAATTAATATTCCATCTTTATAAGACAAAACAGATGTCGAACCCGGGGTTTGAACTATTGAGGGATGGGGTACAACCACCCTCCTAACCACCCAACCTCAGGTTGGTTCTCTACAATAATTGTAATCTAACTGATTTTCTATACACTGACAAACTGATCGATGTCAAATAGGAAAGAGGATTGCAAAATTAATGGGAAGGAAAAACGATTCTCTGTAAGAGTCCTGCATTTAAATTATATCTTTTATTGTTGGCCACTACACGGGTGTTTCGTTGCACTGACCTTACGAAGTTGACTCCCTCACCTGAAACTGCTACATATTGTCACTAGGAAAAGGAGCAGGCCCAAGAATGCATGTTCACCTCTACAGATACAAACATCAAACACAATTAACATCTAAGAATGTATGTCCACCTCTGTTAACATCTGCCCTCTGCGAGACAAGACGATCTATGTAAAGGTGTCACATAAAAAAACAAATCCGATGCACCTTAAAATAAAGCCAAAAAAATCACAATTCTGAAATGGAAATAAATACTAAAACCCATAAGTATTTAACATTGCTAAAAATTACCATCGTCCAGCCACCAAATGGCGCGGCGTGCCGCCACGCCCTTCATTGCTAGTATGAATTTAGATCATAATACAACAAACTGCCTCCAGCCATTCTAGACCTTCCTCATTTGGGTATGAAGTACATGTGCTTTGTGCTTTCAAGTATTGCATAAGTTTTGACAAGCATTCTCTATCAAATGCACAAAACTGATCTGTTCGGACTGGATATTTGATTCGCTGTGATTTGTGTGAACAATGTCTAAATTTCAAATGGAACTAGGTACCTTTGTGCAGTATAAGATTGTTAATCTAATTCAGATTTGCATATAAAGTAATTGTGGGGAAATTGATTTCAGCATAAAGGGAAGATGCCTTGGTGTTTTTATGTGCCTTGCAGTGTAGTCCTTTTGCCGGCGTGGACGGGGTGCTTCTCCGACTGGATGTACATGAAGACAGCGTCGTAGAGGTCCACGCTGCGCCCTCACCGACTGTTATGAGCATACCAACCTTGAGGGCCACCTGGTCGGGCGGAATCTGCAGTGTCTCCATCACTCAGTGATTATTCTCCTTTGCATTTTTGTTCAGATGTGACGTAAAAGTTATATAGTGTGGTTTAAATTTAATCATTAAAGGACATGAGCAGCATGAAAACTCCCCTGACACAAGGATCACTTAAAAGCGAATGATTTGATATATCTTTCCTTGAAATCCTAAAATTATACGATATCAACCTTACATGAGTACCGCTTTTTTTAAATATTATTAGGAACCAAGTTGATTATGTAAGATGGCAGGGGAGGACCCAAGTAGAGCTGAGTGGGGGCATAGGCCCCCACTCAAAAATCTGAATTTCAATAGTATTTGTTCATATTTGAAGAAAACATTTGAATTCTACAAGATTTAGGCCAGGAATGCCTTGACTCATTAGTTTCTCTGGGTCCGTCCCTGTAAGATGGTCAGTATATTATATTAGATAAAGGCTTACTGGTTTAAATATCATGGTTGTTTCACATCCTGACTGAATATTTTCTGAAAAGGTAACAATATGCCAAGACGGTTAAGAATACTTGGAGAGAACATATTCCTAATCAGACAGCAACCATCTTTGATGCAGAGAATGCTTTATTTGTGGATTGGAGTCCTTGAAGAAGGATGGATACAACAGATGCAAAGAACTACATGTTTGTTCCGGGCATAATGGAAATGTCAGAAGAAATGTTTAACCTCGTTAATTATATGCAGACAAATAAATGATTGTGTGACTTTTGTTTGGATCATTAGAAGTTTCAGCCCATGTCATGAGGCATGATTAAGTTTGTAAAATTCTTTCTTATCGTAGGACTGATATATCGCAATTCAGTATGCTGTTGCCACTTAGTAATGTATCCTCATAACTACGCCGGGCTGAGGAGGCAAAGGAGGAGCACGAGTTCCACTAGGTGTGCTTGGAGAACCGCATCATGCATGGATTTCTGCATCCGTTGAAAGATTGCGGCGCCCAAGACGACACGTAGTTCTTCCATTCACCGCCACCGTCGCTGCATTGTCTGTCTCCTGGCCATCCTATCTAGGTTTACGGTTATTAGGTCCGGTAGGATTCTTCTCTGTATATCCTATGTCTTCATTACGGTTGTAAATTATGATCCGCGAGTATGAACTATGATGGATTAGTATAAATTATGTGTGGCTTTTGTGCCGTGAACTTGTTTGAATTTTCAGTATGAATTGCAATTCTGCCAATCACCAACAGGTACTACATTCATCGTATCCAGCTCCCAGATCCAACTTGTCCAGCCTCGAGTTATCGTGATCTGCTAGAGCTGCTCTTAGCTCGAACAACGCGATATGAACCAAAATGAACCACAGTGCCAAGTCAGTGGATTAGTCCAACACATTTTAGAACTTGATTCATCAAAATGAAACCGCAAGCCAATCTTATGTAGTTTTAGTGCAAGTGCAACGAACCAATTTCATACGAGACAAATCGAATATTTTAATTTTCACTTTATAGAATTATTCCCTTTGTGTACTAATATAAGACGGTTTAGAAGTTTTGAAAGTGAACTAGATACAAACCAAAAGGAGTGATTTACACACTAAAAATATTCTAGATACAAACTAAAGTGAGTGAATCTACAAAAGAGCTAAAACGTCAAGGCAGTATTTTAATTCCACTTAAATGCATTGTTCTGAACTTCGGATATCAAATACACTCCTAAAGTTTAAATTTTTCACTAGAGCTCCTTCGTACTACCTCCATTCATATATAAACAAAGTTGCGGCTTAACAGCTTTTTTAGAGTAAAGTATTAGTAGTTTTTTTAGCTGCTACAATTATCAGTGGAAAGGCTACAACCCAGTCGAGTTAAGCAATCTCTGTATTGGGCCTTGCCGAGTGCTAAGGCCGAAGCGACGTTACGTGGCCTGACCCACTCAAATCTCTGTAATAATTTATTTCAGCCCAAGCAAAAAAATCGATTCTGCTCGCCCTCGCCGGTTCTCCCCATGCCGCCGGCGAGGAGCCCGGCCGTCGGCCTGCGGCGGCGCAAAGTCTTCGTCCCTCTCATGCTGCTCCTCCCTCTGGTTCTTCTAATCCTGTTCCTGATCTTCCCACCCCGCTCCATCCCCGCGGTCAGCAACGCAGCCCTTAGGCCCCAGCAGACCTGCGACTACGCCGCCGGCGGGTGGGTGCCCGACGCCTCCGCCGACTCCCAGCTCAGGTACGACCACACGTGCAAGGAGATCTTCAAAGGTTGGAACTGCATCGCCAACGGCAAGCGCAACGGCCGCGCCCTCCTCCGCTGGCGATGGAAGCCCGCGGGGTGCGAGCTACTCCCCAGGCTGGATCCGCACCAGTTCCTGGAGCGCCACAGGAACACCAACATTGGTTCGTACTCGTTCCCATTTTGCTGCGTTTTGTTGCTAGCATACTTCAAATGCCACTCTGTGTAAAATGCTTGAGGTGTCACTCCGTGCCTATTGGATGGTCTGGCTTTATACTCGGGAGGTCTTTGATGAAACCTGCTGTATGGAAAGTGGTAATATGGAATGTGTGTACTATTGAATGTATGCGAGATCTTTGATGAAATCTTTAGCGTTGCTATGTCGGTACATTCTTGCTAGTACATTCACTGCTAGTATTGGAAAGCTAGCGTTGTTTGTATGATTCTACTACGTTCTTATGATCATAGTGGTATAAGAGGAAAACTAGCTTGGTGTTTCAGATCTTTCTATTTGGGAAAATGTATCGTATTCAGAGACCCCTTGAATTTTCCATCTTACAATGATGTATGCTCAATATTTCTTGTAGGATTTGTGGGTGATTCGTTGAATAGGAACATGTTTGCCTCATTGGTCTGCATGCTTAGAGGAGTGAGCGGAGAGGTTCGTAAGTGGCGTCCAGCAGGGGCAGACCGAGGCTTCACCTTCTTACACTATAATCT
Organism: Lolium rigidum; assembly: GCF_022539505.1. Lineage (NCBI taxonomy): Eukaryota > Viridiplantae > Streptophyta > Magnoliopsida > Poales > Poaceae > Lolium > Lolium rigidum. The sequence continues at coordinate 239,246,661 of NC_061514.1, forward strand.
CACCCTCTCATACCACAGAACTAATCTTTTGGTACGCTATGGTAGGTAAGTAGTGTGATTTGCATTATTAAGTACCAAAATATAGTTCTGTAAAATTGCATCTAGCTTCTCTTGTTATGGGTTATATGAATCAACTATGTGCAACATGGGTCATCACTTTTGGCTTTGGATTCTAGGTGTAACTTGGGAGTATTGAAAGGCTTCCAATAGGACATTCTTGCTACATGATTTCAAAATAAACTTTTGTTTTGTTGGTTCATTGTCTTTCTTTAAATTCCCTTTGTTTGTGTACTCTGTTAGACAGTACTGTTTCCCTAACCTTTTGTTGTGCCTTATCCCTTAGAGGGTGATTAGTAGTTCATTTTTTCATGCATGATTCTGCTGGTTATTCATCAAGGCCATATTGCTGGTTCCATAGGTGGTCAGCTAGTCCAGACGGAGGTCCTCTAGAATCTCTTGGATACAAGCAAGGCTACAGGGTTGATGTTGATATTCCAGATCAAGCATGGGCAGATGCAACAAGCTTCCATGATGTTCTTATTTTCAACACAGGGCATTGGTAAGTGTCTAAGCGAACATCACAATTCATAAGGCAGATACGCATTAAATCAACAATTTTTATGTAGTTTTCCCTATCCGTCAATGCTGAGCCTGGATCCTATGATTTAAACCCTCTGAGTAATAACACTGATCAGTTAATATCTCAAAATTTTTATTTAGTCCGCACCTGCTGTTGTTTTTTTATCTGCCTTCTTCCTCAGCCTCAGTGCATTCAACTGGGTACCATTCGAACTTAGTGTGGTTTTACCTAGGAACTTATTACTTCAGACAAATTGATTGCTTTGATAGATTTCTTAGGTTATCTAAGTGTTGCTATTAAAATACTTTGGTTAACCTTAACAAGTAGTGATGGAAAATTTCTGTAGTGGTGTCTTACTGCCGTTTTTTTTTCTCCCGGTGCTAATAGACATATTATCTTCAGGCTGCCTTTCTAACTATCCTGTGTGCTAAGCTAGATGCGCTTGTTGACCACTCTAGGTCATAATAAGTGCCAACTTACCAAGTCGTCCCCCTTTTTCTTTTTCATGAAACTTATTTTGTTTTGTGGGCATCATATTTTGTATTATTGAGCTGACCCTCTTTGCTTTATACAGGTGGTGGGCCCCTTCAAAGTTTGATCCAATACAATCACCAATGGTATTCTTCGAGAAAGGGATGCCGATTATACCTCCTTTATTGCCACCTGAAGGATTGGATTTGGCTCTCAAACACATGGTATGCTTATAGTTCTGTTTCTAAGTTATTCTGGAAACTTCCTATTTACTACTCCTTGCTTGCTAATGCTGAACCAAGTAAGATTTTAGCCAATGTTCAAGATATCGTTTATCGTGCTCGGTCGGCCTCAGATTAGAGATTAATCGCTTATTGGCCGATTAATCGATTTCATCGGTCCACTGTTTATCGGCTAGTTTCTTTGTTAATCGAAGGTTCCGGCGCTGAAAAATCAGCATATCTTGTAATAAATCGGCTGATTATTTTGAACACTGACTTTCGCCATACCTGAACCTTGTACTGTATTTCAAGAATCCTGAAGTTTTTCTCTTAGTCTGGAATGGTCCAGCATTTGCATGAAACAAGCATATTATTCAGCAGGTTGATATACTTCAAATAGCTTATTAGTTTGGGCTGCATTTGGCTTTAATATTTTTCAGCCTCTGCATTTTATGTGAATGGCTTGAAAAAATATCCTGTGAAGTGTGAACTCTAGTAAAGAAGAAATAACCGTCTTACTATTTTCTATCATCTTGATATTTGACTTATTATTCTCATGCTATAAATAAACAATTTTCATCAGATAGCATTTGTGAACAAAGCAATAAGACCCAACGGAATTAAATTCTTCCGCACTCAATCTCCTAGACATTTTGAAGGTGGTGACTGGAATGAAGGTGGATCTTGTCAACGTGACCAACCCTTGTCCTCAAAAGAGGTACTGAAACTACAGTGCATTAGATACTTGGGTAGCAGTTTTTCATCTTCTCTTGCATGATTCAGTTTTATTTTATTTTTATTTGAAGCATACATTTTGTTACATGCACATTTACTGATTTATTAATTTCAATTTTTATGTAGTCCTACTCCTGTGAATCACGGAACTGTTAAATAAGAACTCACAGTTGTACTCCATCTGTCCTAGTTTAGTAGGCGTCCATGTATTTCGAGGTTTAACTTTTACCATAAATCGTCAAACTTAAACCTTGAAATACGTGGGCGCCCATTGCAGTAACTAGACTAGGAGGATGGATGGATATGGAATGAAAGAAATGCTCTAGCAATGTGATACTACCGCGCCAGTTTTCCTTGCCGAACACATATGCATGTCTATATGTTATCTTAGTTTTAAGGCCAATAAGCTAATTAGCTATAATTTGAATGGCCTAGTTGGCTGGATAGGCCTACCACCTGCATGTGTAGGGCAAACAGACATGTATGTATTTTAGTTTCTGTAATATTATGTATTTCCTTCTGTCTGAATACCTTATTTTGGGGCTTTAGAGGCTTGGTGATTCTTCCTAGATTGGAGTGTTGACATTAATAACTTGAACAAAATTGGTTCAGGTCAAAGATTTTTTTTCCGTGGACAACAATGGCACAAACACAGAAGTACGCTTGGTGAACCAGCACTTGATGAAGGCTCTTGAGCAGTCTACCTTTAGAGTTCTGAACGTCACTCACATGAGTGAATTCAGAGCTGATGCTCATCCGTCAACAACCGGAGGAAAGAAGCACGATGATTGCATGCATTGGTGCTTACCAGGACCATCTGATACATGGAACGATTTGCTAGCAGCAAATCTTGCAGCAACTGAGAGAGAGCTAGCCTGAAAAACCTGTAGCCCTCGATAGAATTCCCACCCAATATTTGTTTTGAGAAAAGATTTCTACTCCAAACATTGAGCTTGTTCATATAGGCGAATGTTTCCTTTTCTCCATTGTAACTTTGACCTTGTAGATTTTTTTTACACACTTAGGAATTTTAACATGTACACTTCTAAAGCCTAGAGTAGTTAAACAGGACTTGTTTGTCTGAACATTCTGGTTTGCAGTTGCCTGATCAAACAGAGTGAAGTTTTCTCCTGGACAGATTTCTCTTCTTCTTGCTGTCACGCCGACACTAAAACACACATCTGCATTATTTTCTGCAACTGCATTTGTAGAATCAGATAAGAAACTGTTTGTGTCTATAAAATACTTTGACTTTTGGTATATATATACTTTGCCATACATGTTGATAAGATTGGCATGCTTGCATGACCTTCCGACATATGGAGCTCATCAAAACATATGCCTATTTTGTTTCCCATTTTTTATTTGGAATTGGAACCGATTCGTTTACTTTTCATACTATTAGACAAAATATATAATCATACCTGATTTCCTTGATGCTGCACACAATGACACAAGAACCTGTGCAATTACTTGATGATTACCATACGCTGACCTGATCTGCACCCCTGCCTACGTGCAACCCATTAACCAGTATTGCTGCTCACGTCGAGCCGTACGTTGCAAAAGTTCAGGCACCCACCTCACCTAGCTACGTGCTTGCATGTACTACTACGAAAATGAACCAGCTCCTGCGCAAACTATATAACCAGCTGCACTGGCACAAACCACAAGTCAATCCCACATCTCGACCATTCATTTCTCCGACGAGCTAGCACGATGAGGACGCCTTCGTCGTCGGTTCTCTCCTTCCTCGCACTGTCGGCGTTCGTGCTCGCCTGCTCGGCGATGGCGGACGGCGGCCAGCGGCCTGCCTACGAGAATCCCGTGGAGGGTCTCGACTCCGGGTACTACGCCAAGTCGTGCCCGGACATGGAGGGCATCGTCCAGAGGATCGTCAATGAGGCTTTCGACGCCGACTACACCGTCGCCGCCGGCCTCATCCGACTCTTCTTCCACGACTTCGCCGTCGGCGTACGTATTTTAACACCCGCCGCCGATCTATTGTGTCTGCATGCTTGCGTCGTGTGCTGATTCCAGTATGTATTGTGCGTGGCTTTTGATTATCAGGGGTGTGACGCGTCGATCCTGATAGACGCGCCGGGGAGCGAGAAGTACGCCAAGTCGAGCAAGACGCTCCGGGGGTTCGGGCTGATCGAGGCCATCAAGACGGAGCTGGAGGAGCACTGCCCCCGGACGGTCTCCTGCGCCGACATCCTCACCGCGGCCACCCGCGACGTGAGCAGGGAGGTCGGGGTGGGGTACTGGCCGCTCAAGTTCGGCCGGAAGGACGGCCGGCAGTCCAGCGCCGCCGCTGCTGACAAGTACGTGCCCATGGGCCGCGAGAGCGTCACCGACCTCATCGCCTTGTTCGAGTCCAACGGCCTCAACGTCCGCGATCTCGTCGTCCTCTCCGGCGCGCACTCCATCGGCAAGGCCAGCTGCACCGCCGTCAAGCCGCGGCTTTGCAACTCCAAGCCGGACACGCTGGACAGGAAGTACGGAGACTTCCTGCGCCGCAAGTGCCGCCATAGCGGCTACTTCGCGGAGTACGAGCGGGTGGAGCTCGACGGCGAGACGCCCACGGTGTTCGACAACGTGTACTTCAAGAACCTGGAGCGCAAGATGGGGCTTCTGGAGACGGACCAGAAGATGCTGGAGGACTCCCGGACCAAGAGTTTCGTCCAGGAGATGGTCAGAGAGCCCGAGGAGTTCAAGCACGAGTTCGCCATGGCCATGCGCCGGCTCGGCGAAGTGCAGGTGCTCACCGGCAACGAGGGGGAGGTCCGTCACAAGTGCTCCGCCGTCAACAAGCACTGATCCATCGATCCACGCAGTTCCATACTACATAATTAAGAGCAAACAACTCGCATGAATACTACGTAGTATTTCGGTTAATTTCCTGGTTCAGGAGGGGAATTCGGCTTGTGTTTTTGGGTTTATTCATTCACCTGTTTTGGTTAAGGGTTTCTCAACTGTACTAGTACTTGTATGTGGTGTGAAGTCACGTGTTGAGACGAGGAACGAGGTGTTTCTTTTTGCAGCGTTCTGATCATTTCGAACTTTCGATGAACTCTATCGTAATTAGCCGAAATTTTGACAAAACGGACCACCCTCCCCAATTTATTGAAAAAAAGGACCACCTCTGAGGCAAATTGACAAAAAGGACCACGTGCGTGGCGGCAGGCCCCCCAGCCGACACGTGGCTCTTGCCGCCGGGGGCTGCGGCGGCAGGGACCCGCCGCCCGAGCAGGTGGCGGCACGTTTTCCTGGACGCGTCGCCGTCCGTCACCGTTACGCGTGGTGGGCCATGCCGCCGGTGCATGGGGCGGCAGGGCGACGTGGAGGCTGCCGCTGCACCAAATGGAGGCAGGGCCCGCCAGTTGCAGGACAGCGACGACTTTGCACGCGCGGGAATGGCCGACATGCACGCAGACGACAGGTTCCATCAAATTTTGATAGCACTGATTTTGATGCTGCTTAAGTGCGCGGTGGAGGCAGCAGTTCCCGCTCGATACAGAAAATTAAACACCGAAAGCAGACTGATACAACAAATAGACCACCGATAGTGTGCGCCAATTATTCTGCACTACTTTGTTGGTACGGCTCACACTAATTGAAGGCTATATAAGTCGTCTTACTCGCATACAAATGAAAACAGCAGGATCGAGTTTGCCTTCTTTGCGTCTCTCTTTCATGCGCAAAATATTGAAGTGAGTATGAGTGTACCTTGCTCCGACCAGAATTTTAGGCCGATGAAGGGTAAATGCAAGCTTGCCACCGGGGGTGAGAGCAGAGAGGTGTTGGTGCGGCCGCCTTGCGAATGTGAAGGAGGTGGTTGATTTTTCTGATAAGTTCGGCATGAAATATTTCATGTGCGCTGTTAACGTCAAGAATCGTTTGGGTGGAACGGTGTGACCCTTCGGTCCACCGGGTTCGTGTATATGCGCGAGTTATGATCATGATCCACCCAGGCAAACAAGTTCATCGTCCTCGAGGCCTGCGGTATGTTATAACAGCATGATTAAAAAATTATTTGTATGTCATTAATTTTTGTTTATTAATCGTACTATTTATGTTGTAGTCTCCCCCGCCCCTTTGCATGTGGTTTCACTGGATAGACCATGAGCAGCCAGATTGGGCACGCCGCGAGGTGGAAGAGAAACAACGGCGTGCATGGGCAAGGTTCCATGAGGAGGAGCGTTGGAAAAGGCTGTTGCTAATGATAAAGCAGAGAGCGAGACAGATACAAAAATTAAGGGCGGAGCAAGCTCGAAATCGTGAGGTGAATCAGAAGAGGATGGATGATGAGGTTGCACGTAGGTATGCAGAGGAAGAGGTGCACAGAGAGGCCCGTGAAGCAGAAAGGAAGAGATTAAGGAAAAGAGCTGCTGAGCCGCAAGCGGCAGAAGAACGCGGCGACAAGTCCGGAAAATGGTCACGCTGGACGCAGGGAAAGTAGAGTGATATATTTGTACTAACTACGTATGTTAAATTTTGTTTTACTTTGTCGTTATATCTTAAATTCCATTGTAGTGAGTAGCCGTATTTTAATTGTAGTTATATTTCCATCTTTATTTCGTTCGATGTATTAATAATAAATGTTGATTTCTCGAGAAAAGTTTGCGCCTAAAGTTCGCGCCATATTTTTTCCCGCCAAAATTTCCCGCCTTATTTTTTCCCGCAAAATTTTCCCGCCTTATTTTTTCCCGCCAAAATTTCCCGCCTTATTTTTCCCGCCAAAATTTCCCGCCATGTATCCCTGCCTTTTCGCTGAGCCGCGTGCTATAAAACCCCTCCCCGGGCATTCATTTGTTGAACACAATCGTAGTCGCTCCAGGATGGCTCCTCCTGGCGATCGTAGTTTTACTGCATTTATGGTTGCTCCTCTTATCTCCTCTGCTTCTTCAGTTATGAGTGCCAATAACATAGACAATGTCCAAGATCTGGTCATGAATGTGACCCTCCTCGTCGAGGTAGGCAAGCTTTTTTCTAGGCATGCAGGTATGCCTGGTCGAACTCCGGTGGAAATACGACAAGAGCTTCTTAGGTTGCAAGCTAGGTTTGAGAAGAAGAAACCGAAGGATGAGAAGGAACAAGAAGATTTTCTAAGGCATCCATTTACATGGGCTTCCTCGACCGAGGATGATAAAAAGTCTTCACGCCGAGGAGCCTGGCTAAGAGCAATGAATATTTCAAGGGGAAGAGCACTGCATCAGCTTGCGTTGACTCGGACGATGATTTTATGCCACAGAGTAAGAAGGGCAAGGCTAGTTCATCGTCAAAGAGCAAGAAGAAGGGAAAAAAGTGAAGCTTATAATGTTACTCGTAGCGTTTGTTTTAAGTACTGGTGTTGGCAGTGCCGATGTATCTTCATTCAAGGTAGTAAAATGCTAGAGTCGTCAACATATCACGCTTGTCGATGACGGCGTGGTGGTCTTTGCCTAGCACCAGAAGGCGACCATGGATCTGGTACACGATGTTGGCGCAAACCTCGGCCGTACTGATTTTCCTCATCCTCTGTACGTGTCTCATTTGGTGGTGATGGAGTCTGAAATACGTACCGAGATTCCTGATTTGGGGGAATCAAACTAGCATATGTGTTGAAAATAGCACCTCCAAAGAATTCTTCAACTATCTCGGTAACATCATTGCGAGGTTGTTGGGAAGTGCTGCCGTAGTATTGTGGTTCCATCTGCGTCATATCAGGCCATGTCGGGACTGAAGATTCCTGCGTATCGAACGGCTCCGTCAGAAACATGCACACACTAATCATGTATGTAATTAACATGCATTAACCTGAGTTGGGTATTGCGATTGCATGCCCTTGTACTTTCTGTGAGAAAGGTACCATCTATTGACAGCACCGGGCGGCAGTGATGGAATGCCCGTATAGTCTGGGGGAATGCCCAGAATAAACGATCAAGGATTTCTTGGTTTTCCTCCAGAGGGTGTTGACGAGCTCTCCTGACCACTTGAGTCCTCTGGTTAGTTGTTGCTATCTGATGGAGTAGTCTCGGGGCAAGGTCATATGCCTCCTCATAGGTGCCATACAATCTCTGGAAAATCTCCTCCTTCGCCCGCCTTGCCTTACTAAAGCTGACCGGGAAGCCAATCAGATCTTCCGTGGTTTTTTGCAGCTTCTTTGTACCAAGGGTTATATCTTCTTCCACCGCCACTTGCATGATATGTGATACATATTTTGCAGTGACGTTGCGGTGTTTGTCAAGAGCCCCCAATTGCTCGCAGCTATGGGGTTCTATTTTTGAGATATGCCATGGCTGACATACCCCAGGGCTCACCCGAGCGATAACTCTCCCCCTGCAACCCTCATTCAATTTTACGCATATGATTTTCAGCTGCCTTCGATCAGACTGCTTCACTCTGTGATGCCGAGATATGGCCAACGCGTACCTCTTCATTGCTTGGTCAGCCGAGTCCTTGTCTGGGAAAGTTTGCCCAACCTGCAGACTCTCCTCCCCTAGGCCTGGAACAGAGTGGAATTCATTGCTGATGGTCATTATTTTTAAGAACTCAGGGTCCATTGGTGCCGCAATCGCCTTCCGGGAAGGACCGACACCTTCTTCGTCCGACGAGGATTCAGACGAAGAAGAACGAGCGTCATCGTCCAATGCCTCCGGCAGTCCCTCCACACGCTCGCTAATATCAACGAACGCGGACCAGTATCCTGGCTCGGCAGCAAACTGGGCGACCATCTACTCCGATGGGCCGGTGCTATGGCCTGCAGTCAGTGCCGCTTGCTCTGATTGGCCTATCATGCCTGCTGCAGTCAGGGCCAAATGCTCCGATTGAACGGTGCTCGGTCCTGTCATGATGGCCATCTCCTCTTCACCAGCGCCGGTACTGCTTCCGGCACCATCGTCATCAGATATAAACTGAATATACACCATGGGCTCTCCGTACATAGCAGAACCAGGTGTGCCTGCAAACCTCATGTACGTACCCCAATTTCTATCACTCTTTACCTCCCGCAGATCCCAACGGGCAGGTGTCCCATCATTCCCTCCTACGACGATGAGAGCCTCAACGATCATCTTCTTCTCACGCATCTCACGTCCAAACTGTGCCCGGATGCATCTTCTAACATCCAAAAATTCTCTATTGACCATGTCTGTCACTACAACTTTCATCGAGTCGCAACGCGACACATCGACACCATAAAATCTGTCCCGTACGACGACTCCATAAAACACTAACACAGTTTCCATCGTACCAACCGCACAACCATATTTTTAAAATAATGTTAGATTACAACACTAACATGTGATTAACAATTTTAAATAATCATAACGCAACACCATCTATAATAATTTTAATACACAACAAATTTTAATAACTCAACTTCAGCCCTCCACTTCTAATTATATCTTAAAATACTTCAGTGTCATATATTTCTAATTACAAATTCATTATTCGTACGTGATATATTTCTACGCACATAAAATCATAGACTATATATTACGCATGTTGCATACCACGCACATAAAACATAAATTCTAAACAGCACATTCAGTTAGCTATTTACGTTCTAATTACATGTTGCAAGTCCTAATATATTACTCAATAATAACTACACAGTCGTACTGATATTTTCATCGTACCTATGCATGCATGCATGCAACTACAGAACATGCATTAACTAAACTAATTACACTACACAACTAATTATGTTCTAACTACGTACATAAAATAGATTATGCTTGCTTCTTCAAATCCTTACCTTGATATCACAGATTGAGCAAACACTTAATCAGCCGAGAATTCTTGAGCTGCGAGCAGGAGACATCAACTACGTGAGGAAATACTAAGTACCCGAAGAGCTGTGAGAGTGCACAGACAGTGACAGTGTTGAGATGCTGTGAGAGCGCATGCATAGACAATGAGAGTGCTGAGAGTGAGAGTGAGAGAGTGCGCGGACAGTGAGCCTTTATATAGACTCAGCTCATCTCGACGAAACAACAATTAGCAACAGTTTAATCACCGAAAGCATGCTAATTTGCAACAGTTTGAGCACCATCGAAAGCAGACCAATTTGCAACAGTACAGCCTAAAAATCAGTGCGATGCTGTCTGCCTAACAGAATCTCTCACGCGGGAACTGCTGCCTCCACCGCGCACTTAAACAGCATGAAAATCAGCGCCAATTATCAAAAGCAGCATCAAAGTTAGTGCCACTGATGGAGGCTGTCGGCCTTTTCCCGCTCGAGGGCTGCCTCCATGCCCTGTGGCGGCATGTGCCACCTCAGCATGTCGTCGCCTGCTCCGGCGGCATGGCCCACCGCGTTCGACGGCGACATAACGGCGAGGCGGAGCACCAAACGTGCCGCCAGACGCTCGGGCGGCGGGGCCCTGCCGCCACACAGCTCGGCGGCATCCTCCACGTGTCACTTGGGGGCTCTGCCGCCACACACAAGGTGGTCTTTTTTGTCAATTTTTCTCAAGGGGGGTCCTTTTTGTCAATGAATTGGGGCAGGTGGTCTCTTTTGACAAAATTTCTAATTAGCCGCCCCTTTATCAAAGAATTTCTTTGGGAATTTGTACTATTTCGACCAGTAGATGTTTTCTCTCGCCGCAGTTCCGCTAATGGACTGTAAAACAATCTTATACTTGCGCCCCCGGGCAAAAAGCATTTGGGAAGAAAAATCACTAGTACGTACGTGTCAAGCTAAGATCGGCCAGCATGTCCTTTTTTTCAGAGAGAAAGCTATCTCTTGGTCTTGGTGGATATAAGCTAGCAAATTTTTAGTTCTTTTTTATTTTAAATGCAAACTTGATAACGTTGATGAACAACAAAATAGATACACACAAATAAACAAGTAACAAAAAAAGCAAGGTAAAAGTTTGAAGTAACCGCCAAGGAGACACAAGCCACGTGATTTTCTTTCCGTAGTTCTTTTTTTCCTTTTGAGAGGAAATACGTCTACGTTGGAGAGGTGTGGCATAAATGCCAGCAACGCTGCAAAGAATTCATGTTATTCTTCGATGAACCCACCACAAAAGTGAATCCACTCTCCACCTAGACGGTGCCGGTCGAGTTGGCTACCAAATCTTCACACAAAGTTGGGGCACACTCCACAACTTAATTGGAGGCTCCCAACTACACCATGAAGCTTCTAAAACACCAAGCAAGACTCAAGAATGATCTTCTAGGGTTTCCAAGGAAACCTAGGGTTACAAGTTCCACAAAGGAATCAAGAGGAAATTTGAATTTCTTTGATCAAAGCGTAGATCTATCCCTTCTCCTATGATTTCCCAAAAGGGGTAATGATTTCTTGGCTATAGAGGAGATCCACTAAGTTTAAGCTCTAAACTAATGGAGGAGAGACGGTCAATAGGAATTATTCTGGATCGATCGATGATTGATCTAACTATACGCACGTTTCCTGCCATCGCCACCAGATCCAGCAAACCTGGTCCCGCTCCTCCCCTCTGTCAAGCGGCCACGCCGGAGGATAGAGGAGTGGGGACCCGTCCTCTTCATCATTTGCTTTTTAGGTCCGTTTTCGTATGGTTTCATTTCCCTAACGGTATCGGCGAGGTGGAGGCGGCGATAGCGTGTTGGAATAAGATCTCTCCGACCTCTCCCTAGTCCCTACCTCATCGGCATCTGATTCATAGTCAACAAAGGGCCTAAGAGGGTTTGCATCACCGGATCTGTTGTTGCTCTTCGGATCTTGGCAATTGTTCTTGTTGGAGATATGCCCAAGAGGCAATAATAAATTGGTTATTATATATCTTTGTGTTTATGATAAATGTTTATATACTATGCTATAATTGTATTAACGAAACATTGATACATGTGTGTTATGTAAACAACAAGGAGTCCCTAGTAAGCCTCTTGTATAACTAGCTTGTTGATTAATAGATGATTGATGTCTACGCACGCTTCTATTCCTGTAGGCAGTGTTGGGCCTCCAAGAGCAGAGGTTTGTAGAACAGCAGCAAGTTTCCCTTAAGTGAATCACCCAAGGTTTATCGAACTCAGGGAGGAAGAGGTCAAAGATATCCCTCTCAAGCAACCACCGCAATCACGATACAAGAAGTCTCTTGTGTCCCCAACACACCTAATACACTTGTCAGATGTATAGGTGCACTAGTTCGGCGAAGAGATAGTGAAATACAAGTGGTATGAATGAATATGGGCAGTAGTAAAGGCGCCAGAAAATAGCTTGCTGGCGTGCAGTTGATGGTAGTAATATTGCAGGAAGTAAAGATGCAGTAAAACAGTAAATAAGCGATGATTGCAGTATTTGGAAACAAGGCCTAGGGATCATACTTTCACTAGTGGACACTCTCAACATTGCAATCATAAAGGAATATAAATAAGCACTTCACTATGCTACTCTGAATTACTCTTTGGAAAGATAACGAACACTAATTCATCATGTAGGCAAACCTTAAAGATGTATTCCCAAGTACTAATAAACACCCCACGCTGTCACTGTGAGCATTCATAGGAGGTACTAACACACCACAATTTCATAGAGACATCCAGCTCAAATCATAACTCAGTGAATAAGTATTCTGTGAAATATAGCCTAAGTGACCCACACGGTGCACACACTGTCACTTTACACACGTGGGACAAGGAGTCTCCGGAGATCACATAAGTAAAATCCACTTGAATAGCATAACAAAATCTGGATTACAAGCTCATCATATGGATCTCAATCATGTAAATCAGCTCATGAGATCATTGTATTGAAGTACATAGGAGAGAGAGATGAACCACATAGCTACCGGTACAGCCCTTAGCCTCGATGGAGAACTACTCCCTCCTCATGGGAGACAAGCAGCGGTGATGAAGATGGCGGTGGTGTCGATGGAGATGCCTTCCGGGGGCACTTCCCCGTCCCGGCAGCGTGCCGGAACAGAGACTCCTGTCCCCCAGATCTTGGCTTCGCGATGGTGGCGGCTCTGGAAGGTTTCTCGTACCGTGGTTTTTTCGTATCGAAGATTTAGGTCAGGGACCTTTAAATAGGCGAAGAGGCGGAGTCGGAGGGGGTATGGAGCCGCCACACAATAGGGGGGCGCGGCCCAGGCCCTGGCCGCGCCAGCCCCATGTGTGGGCCCCCTGTGGCTCTCCTCTGGTGGCTCTCGGGTGTTCTGGAAGCTTCGTGGAATTATAAGATGCTGGGCGTTGATTTCGTCCAATTCCGAGAATATTTCCTTACTGGGATTTCTGAAACCAAAAACAGCAGAAACAGGAACTGGCACTTCGGCATCTCGTCAATAGGTTAGTTCCGGAAAACGCATAATAATGACATATAATGTGTATAAAACATGTGAGTATCATCATAAAAGTAGCATGGAACATAAGAAATTATAGATACGTTTGAGACGTAGCATCCCCAAGCTTAGTTCCTACTCGCCCTCGAGTAGGTAATTGATAACAAGGATAATTTCTGAAGTGACATGCTATCATAATCTTGATCAATACTATTGTAAAGCATATGAGATGAATGAAGTGATTCAAAGCAATGGTAAAGACAATGAGTAAACAACTGAACCATATAACAAAGACTTTTCATGAATAGTACTTTCAAGACAAGCATCAATAAGTCTTGCATAAGAGTTAACTCATAAAGCAATAGATTCAAAGTAAAAGGCATTGAAGCAACACAAAGGATGATTAAGTTTCAGCAATTGCTTTCAACTTGTAACATGTATATCTCGTGGATAGTTGTCAACATAAAGCAATATAACAAGTGCAATAAGTAAACATGTAAGAATCCATGCACACAGTTCACACAAGTGTTTGCTTCTAAGATAGAGAGAATAGGTAAACTGACTCAACATAAAAGTAAAAGAATGGCCCTTCGCAGAGGGAAGCATGGATTACTATATTTGTGCTAGAGCTTTTCATTTTGAAAACAAGAAACAATTTTATCAACGGTAGTAATAAAGCATATGTGTTATGTATAAGACATCCTATAAGTTGCAAGCCTCATGCATAGTATACAATAGTGCTCGCACCTTGTCCTAATTAGCTTGGATTAATATGGATTATCATTGCATAGCATATGTTTCAACCAAGTGTCACAAAGGGGTACCTCTATGCCGCCTGTACAAAGGTCTAAGGAGAAAGCTCGCATTGGATTTCTCGCTTTTGATTATTCTCAACTTAAACATCCATACCAGGACAACATAGACAACAGATAATGGACTCCTCTTTAATGCATAAGCATTCAACAACAGTTAATATTCTCATAAGAGATTGAGGATTAATTGTCCAAACTGAAACGTCCACCATGAATCATGGCTTTAGTTAGCGGCCCAATGTTCTTCTCTAACAGTATGCATACTCAAACCATTTGATCATGAAAATCGCCTTTACTTCAGACAAGACGAACATGCATAGCAACTCACATGATATTCAACAAAGACGTAATAGTTGGTGGCGTCCCCAGAAACATGGTTACCGCTCAACAAGCAACTTATTAAGAAATAAGACACATAAGTACATATTCTTCACCACAATAGTTTTTAAGGCTATTTTCCCATGAGCTATATATTGCAAAGACAAAGGATAGAATTTTTAAAGGTAGCACTCAAGTAATGTACTTTGGAATGGCAGAGAAATACCATGTAATAGGTAGGTATGGTGGACACAAATGGCATAGTTTTTGGCTCAAGGATTTGGATGCACGAGAAGAATTCCTCTCAATACAAGGCTAGGCTAGCAAGGTTGTTTGAAGCAAACTCAAGTATAAAACGGTGCAGGAAGACTCACATATGAACATATTGTAAGCATTGTAAGACTTTACATCGTCTCCTTGTTGTTCAAACACCTCAACCAGAAAATGTCTAGACTCTAGAGAAACCGATCATGCAAACCAAATTTTAACAAGCTCTATGTAGTTCTTCATTAATGGGTGCAAAGTACATGATGCAAGAGCTTAAACATGATCTATATGAGCACAACAATTGCCAAGTATCAAATTATTCAAGAAATTATACCAATTACCACATGCAACATTTTCTGTTTCCAACCATATAACAATTAACGAAGCAGATTCAACCTTCGCCATGAACATTAAAGATAAAGCGAAGAACACAAGTGTTCATATGCAACAGCGGAGCGTGTCTCTCTCCCACACAAGCATGAATTTATTCAGAGAATGAAAATAACAAAACGAAAATAAAAGCACACAGACGCTCCAAGTAAAGTACATAAGATGTGACCGAATAAAAATATAGTTTCAAGAGAAGAAACCTGATAAGTTGTCGATGAAGAAGGGGATGCCTTGGGCATCCCCAAGCTTAGATGCTTGAGTCTTCTTGAGATATGCATGGATGAACCACGGGGGCATCCCCAAGCTTAGACTTTTCACTCTCCTTGATCATAGTATATCATCCTCCTCTCTTGACCCTTGAAAACTTCCTCCACACCAAACTCAAAACAAACTCATTAAAGGGTTAGTGCATAATCAAAAATTCACATATTCAGAGGTGATACAATCATTTTTAACACTTCTGGACATTGCACAAAGCTACTGAAAGTTAATGGAGAAAAGGAATCCATCCAACACAGCAAAAGAGGCAATGCGAAATAAAAGGCAGAATCTGTCAAAACAGAACAGTCCGTAAAGACGAATTTTTAAGAGGCACCAGACTTGCTCAGATGAAAATGCCCAAATTGAATGAAAGTTGCGTACATATCTGAGGATCACGCACGTAAATTGGCAGATTTTTCTGAGTTACCTACAGAGAATCATACTTAAATTCGTGACAGACAGAAATCTGTTTCTGCGCAGTAATCCAAATCTAGTATCAACCTTACTATCAAAGACTTTACTTGGCACAACAAATGCAATAAAATAAGATAAGGAGAGGTTGCTACAGTAGTAACAACTTCCAAGACTCAAATATAAAACAAAATTGCTGTAGTAAAATAAACACATGGGTTATCTCCCAAGAAGTGCTTTCTTTATAGCCATTAAGATGGGCTCAGCAATTTTAATGATGCACTCGCAAGAAATAAGAGTTGAATCAAAAGAGAGCATCAAGAGGCAAGTATGAAACTCATTTAAGTCTAACCCACTTCCTATGAAAAGGAATTTTGTAAATAAACAAGTTCATGAAGAGCAAAGTTACAAGCATAGGAAGATAAAATAAGTGTAATTTCAAAAATTTCAGCATATAGAGAGGTGCTTTAGTAACATGGAAATTTGTACAACCATATTTTCCTCTCTCATAATAATATCCAGTAGCATCATGAGCAAACTCAACAATATAACTATCAAATGAAACATTCTTATCATGAGTCTCATGCATAAAATTATTACTACTCCCAACATAAGCATAGTCATTCTTATTAATTGTAGTGGGAGCAAATTCAACAAAGTAGCTATCATTATTATTCTCATCATAACTATTAAAGATAGGTTAACTAAAGACTCTAATGTATTTACTCCGTAGATTTGATCGACACACGGGCATGAACATATTAAAGGTTACCTTTTATTTGTTGTGACGCCATAGCAACGCACAGATTTTGTGCTAGTAATATATATATATATATATATATATATATATATATATATATATATTAAAATTGCAATTGGACCGGTACGTCGTACGTCGTCCGCTCCCTCGACCTAAACAAAGCCTTGTGATTGAGAAAACAAACCGAAACAAATACGGTGTCCCCTCGCCAAGAAAACGGAAGAGAAAGATAGAAACCACCCGCAGGACCCGCTCCTCGCACCCTACCATGACTCGTGAGAATAGCATGCACGCGTCGTTCCGCCGTAACTGCGCGCCCCGATCGGCGAGGAACCATCGCCTTGCGCTGCCGGGACCGGGTCCGTAGCAGTGCGGCTGCTGCTTCCGTCACTGTTCCTGTCGGCCGCCTCCATGATCGTTCCTCTTAGCCGCTGCCGAGAACCACACGGCGACAGCGACGGAACAATTGTTCCGTACAAGGCACCGACGTTTTTGCGCCCCGGAACCACGCCGCACGTTAGTGTCGTCCGAGGAGTTCCTAGCGACTGGTGGAGGTCCTCCAGCTGCTCGACAAGGCTGTCCTATAAAGCGACGATTGGCTAGATAGTCGTGGTTGAGGAAGACGAAAGGAGGAGTCTCCTGCCGTTTTGTCCGGGTGGCTGATTCTTTGCTATGCTGAACGTCCAGTGTCCTGGTTTTATCTTCGGCACGGAGGTGAGCTTGTGGCCTCGTGGGTGTGGTTGAGGACTTGAGGCAGGTAAGCCATCGCACTGCCTCGCCCGACGGAGCTATGTCCACTACCGTGATCACTACCGTCGCCGCCACGAGCTTCTCCATCGATCGACCGGAGTGGCGTCTGGGAGACGTAGGCCAGAGCCGCGCAACAACACAGGTACGAGATCAAGACCGGCATCATGATTTTCGCCGTGCCGGAGGCGGCCATGTCGACGGACGCACGGCCTACAACAACTTATCAAAACAAACGCCGCCGCCTGCTGAAGATGCCGGCGAGGGCGTGATCGACCCCGCGACCCCTTCCTCGCAGCCCGCCCCAGGTTCCACGCCTTCCCTCTCCTCTCATCTCTTTTTCAGTGTCAGGCACGAGTGATTTGGTTCTACTCACATAAGATTGCAAGGATTCAGATGATGCGCTCAGATTGCAGCTCCAGTGCCACCCTACATATTGCGAATGTTCATCTCAATTTGATCATTCAAGAGTGTGAATTGTGTTACAGTGATGTTCTGAAGGCAGCTGGTTGGTCAAAAGCAATAGCTTAATTGTTGGCAATCTTAGAAGCCCGAAGAAGATGTTGACCACTTACCCGCAAAAAAAAGAAATTTTACCCGCAAAAAAAAGAGATGTTGACCACTTCAAAATGGTGTGCATACATTAAATTCTTTTTTTCCGCACCTTTGACGGAAAAAAAATTATGATCAAAAAATCTACAAAACAATATGATGTGATATGAATAAATCATCGTAACTATCTACCCAATATTAAAAGGAAGGGTAACATATAAAAAGGACTCGAGTTCCTCGGCCGAAACCCCGACTCAATTACAAGTTTTTGTGCTCTAGATGATGTGTTGAAGCGTCCAGGTAACCATGCAATCATATTTCTAATGTGGTTTAAACAATTTTCGCTCTTTCGCTCTTCCGTAGCAACGCGCGGGCATAGTGCTAGTACACACTAGTATTATATAAAGTATATAATTAAGTAATTAACCATCGTGCATTTGTTAAACTAACTAGCTAGAAATAATAGAAATTAAACAATGAACTACACACATGCATATTTTACCAATGACACATGAAAGGTTCAAGTTGCTAACCACGATCGAGGAGAAAAAATAAATGAGAAAGCTTAAGTGTGGCTCGGACACTTCATATCATGTTTGTTTCATGCTCTCGGGCATTTCATCGAACACCTTGTGTGCATAAGAGGATCCAAGTCAAACCCACTACCCCTTGTGAATAGATGTGGCACACCAAGTTCCTAAGTGAAGTGTGCTGAAGTGTATTTATATGGGTGGGCATTTAGTCGCGGTTGGCCAGGCCAACCGCGACTAAAGCCCCGCCCGTACACCTGCTGTCAACCGAACCCGCTGGGCCCAAACTTTCGGTCGCGGTTCGCCTGCAGAACCGCGACTAAATACCCCATTAGTCGCGGTTCGAACATTTTGGGGACTACTACTAGTGTAGATAGAGAAGATGACTTTTTAATACATCTATGTGTGCAACCTCAAATGTCGACACATAATAATTACATTATATTATGTTAGAGAAAATTCAAGATGCAGGAAAAATATGAAATTTTAAGTTTTTTTTAACTATTTCAGTTTTAGGCTAGATGTAAACAATTAAAGAAAGTTGGATCATAGACCATAAAATAGAAGGATCTTAGAAAACATCAAAAAAAATCTTTGCTAATCCCAAAAAGCCATTACTACATAAGGAGTCAATCGTTCTAATGAACAGCTCACTGTAAGAAAAATAGTGTAATAGCCCAGACTAGACTTTATTTGAATGCAGATCAAAGATCAAGGAAATCTGGAAACAACAATATCGATAGACCACAACAACAAAAAATGACCGAAAGAATGCTATGCAGGCCGAGAAAACGAATCTAAGGTGAACAAGATGGCATGCGATGCAAGAAACAAATCGACCGAGAAAAGACAGTCGAATAAATCAAGTAAAGTTAGAGAAGATGCAATGCAAGAAAGAGAACAAGGCGATTGTGAAACTTGATTTTTTTGAAGAACGTAACTGCAAATCCTTATTAAGAAATGGAGTTGATGATTTATATGGACTTCTCTGGTGGGAATATTTGGCAGTCAGCCCAATTGCCCAAATGGGCTGCATGCAACTTTAAGCGAGTGTAAGCATTTGATCTCAACAACAACTAAGGCCTAGTTTGGCAACACTATTTCTAAAACTGAAGTATTACAAAACCATAATATCTTATGCATCCCATGGCAATACTTCAGTTTCAGAAAAAGAAGTCTACAGTTGTTTTTCCAGTACTTTTAAAAATAGCATGTTTTGAGGCATAATGAAGTACTAATAATGCAGTCTTTAGTCACAGCCAAATATATCAAAGTATTTGAATGGTATTTTGTGAAACAGTAGTATTGTACTACTTCAAAAATACTTTGCTACCAAACACAACCTAAGTGAGGGGCGGAGATTTAGTCCACATGGGAACTAATGATCCCCTTAAAAAATGTCAATTTTTTTATTTCTGGATTTCAAAGAACTCTGAAAGAATCATGACGTAGCTATGTGCAAACTATCAATTACTAATAATGTATATTTTGATCTACATGAAATTACAAAAGAGCTGATTTGACTATCATATTTTCAAATCTTTAAAAAATATCAGATTTTGCCAATTTTGTGTAGCCCATAATAAAATACTTTCTTATTCCAATCTTGCATGCTTATAGGATATATCATTCACAATTTCCATAATCATTTTCAAGTTTTGCTGAAACTTATAAATTTGATTTTTGATTTTATATATATATAGAGGAATCACTAGAGCTCATTTACCGGAAGAACTTTTCGCTATGAGAGCCTAAACAATGTTTTTTTCTATTTATACAGACCAGTAATCTTGCTGCTATCTGCTATGATCTAATAAATTCGCTTTTACCCTGACAAAAGAAAATGAATGTCAAAAAAGGAAGAAAATAGATCAAAGTAGGCCCATTAAGGTCCGGCCAAGGTACAATGCTGATTAGGCACTAAGCTATAAATAAGTTATTTGACCTAAATAGCTCCTTTTCAAACTTAGATCATTTTTGGCCCTTCTCAAAACTTTTAAACTTCTATCACCTTTCTAGATCACGCCATTCTGGATGGCTTAGCTGAATTTCCTGACGCGCTAGTTGGGCTGGTTAGACCTAAATAGCTTAGCCGTTTTTTGGTCCAAAACAGCCATGTCACGCTATTTAGGTCGGCCAGTTTACAAAGATCTTCGACCCTCTAAGAATGTTTTCGAACCTTTTGGGTAAGAAAACAAGTAGGTCGCGCCATTTTGTATGGCAAGATTCAAATGACTTAGTAATTTTTTTGCAGAGATTTTGAAGAAACTTGTCAATAAAAGTGGTGTATCCTCGGTTTCAGTTAAGCCATCCAACATGACGTGATAAATAAAAGGATCATAGAAGTTTTGAAGTTTTAAGAGAGGTAAAAAATAATCTAAGATTTGAAAGAAAAAAAAGAGCACTTAGGAAAAGTAACACATAAAGAAATTGCAAGAAAGCGAGAACAAATTTCCATGTCAGTTCTTTTGGCAGAAATATTTACTGAAGAACTGTGGTTCTGATATTAGAAGTTTAGAACAGGCTTTATGCCACCTTCTTGTACTCTTTTAGAATCAACAATGTCAAAACGTACATAATCGTAGAACTGTACAACTGCGACACATATACGATCTACCTAGGATTCCGATCCTGACACCCACGCCCAAGATCTCGCGGTTTGTCGAACCGAAAATGACATGGATGATAGTTCCATTCCACCTCGACATCCATGAACAGTCAAGCAGGACAGCGCTGCACTCGGTTACACCAGCATAGGACATGCGCGGCAATTGATTGGGAGAGATCTAGTCAAGCCACAGCTAGCTTTGGATCAAGACATAATTCTCCCAACAAAAGGAGAGGAACAAACGGATGGGTGATGGGCAAGAAATGAGAGAACATGTGGAGGTAGTGGAGCTATTGTGAACAGGAAAAAGGTCCACCATGGTTTCGGCTGGAGGGAAACCGTAGGGTCGTCGAACCCTCCGCGCACGTTCTTGATCAGAGGATGGAAATAGCACTGGAATTATATAGAGACAAATGACAACAAACATTCTAACTGATGGATAAAAAAGAGGACCTTTTTTTATGGAGTATAGCATCATATTCACAGGTTTAACTTTTGAATCCATTATTGCATTTGACAGTAAGTAGTCATGGAAAAGGTCGACAAAACTTTATATTCTTTTATTCGGCAATGATCAATTGAGTAAACGGAGAACACTACGGGAGAAACAGGCGTTGCCGTGCGACCGATCGCACGGCAAAGAGCCTATTTTGCACGGCAAAGGCTTTGCCGTGCGTCGACGCACGGCAACGTCTGCACGGCATTGTCCCCGACGGCAAAGACAACATTGCCGTGCGCCTGACCAACATGCCCGGCAAAGGGCTTTTCCGTGCGCTCGCCCCTTTGCCGTGCGGCCGATCCTTTGCCGTGCGCGCGCTCTTTGCCGTGCGCTCGGACCTTTGCCGTGCGCGCTATCTCTGCCGTGCGTCGTGGAGGCTGCCGTGCGCCTCGACATTGCCGTGCGCCCCGTCGTTGCCGTGCTGCTCCTCTTTGCCGTGCGTCCAGGCGCCAGCATGCACGGCAAAGAAATCTCCAGGCACACCCACTGGCTTCCCAGGTCTACAGGCTTGCGCCACGTGGCGCCTTTGCCGTGTGTATGCACACGGCAAAGTGACCAAATGTCCTTTGCCGTGTGCATACACACGGCAAAGGCCCCTGGTTTTTTCATGTTTTTTCTGTTTTTCTTTAATCCCTGCATTTCAAAATTGCATTTCACATATATATAACATATACAACATATATATTCACCATAGCATCACCAAACACATGAACAACACCACAAATACATCGAGCACACATAGTTTATGCATAACAAGTGCAATGTCCACAAATACATCAAGTACAAGTGCAATGTCCACAAATACATCAACACACATCAAGTACAAGTACAATCCATAACAAGTGTAATGTCCACAAATCCATCAAGACCATGCCATCAACCTTATTGTCCTCCTCCGCTTCCGCCGGCCTCATTGTCATTGCCTTGTGAATAATTATCTATAAGGTTGATGGAATGAACATTTGCATTTGCATTTGCATATTGAACACTTGAACAAGTACAAGTAGCGGGTTGGGCACAAGAGGACTCACCGAGGTTCATGCTCCGGATGATGTTCATGTTGTTGACGGTGATAGGTGTCCCCGGGGTCCGAGTGGGCGGTGGCGGCATCCACATGGAGTAAGGTGGAGGAGGAAGACTCCCCGGTGGAGAAGACAGAGCCGTCTGGCTCATCAGCCAGCTCATCTGTGCCTGCTGCTGCTGCATCATCTGCTGCTGCTGTTGCATCTGCTGCATCATCTGTGTCTGCTGCTGCTGGTACTGCAGAATCTGCTGCTCCATGTTCCGTGCGTGCTCCTGGGCCGCCTGCTCCTTCGCTGCCATCTCCTCCTACGTTGTGTTGCCGCGATGTCATTAACATTTCAATGGAAAGCATGTAAAGGAAATGTAGAGACCCGAGGAAGAACATACCCGTAACCGCTCGACAGCCTAGATCCGAAGCCCGTGGCCGGGGCTCTACCTCGGGCTGGCCGCTCTTACGACCACGACGGATCCGGCGGAGAGAGGGAACCCTCGCTGGGTCGACGCACCCGTCACCAAACCATAGGCGGCCATGCTTCAAGCCTTCTCCCGCAAGCACCGCGACCTCGTGGTCAAAGTCCTCGGCCTCCGGATTGGCCTCCTCGCCGTACTTCTGCTTGAACTTGGAGACATACGACGTGCACTGGGTCTCGGATTGCGGGTTAACCCACACGGACCCCGTCTCAGGATCAGGCGTCTTCCTTTGCTTCATCTTCTTTAGCACGGCAAAGACGTTAGGCTTCGCTCCTGTCCTGACTTCCTGCAAAAGAGAACATGTAATTGAGTGAAGTGACACACCCTTGCGGAGTTAACAAATATATAACATGAATTCAAAGAATGAAGGAACCATTAATTTGCTCACCTCCTTCGCAGGTGAAGAGAGATGGGGATGCTGCCTTGGATATGCGATCCACCTCGCATCTCTGCCCGCTTCTTCTTGCCCTCCTCGTGCTTCTTGAGGTACCGGGGGCATGTCCACCACATGACCATCGCACGAAAGCACCTATCGTCGTTGCCGACGTACCGAGGAGGGTTCTACATGCACAAGATAAACCCATTATGGTAAAATAAACTACATGGCGATAAAGAAATCAATAACACATAAATGCAAATACCGCAAGTACTTGCCACGGCTGCATGAGCGTGTCGCGAGCGTCCTCCTTACTCATGTGGACGAAGCGGTCGGCGTGCCAGTCGCGGACGCATTGAATACGTGCCTCGTAGTGCATGCCAGTCACCCTCTTCCTTGCAAGCTGGTGTAGGACATCATCGCACGCATTCTCCTTGCCCTCGGCTCTCTTGAAGAATTTCTGCAACCATGCACATAGGTAAAACAAGGGGCATTAGTGCAATTATTGTGAACCAAGGAGAGTGTATGAATGGTAAGAAGTCAAAAGTCACGTACCCAGAATTTGGCAACAACCAAATCCGCCGCGGTGCCGCGGCCAAGAGGATCTTCCGCGAGGCTGTAGTGCGCCCACCTCCAAGCTACGTCGCAGCCACCAGTAGGGAGATTGACTATCCCAGGGAAATACCATCTAAGTAGGCCCCCAAGGATGTTCGAGTACCCACGTGGCGGTCTCTGCGTCGGGTCTTCAAACTGGAACGAGCTGCACCATGAAACGACAACATCAATATGTATGTGATAATAATTTTGATAATGACAAAATTGCGATAACGAAGTGCCAAAAATTAACATGTACCTCCTTCCATAGGGCACAAGAACAACGTGCCTGTAGCGCCAGCTCTTCAGCGAGGGGAGCTGTGTTATCCCACGCCGATATGGCTTCCTATCACGTGGCCTCCGCCTCTCCACAGCCTGGAACGTACTCGGTAATCCTCCGGCTCACACCACTCTAGGTTTGGATCAGGATCGAACACTAAGTTCCCCAACCCCTCATCCTCCGAGAGGTCCTCCTCGTCCCCCTCCTCCTCCTGGTCCTCCCCACCCACCTCCTCCTCCTGGTCCTCCCCACCCACCTCCTCCTCCTGGTCCTCCCCACCCCCGTAGTGCTCCTGGTCCTCCTCCTCGTCATCATCATCGGCTGCGGGAGGGGGGCTAGGACTAGGAGTGAGTACCCGCGTCGCATTCTTCCTACGCGGCCGCCCTGTGGGAGCGACAGGAGGGGGCTAGGAGGGGGTAGTAGCTCGGCCCCGCCTCGAAGTCCCTACACCTACCAAGTCCTTGAGCTTCTTTTTAAGACCGCCACCCTTTTTTTTTGGCGGCATGCTTCAATCACCTGCAAACACAAATGAAGAGAGTGGTTTATTAGTACGCAATATTGTAAAGAGATAAATATTAGTGAAAGCAACAGAAATATAAGTAGATGAACATTAATGAAAGCAACAAATAATGCAAAAGGATGAACATTAATTAATTAGTGGAAGCAACAAATAGCTACCATAGAGTTCTCTCAAACATAGCACGGAGTTCTTACAAATAACCTAGCTAGACAATCTCTATTACACGGAGTTCTTACAAATAACCTAGCTAGACAATCTCTATTACACGGAGTTATTACAAATAGGCTAGCCTCACAATTACTACTACATAGATCGGTAGCTCTGTGTCGCCATCCGTGATTGGACCGCGTGTCTCCTCATCGTCATCGGGCTCGGCGAACCAATAATCATCAATGAAACCTGGAGGTGGTCCATCCGCATCGAGGTCAATCCCTGCTTTGAACGCCTCGAGCAAACTCAGGTCTTCCGGGGCACATACATCCTCGGCTTCATCTTCCGCATTGTCTCCATCCATGCCCGCGTCTTCTTGTTCATCGTCTACGACCATGTCATCGATAGTCGGCAAGCCGATTGTGAAATGGCCGGGGAGCCCTTCTTCCTGATAAAACTCGACACTCGTTGCTGCGGGGTCTACGCGGTGGTAATCGTCCTTGTTTGGCGGGGGCGGCCTATTGCGTGAAGGCACCGTCATCACAACATCCCATCCATGTAGACGTTTTGTCGGGTTTCTGCACGCGTACGGGAGATAGAATACTTGAAAGGCCTGGGTTGCCAAGATGTACACATCCTCTCCCTTATAAACGGAGTTCCTTTCAACTTCGACCAACCCAATTTCAGGATCCCGTCTCACCCGACGTGGGTCAAACCAATGGCATTTGAAGACGACGGGATTTAGCCCTTTGTGAAACCCGTAATTCAGCTCGTATATACCCTCGACTCTTCCATAGTAATGGAGCCCATCATCACCTTGACATACCACCCCGCTATTTATTGTCTTCGCGTTGGGCCGGCTTGTTGTGTATTGATGGGTCTGGAAGCGATACCCGTTCACGTCATAGGAGTTGAACGCTTCTACGGAATGGTCAAAGCCCCTAGCAATTTTTCTTAGCTCTGACTTCATCTCTTTGTCAGTTCTTGCCTACAAGTTTAGCACAAGAAGTTTAGAACGAGAAATGACCGATAAATGTCGGAAGTGCTAGCTAATTTGGATAGAATAGTACCAAATTACAAAACCAGCTACTCGAAACCGAAACCGCCTCCCTTATCGAAAATTTGCTTGGATTCTTCCGGGGTAGGCTCCCTGTGGGTATTCTTCCAATGTATAGCCTTGAATTTCCTATACCGATGAAAAGAGGAAGAGTTAGCCACGAACATACGAGTGAATGTTTGCGAATAATTAAATGGTTCGCACTTACTCGATGTACGACTTCACTTCGACCATGGTGTTTAAGACATACGAGTGGATCAAGGTCCGCTCAGGTAGGTCCGTTACGTACGGCTTCGAGCCACTTGACTTGCCACCAAGCCCCACGAAGATGCTAAGCTTGGGTACTTCTTCATTGTTGGCGGCATTGTAACGGAGGACCGGGTTGTGCTTTGTGGGAATGTTGGGATCATAGTGCTTAGTGGTGAAGTTTGCCACCTCCACGTTCGGGACTGCCTCGGCTATGGATGCTTCGATCTTGCATTTATTGCCAGTCATTTGACGAAGCTTTTGTGTTTCTCTCTCGGGACCAAACCGCCAACGGCCCCAATTCGGGCCCCCTTTAAGCACTCCTCCGCGAGGTGCGGGATCATGTGTTGCATCGGATTAAAAAACCCTGGAGGAAAGATCTTCTCCAGATCGCAAAGCAACACGGGTGCCTCTTCATCCAGCTTCTCAATCACTTTAGTGTCTAACTCCCTAGCACAAATCTGGCGGAAGAAAAAACTCAACCTCGCTAGCACTCGCCAAGTCTTCTCGGGGACATAGCCTCGAATCATCACCGGCATTATCCGCTCAAGCCATATGTGGTAGTCATGACTCTTCGAGTCCTTGTACTCGCAGCGTTTCAATGTTCAGGCCCCTCATCCGAGTTGGCTGCGAACCCATCGGGGAAAAACAAGGAGTCCTTCATCCATTGGAAGACCTCCCTTTTTTGGGCCTTTGTGAGGCAGAACGGAGCGTGTGGCTTAGTCCAAGTTTTTTGGCACCATTAGGTGGCTGCATGTTCAACTCCGGCCTATCACACCACATTTCTTGATCAATTCGAGCCTTTATGTTATCCTTCGTCTTCTCGGTGTCCACAATCGTGCTCCAAATGGCTTCACCGATATTCTTCTCGGTGTGCATTACATCAATGTTATGCGGGAGCTCGAGAAACTCAAAGTAAGGGAGCTTCCATAAGCACGGCTTGTGAGTCCATTGGTGTGTCTCCCCATATCCTAAGAAACCATTCCCATCGGGGCTAGGCTGAAGAGCATCTAACTCGGCCTTGATTTCCGTTCCGGTCTTCGGAATTGGCTTCGGGCCACGGACAACACGGCCTTTCTTGAAACTCTTTACATCACTCCCGTATGCATGCCTCCGCTCAAGGAACTCGTCGAGCTTCATCAAAGCATGAATACTTGCCTCCCTTGTTTAGCCGGAAGAAAGTCACGGCACTGTCCGCACTGTGGGCAAGGCCACTTCCCATGTGTACACCACCCGCGAGAACAAAGCACGTGCTGGCAGGTCATGCGGGGACGTGTGGTACCACACATACATATCGAAGTACTCCTTCTTTGATGCGTCATATGTTCGGATCCCGCGACCTTCCCAGCCACGAACCAAGTCATCCACCAGCGGTTCCAGGTACACATTCATGTTCTTGCCCGGGTATTTGGGCCCTGGGATTATCATCGACACAAACATGTTCTCTGATCTCATGCAGACGCCGTGGGGAGGTTCATGGGAATAACAAACACCGGCCAACAACCGTATACTCGCAGCCGACATACCATATGGATTGAACCCATCGGTTGATATCGCAACTCGCTACGCTCCTCGGGTCACCTGCTTTCGAGTGGAAATTTCTTCACAAAGTTCTTCCATGCAGTACCATCCGACGGATGTATCATCTTGTCGGTGTATCTCGTTTCCTTCCACGGCCCACCTCATCCGCTGGGCAGTATCCTCGGTCATGAAGAGCCGCTGGATCCTCGGTAGAACTCGGAAGATAGCGGAGGATATTCTTGGCAACCGTGGTCCGCCTCTTCGACCATCACCATTGCGGTCTACCTCAAAGTACCTAGAGGAATTGCATTTGATGCAATAATTTGTGTCAGCGTGCTCCTCTCCGAATAGCATGCATCCCTTTGGACAAGCGTGTATCTGCTGAGATGACATCTTAAGGTCACCGAGCAATTTGGTTGAATAGTAGAAGTTTTGCGGCAAGAGGTGCCCTTTCGGCGGAAGGCTGCCTACGATGACCGAAGTTCATCGAACCCATCTCTCGCACAAGTTCCTATGGCACTTCAAGGCCATAAGGCGAGCGATGGCATCTAGTTGGGTAACCTCTCGTATTTTCATGTAGGGGTTTCTGCGAAGCAAACAGAGCCTCATAGTACTCCTTTGTGTTTTCCTCCGGGTCCTCACTTGTCTCCGCATCCCGAGGTGTCTCCACCTCTACATGAGAGCTTTCGGGCACATTACCATTAGCCAAGTTTTCTAAGCACCTATCAAAACCGAGTGTCATATTCCCCCTAGGTTGAATCTGCCGCACCTCCTTCCTAGCACGTTTCTTTGCCTTTTCTCCATGGTAAGTCCAAATCCTGTAGGACGGTGTGAACCCAAACTTGATCGGGTGCATACTCATAGTTTCCTTGTCCTGTGCCTTTCGGTTAGCGCACTTACTACAAGGGCACCAAACACTTATAGGTCTGCTAGGGATGGCAAACGCCCTATCCACAAACCGCTCGGTCTTTTCTCCCCATTCATCGAGTATAGTTCCACCGACCGATTCTCGCCATCGTACATCCAGCCACGATTATCCATCCTCTAATCGAAACAAAACAGACGAACATAGCATTTATATATCAAATAGGAAATAAATGCATCATATATTTATTTATTTTACGCGTGCATCAACCTCGAAACTCTACTAGGTGGGCTCCTAGCAGCCGCCGGATCCGTAGATTGAGTACGTTCTCCCAGCTCTACCCCGATCCGAGATAGAATTTCGGCAGCACCTCCCCGCTGCTCTCCCGATACACGTCTCGGCAAAAAGCCGAGAGGGGTGTGCATCCGGAGAACAAGGGGGAGGCGCTACCGAAATCCTGTCTCGGATCGGGGTAGAGCACGGAGAACGTACCCAACTACGCATCCGCCGGCTGTCCCGATAAATGCCGTAAGAGTTACGGTTCATAATATGCGAGACCACTAATGCATATTTATCCGCGTAACCCTTACGGTCGGGAAGAGACGCCTAGGTATCGCGACAGACTTGGTGATCTAGACACAAAAAAAAACCTAGGTACAAGAGAGGCGAACGGATTCTCACCCTCGAAGCGTGATCGACAGCCGGCGAAGAAGATCAACAACCCTCCGGCAAAATCCACTCCGGAAAAAAGGTCCCTCTAAGCAACGCTCATCAAGCACCACGACAACACAGGCCCCCGTGTCCACCTCGAAACATCGTCCGCATAATGAGAAAAACTACAACAATTAGCATGCATATTTATTTTAACTACCTACATAGCTAACCTACAAATAATTTCTAGCACTACATCACTACCAACAAATAATTACAACTACAACTAACCTAAAGAGCTACTCCCTCCGGTCGATTACAAATAATTTCTAGCACTACATCATTACAAATAACTAGGACAATACCGATCCAAGATGATAGCGTAGAGTAGGTTGATTTTGCAGTTCATCATTTCCAAACAAATTTTGAACAAAAGCCGATCCAAGATGATTGATGCGCTTCTCTCATTCTCTGTCCTTACAACGATGTACATGTCCAGTAGCAATAAAAAGGGAGATCCTACAACTAACCTGTCGATTTTGCAGGGGCCGAGGTGGAGGAGGGGGGCAGCCGGCCGAGGTGGAGGAGGAGGGCAGGGCCCGAGGTGGAGGAGGGGGCAGCCGGCCGAGGTAGAGGAGGAGGGCAGGGGCCGGGGCGGGCGAGCAGCACCAGCACAAGGCCGGCGCGCGAGCAGCAGCTGCCCGAGGTGGAGGAGGAGGGCAGGGGCCGGGGCGGGCGAGCAGCACCAGCAGCGAGGCCGGCGGGCGAGCAGCGGCTGGCCGGCGCGCGAGCCGCCGAGAGCACCCGGGGCGCGCGGCGGCAGCAGCCGGGGGAGGGGCCCGCGGCGGTGACGGCGTGGGCGACTCCGGCGGCGCGGGTGGGGCTCGGGAGGGTGGGGAGAGAGGTGAGGCGTGGGCGGGGCAGCGGCGGACGGCGCGGCGGCGGAGGTGAGGCGTGGGCGGCGGCGGCGTTGGAGGATGCGAGAGGTGGCTAGCGCGCGTGTGGAGGTGGAGGTTGTGGTCGGGACGAGATGCAGGTTAATTATTGCCTCTTTGCCGTGCAAACGGTCTTTGCCGTGCGCGCGATGCCCTTTGCCGTGCGGCAAAGGCTTTGCCGTGCGCCAGAGCGCTTTGCCGTGCGCCAGAGCGCTTTGCCGTGCGCTAGTGCACGGCAACGTTTTTTTATTTTACCATTTCAATTTTCATATGTGAAAATTTAGTTTTATTTCAAATTAAATTAAACCTGTTTTTCCAACATGCATGAGTACTTTTTAATAATGTTCTTACCATGTTTTCTTATAACTATAGGGGTGCAAAACTCGATCACCTAAATCCTAACAATAACTGTCGGTGCACACACAATACCGCTGTTTTGAGGTGACGAGGGGGAGAACAACCGCCGGAGGCTACCATGTGCCAAAGGGTCCCAATCTTGGTTCTCCATGTGTATATGTCCTAAACAAAGCTAATAGAATGAAAAAGTACATTGGTGCACCCTAGCACGGAGAAATCTAGGGGGGTAGACCCGCCGGGGCACGCGTTCCGCCGTTTGGGGGGAGGAGGGGGAGAACGACCGCCGGAGCACCGGAACCCCACCAAACCTTGCATGTGGACCTATGATATGTGTCAAAGTGTGGTGCAAGGTGTAATGGTGCAAAAGTAGCTCCCCTAAACCCTAAACCCTAAACTGGGGAGGCTTCGAGCCCTAAACCCCTCTAAATCCCTAAACCACGACGCCGGAGCTGCAGAACCATGCATCATAAACCCTAACCCTAACCCTAAACCCTAAACCTATACCTAACCATAAATACTTACCCTTTAACCTAAACCCTAGCCCTAGCCCCTAAACCCTAGCCCTAACCCTACACCTAACCCTAACCGAGAGATCCGGCTCACCGTCGATCGCGTGATAATGGCTCGAGCTGCGGGTGTATGTGCCAAAGGGTCCCAATCTTTGGTTCTCCATGTGTATATGTACTAAACAAACCTAAAAGAATGAAAAGTTACATTGGTGCACCCTCGCGCGGAGAAATCTAGGGGGGTAGACCCGCCGGGGCACACGTTCCGCTGTTTTGGGGGGAGGGGGGGGATAACGACCGCCGGAGCACCGGAACCCCACCAAACCTTGCATGTGGACCTATTCTATGTTTAAAAGTGTGGTGCAAGGTCTAATGGTGCAAAAGTAGCTCCCCTAAACCCTAAACCCTAAACTCGGGGAGGCTTCGAGCCCTAAACCCCTCTAAATCCCTAAACCACGACGCGGAGCTGCGAGAACCATGCATCATAAACCCTAACCCTAAACCTAAACCCTAAACCTATACCTAACCATAAATACTTACCCTTTAACCTAAACCCTAGCCCTAGCCCCTAAACCCTAGCCCTAACCCTACACCTAACCCTAACCGATGAGACCAGAGCACACCGTCGATCGTGTGATAATGGCTCGAGCTGCGGGTGTATGTGCCAAAGGGTCCCAATCTTTGGTTCTCCATGTGTATATGTACTAAACAAACCTAAAAGAATGAAAAGTTACATTGGTGCACCCTCGCGCGGAGAAATCTAGGGGGTAGACCCGCCGGGGCACACGTTCCGTCGTTTTGGGGGAGGAGGGGGATAACGACCGCCGGAGCACCGGAACCCCACCAAACCTTGCATGTGGACCTATGATATGTGTCAAAGTGTGGTGCAAGGTCTAATGGTGCAAAAGTAGCTCCCCTAAACCCTAAACCCTAAGCTCGGGGAGGCTTCGAGCCCTAAACCCCTCTAAATCCCTAAACCACGACGCCGGAGTCGCAGAACCATGCATCATAAACCCTAAAACCTAACCCTAAACCCTAAACCTATACCTAACCATAAATACTTACCCTTTAAACTAAACCCTAGCCCTACCCCATAAACCCTAGCCCTAACCCTACACCTAACCCTAACCAGTAGATCCGGCTCACCGTCGATCGTGTGATAATGGCTCGAGCTGCGGGTGTATGTGCCAAAGGGTCCCAATCTTTGGTTCTCCATGTGTATATGTACTAAACAAACCTAAAAGAATGAAAAGTTACATTGTTGCACCCTCGCGCGGAGAAATCTAGGGGGTAGACTCGCCGGGGCACACGTTCCGCTGTTTTGGGGGGGAGGAGGGGGAGAACGACCGCCGGAGCACCGGAACCCCACCAAACCTTGCATGTGGACCTATTCTATGTTTCAAAGTGTGGTGCAAGGTCTAATGGTGCAAAAGTAGCTCCCCTAAACCCTAAACCCTAAGCCGGGGAGGCTTCGAGCCCTAAACCCCTCTAAATCCCTAAACCACGACGCCGGAGCTACGAGAACCATGCATCATAAACCCTAAACCCTAAACCTAAACCCTAAACCTATACCTAACCATAAATACTTACCCTTTAAACTAAACCCTAGCCCTACCCCCTAAACCCTAGCCCTAACCCTACACCTAACCCTAACCAAGTAGATCCGGCTCACCGTCGATCGTGTGATAATGGCTCGAGCTGCGGGTGTATGTGCCAAAGGGTCCCAATCTTTGGTTCTCCATGTGTATATGTACTAAACAAACCTAAAAGAATGAAAAGTTACATTGGTGCACCCTCGCGCGGAGAAATCTAGGGGGTAGACCCGCCG
The DNA here is from genome assembly GCF_022539505.1 of Lolium rigidum. Lineage (NCBI taxonomy): Eukaryota > Viridiplantae > Streptophyta > Magnoliopsida > Poales > Poaceae > Lolium > Lolium rigidum. Next base: position 239,279,452 of record NC_061514.1, read on the forward strand.
GGGCACACGTTCCATTGTTTTGGGGGAGGAGGGGGATAACGACCGCCGGAGCACCGGAACCCCACCAAACCTTGCATGTGGACCTATTCTATGTTTCAAAGTGTGGTGCAAGGTCTAATGGTGCAAAAGTAGCTCCCCTAAACCCTAAACCCTAAACCGGGGAGGCTTCGAGCCCTAAACCCCTCTAAATCCCTAAACCACGACGCGGAGCTACCAGAACCATGCATCATAAACCCTAAACCCTAAACCTAAACCCTAAACCTATACCTAACCATAAATACTTACCCTTTAAACTAAACCCTAGCCCTACCCCCTAAACCCTAGCCCTAACCCTACACCTAACCCTAACCAGTAGATCCGGCTCACCGTCGATCGTGTGATAATGGCTCGAGCTGCGGGTGTATGTGCCAAAGGGTCCCAATCTTTGGTTCTCCATGTGTATATGTACTAAACAAACCTAAAAGAATGAAAAGTTACATTGGTGCACCCTCGCGCGGAGAAATCTAGAGGGGTAGACCCGCCGGGGCACACGTTCCGCTGTTTTGGGGGGAGGAGGGGGAGAACGACCGCCGGAGCACCGGAACCCCACCAAACCATGCATGTGGACCTATTCTATGTTTCAAAGTGTGATGCAAGGTGTAATGGTGCAAAAGTAGCTCCCCTAAACCCTAAACCCTAAGCCGGGGAGGCTTCGAGCCCTAAACCCCTCTAAATCCCTAAACCACGACGCTGAGCTGCAGAACCATGCATCATAAACCCTAACCCTAACCCTAAACCCTAAACCTATACCTAACCATAAATACTTACCCTTTAACCTAAACCCTAGCCCTAGCCCCTAAACCCTAGCCCTAACCCTACACCTAACCCTAACCAGTAGATCCGGCTCACCGTCGATCGCGTGATAATGGCTCGAGCTGCGGGTGTATGTGCCAAAGGGTCCCAATCTTTGGTTCTCCATGTGTATATGTACTAAAAAACCTAAAAGAATGAAAAGTTACATTGGTGCACCCTCGCGCGGAGAAATCTAGGGGGGTAGACCCGCCGGGGCACACGTTCCACTGTTTTGGGGGGAGGGGGGGGATAACGACCGCCGGAGCACCGGAACCCCACCAAACCTTGCATGTGGACCTATTCTATGTTTAAAAGTGTGGTGCAAGGTCTAATGGTGCAAAAGTAGCTCCCCTAAACCCTAAACCCTAAGCCGGGAGGCTTCGAGCCCTAAACCCCTCTAAATCCCTAAACCACGACGCGGAGCTGCAGAACCATGCATCATAAACCCTAACCCTAAACCTAAACCCTAAACCTATACCTAACCATAAATACTTACCCTTTAACCTAAACCCTAGCCCTAGCCCCTAAACCCTAGCCCTAACCCTACACCTAACCCTAACCAATGAGACCGTGCACACCGTCGATCGTGTGATAATGGCTCGAGCTGCGGGTGTATGTGCCAAAGGGTCCCAATCTTTGGTTCTCCATGTGTATATGTACTAAACAAACCTAAAAGAATGAAAAGTTACATTGGTGCACCCTCGCGCGGAGAAATCTAGGGGGTAGACCCGCCGGGGCACACGTTCCGTTGTTTTGGGGGAGGAGGGGGATAACGACCGCCGGAGCACCGGAACCCCACCAAACCTTGCATGTGGACCTATGATATGTGTCAAAGTGTGGTGCAAGGTCTAATGGTGCAAAAGTAGCTCCCCTAAACCCTAAACCCTAAGCCGGGAGGCTTCGAGCCCTAAACCCCTCTAAATCCCTAAACCACGACGCCGGAGCTGCAGAACCATGCATCATAAACCCTAAAACCTAACCCTAAACCCTAAACCTATACCTAACCATAAATACTTACCCTTTAAACTAAACCCTAGCCCTACCCCATAAACCCTAGCCCTAACCCTACACCTAACCCTAACCGATAGATCCGGCTCACCGTCGATCGTGTGATAATGGCTCGAGCTGCGGGTGTATGTGCCAAAGGGTCCCAATCTTTGGTTCTCCATGTGTATATGTACTAAACAAACCTAAAAGAATGAAAAGTTACATTGTTGCACCCTCGCGCGGAGAAATCTAGGGGGTAGACCCGCCGGGGCACACGTTCCGTTGTTTTGGGGGAGAGGAGGGGAGAACGACCGCCGGAGCACCGGAACCCCACCAAACCTTGCATGTGGACCTATTCTATGTTTCAAAGTGTGGTGCAAGGTCTAATGGTGCAAAAGTAGCTCCCCTAAACCCTAAACCCTAAGCTGGGAGGCTTCGAGCCCTAAACCCCTCTAAATCCCTAAACCACGACGCCGGAGCTGCAGAACCATGCATCATAAACCCTAAACCCTAAACCTAAACCCTAAAACTATACCTAACCATAAATACTTACCCTTTAAACTAAACCCTAGCCCTACCCCCTAAACCCTAGCCCTAACCCTACACCTAACCCTAACCGAGTAGATCCGGCTCACCGTCGATCGTGTGATAATGGCTCGAGCTGCGGGTGTATGTGCCAAAGGGTCCCAATCTTTGGTTCTCCATGTGTATATGTACTAAACAAACCTAAAAGAATGAAAAGTTACATTGGTGCACCCTCGCGCGGAGAAATCTAGGGGGGTAGACCCGCCGGGGCACACGTTCCGCTGTTTTGGGGGGAGGAGGGGGATAACGACCGCCGGAGCACCGGAACCCCACCAAACCTTGCATGTGGACCTATTCTATGTTTCAAAGTGTGGTGCAAGGTCTAATGGTGCAAAAGTAGCTCCCCTAAACCCTAAACCCTAAACTGGGGAGGCTTCGAGCCCTAAACCCCTCTAAATCCCTAAACCACGACGCCGGAGCTGCAGAACCATGCATCATAAACCCTAAACCTAAACCCTAAACCTATACCTAACCATAAATACTTACCCTTTAAACTAAACCCTAGCCCTACCCCCTAAACCCTAGCCCTAACCCTACACCTAACCCTAACCAGTAGATCCGGCTCACTGTCGATCGTGTGATAATGGCTCGAGCTGCGGGTGTATGTGCCAAAGGGTCCCAATCTTTGGTTCTCCATGTGTATATGTACTAAACAAACCTAAAAGAATGAAAAGTTACATTGGTGCACCCTCGCGCGAAGAAATCTAGAGGGGTAGACCCGCCGGGGCACACGTTCCGCTGTTTTGGGGGGAGGAGGGGGAGAACGACCGCCGGAGCACCGGAACCCCACCAAACCATGCATGTGGACCTATTCTATGTTTCAAAGTGTGATGCAAGGTGTAATGGTGCAAAAGTAGCTCCCCTAAACCCTAAACCCTAAACTGGGGAGGCTTCGAGCCCTAAACCCCTCTAAATCCCTAAACCACGACGCCCGAGCTGCAGAACCATGCATCATAAACCCTAACCCTAACCCTAAACCCTAAACCTATACCTAACCATAAATACTTACCCTTTAACCTAAACCCTAGCCCTAGCCCCTAAACCCTAGCCCTAACCCTACACCTAACCCTAACCGAGTAGACCGAGCACACCGTCGATCGTGTGATAATGGCTCTAGCTGCGGGTATATGTGCCAAAGGGTCCCAATCTTTGGTTCTCCATGTGTATATGTACTAAACAAACCTAAAAGAATGAAAAGTTACATTGGTGCACCCTCGCGCGGAGAAATCTAGGGGGTAGACCCGCCGGGGCACACGTTCCGCTGTTTTGGGGGGAGGAGGGGGATAACGACCGCCGGAGCACCGGAACCCCACCAAACCTTGCATGTGGACCTATTCTATGTTTCAAAGTGTGATGCTAGGTGTAATGGTGCAAAATTAGCTCCCCTAAACCCTAAACCCTAAACCCTAAACTGGGGAGGCTTCGAGCCCTAAACCCCTCTAAATCCCTAAACCACGACGCCGGAGCTGCAGAACCATGCATCATAAACCCTAACCCTAAACCTAAACCCTAAACCTATACCTAACCATAAATACTTACCCTTTAACCTAAACCCTAGCCCTAGCCCCTAAACCCTAGCCCTAACCCTACACCTAACCCTAACCGATAGATCGAGCACACCGTCGATCGTGTGATAATGGCTCGAGCTGCGGGTGTATGTGCCAAAGGGTCCCAATCTTGGTTCTCCATGTGTATATGTCCTAAACAAACCTAAAAGAATGAAAAAGTACATTGGTGCACCCTCGCGGAGAAATCTAGGGGGTAGACCCGCCGGGGCACACGTTCCGTTGTTTTGGGGGAGGAGGGGGAGAACGACCGCCGGAGCACCGGAACCCCACCAAATCTTGCATGTCGACCTATGATATGTGTCAAAGTGTGGTGCAAGTTCTAATGGTGCAAAAGTAGCTCCCCGGTGTGACCTTCCTCACATTTGGGCGATAACACTTAGCAGATTTTCCGAAGAGCGTATTAATTGCTCCGAAACCCTGATATATGTGGGGGATGAACATGGAGAGTAATTTTGTATTGCACATTGTCTTAAGTAACACTAATAAATATTCATCAAAAAGTGAAACTAATAAAAAAATAAATATAAGTATGAGATGAAATAAAATAGAAAGGAAAACAAATAAAATGAAGTACAACACACGGCAAAGAATGAGTCGCACGGCAAAGGCTCCTTTGCCGTGCATTTTATCTGGCCTCACGGCAAAGAGAAGCCCACGGCAACGTCCCAGTCCTTTGCCGAGCATAGTTTCTTTGCCGTGCGGCCTTATTTTGCCTTTGCCGTCATGATTTCTTTGCCGTGCGCGTTTGGGGGACTTTGCCGTGCGAGGGACGTTGCCGTGCGGCACGCGTGAGGTTGCCGTGCAGCAGATCATTGCCGTGCGCCAACCTGTATCTTTGCCGTGCACATTTTCGTTGCCGTGCGTGCTTCTTGCGTCGCACGGCAAAGAAATCTTTGCCGTGCGGTGGCTCACGGCAATGATTTGCTGCACGGCAGCGCCTGATTTTCCCGTAGTGGAACTCCGCTTTGATCCATGCAAGATCGATCAGAATTACATATCGTCCTTTAAACGTGTCACTGAACTTCAAAACACAACGATCTTATATCTCAACAATTTAAATATGTGAGATTTCATTCCTTAATCACTCACAAACAGATCTGCATGACATGTCGATTGTTTACGCACACATGGCGGCTTGATCAGCGCAATCAACAAATGGACGTAACTCCAAAAGTTAGAAAAGGGTAAGAAAGGACTGGAGATCATATTAGATAAGGGTAAAAGTTTGTGAATCAGGATCCCGACTTGGCATGCGTTCCCCAATATCACAGTTGAAACTCCTTATACAAACCCCTACTTTTTCAATGCAATGAAACAATGCTTCAGGTGTGACCTCACTCCTAAAATTTCAAGCAAGAAGAATCAGCAAATTCTGAAGGCAGCCCAAGGTATAAGTAATGATGTTTTATTTGAAGAAGTACGTTTGATGCGGCATTATAGACACCATATGATCCAAATAGCTTTGTGAAAGCCCTCATCATTATATCTGCATCAGGTGGGTAGCCCTAGAGGTTCCGAAATGCCTTGGCCAAACAACCCAAATGCACCAAATGCTTTTGCATGACACACCATTTTTTATACTAGCAATGGATGGGCGCGGCGGCACGCCGCGCAAATGTGTAATATGATGGTTATAATATTTTTAAGAACATATTTGAATTGATGAAAATAAATAAGATTTTCGTGTTTAAACATGAGGTTTTCAGATGCTTGGCAATGAAGTTGGATACAACATACAGTGAAAGAAATTAGGTGTATAAAAACTGAATCTTGAAGATCAAGTGAATAAATCGTGTCCTTCTATTTATACCAGTGGGGTCCTTTTATTTATACCAGCGGGAGGGTTGCTTTTGTGTTTCAGATTGAAGTATATATAGAATTTTACCCACATTAAGTAAGGCATAAAAATAACTGATAATTAAGTTGGACACATTATACATTGATATCGGGAGGGCATACAGAAAGATGAACACACACTACAATAACAGGCTTGCTAGTTTTCGCAAATCATAGTAAACAAAGTTGTAACTCCACCCACGCAAACCATGCATCAAGTCCATAATTTATGGAGTACGTAGCCCACTGTGACAAAGACAAGATTTCCATAAAAAAATATTGTGATCATTTTGCTAAAGTAATAATTAAGGTGAAGCAGGATCACCATCTTTACAATAAACTGCAAATTCATTATTACGTGCATTTTGTTTTCAAACTAAGACTCTCTTCATCAAAGAGACAAATGTAAACAAAATTTGCAAGGAACACAATAGATACCATGTCAAAAAAAATTGCCCTAATTTATACAGCAAGAAAATGAAGAATACAGGACGAAACACTCATATCCCAGAAGCTCCGCAAGGAAATGCAAAACAGAGGATGAACCCGCTCAAATCTCACAAATTCATGAACGATTCCTCATTGTTGCATCTTCAATGGCCACAATCTAGGCTGATTTTCTAGTTTTTTTTTTCCGATAAGGGGATAAAACCCCAGCCTCTACATCAACTGATGCATGCGGCCCTTTATTAACTTTATTAGGTGTCCAAAACAAATTTATTACAAGGTTAATATACAATTTGAGAATTTATCTCCGTTACCCTTTTTCTTAATATGTTTAAAGAATGTTATACATTCTTGTTTCATCCTCTTTGTTTGACAATTTATTTTTTATATGAGAATTTACATGTTGAGCCCACTTTAACCTGTGAAGCTGAGTCTATCGCCTTGAAAGGGGCAGGTGGAGACTGAGAATAATGGAGCAATGTAATGTCGGGCATTGAGCAAAGAGGTATTATTAATTTTCCTTGGCAAGACAAATATATACCGACAACAGATTCTGTACCGAACAGAGTATTATACATAGTACCTAGAGCGATCAACTGTACCAAGTAGTAGAATATTGCAGAAACATGATAGTACGATTAGGACAATTATACATAGCTGGGTGATGAATACTTAATATTACAATACGTCGAAATTACTTATCGTCTAGGATAGTTGGTAGGTCCATAATACTATACATAACTGATTGGTAGTAGTGTATTAAATCTTTGCTTCATCGGTGCTTAGGCTGACCTGAGCCGTTCTTCTAGGTGAATCTTTGTTTTGGTGCGAGAAGAAGAAATAAGGTAAAAGTCAGTTCATTGTATGTGTTTAACTTGTGTCTAAACCTGCTGCTTACCGAGGAGTGGTTTCTTGGCTGGTGCAGTAGCCATGCTTTGGCCTTCCTTATCTTCTTTTCAGTTGCAGAGCTGACATCTTTAAGTACAGAAAATTGTTGGTTGCTCCCGTCCCAGTCCCAGTGTCCTGTCCCAGTTTTTCTTCTAGGAAATTAAAGCAATGAATAAAATGTGGTCTTAACTTAGCACAGCCATCAATTTTAACCCTCATCAATTCTAGGAAATCTAGACTTCTCAAACCAATTAAAAACAATGGAATAGCTAGAAAGTAGAGAAGAACGTGGAACTTAACCTGTACCGCATAAGAATTCTGTGTGCTTAACTGAAACTTGTGATGCCATCAATTCTAGGAAAACTGAAATGGTCGAAGCAATTAAAGACAATGGAATAGCTAGAAAGTACAGACGAACATGGCACCTAACCTGAATATAGATCAAATATTTTTCCGTTCTTCATTGACACATTCTGAGGCAAGTTTAAATGTACTTGAAGTAGTCAATCTGATATTGGCTTGACACAGAGCACACAACTGTGGAAAGGCAAGTTTAAATGTACTTGAAGTAGTCAATCTGATATTGTACTAAGCTCACTCAGATGAAAATGTTCATCGAGAACACCATTACACCAGTCAAACACACTCTAAAATGTTGGTGAAGAAATTCAGTAGTAAATCCCCTGGTAAGTCAGATGAACCACTGAATTTCTTACTACTGCAGAGTAAAAAATCTAAATGGGAGGAACATTCAGTTAGGTAATATTGTTGTGCAAGTAATTAAACTACTAAAGATTGAATAAAATACAGTGATACTGACAATATGACCTATTGATCAAAATAATCGATACGAAGAAGCTGTTGGGTTGTCTTCTCCTTAAGCAAACACACAGCAAATGCCTGCCTCACTTGAGAAGTAGAACACATATGTACCTGTAAAAATCTGAATCATGCAAAAACTGAAGCTCATGTTTCCATGGTTCGAGTGTACTATAGCAGAACAAAGGCACATGAAGTATAATATGCCAAATCATTGTGCATTCTTTTTGAGAGATTGATTCCTTTTTTTGTAAACATACCAATACATATCAAGGGTGATTAAATATTCCACGTAGTAGGGGGTACACTTCTGGTTAAGTTTTGACATGCATATGCTCCAATCAATACAGGTTTCCAAAGAAATCAGAGTACCTTTTCTGGAGTAGTTCTACTACATTTCACTCTAGTGAGTAACTGGACCAATTCTCTGAAACACCATTACCAGTGTAGCTGGTAGCTCATCAAGGATTTTTTTTTAAATAAATCAGGGAACATCATTCAAGGATATACATATTGCTTAACTGGGTGAACTGAATTTTGTCTCATGGACTGCAGTATATGGAATTGAATTACTCATCACGAAAATAAAACAATGCTCAAAAAACATTCTCTTAATTTGTGCTTGTTTGTACTACCATTCTATTTGTTTAAATCATTCTTTTCTCTGGAGTCTGGACATGAACCAGTTTAGTTCCTTTCTGTCCTGAATTTGAACCACTTTCTAAACTATACAGTGCCATTAACTTGGTAGTAAAATTACCTTCACCGAATAGCAATTGTCAATACTTGTCACCAATTCAGAATTAACTGGTATAGGGAAGAGAATCGAGATCGAAAGGGAAGAAAATATAGAGCAGGGCAAACAAAAATTGTAACAGAGGAGTGTTAGATTCAAAACATAATTTTCCGTCAAGCTTACCTTCCTTTGTAAGAGCAAATAATTCAGCAGAAGATGGAGGAACCGCAGAGCAGCAGCTCATTGTGCCCGCTCTTGGTCCATACAACCACGCCCATCCCCCATTGCCGCTACCGCCGCCGCTCAACACTGCCCCTCCCAGCCACAACAACATGCCCCCCGACAGATGTGAATTCCATGCTTTGTAATGTACTCTGGTACTTCATCCTTGCATGAGTTAATCTCATATCTGTAAATAAGGCAGCCCCTGGACCTGAAGTTATATCAACTGAATCAGAAAGATAAGTCAGCAGAGTCGAAAAAAATACCTACCTGCTCCCTTGAGGGCAAAGCTTCGCAGAGATTGAACTCAAATGCCAACCCCTGAAACTCTCTTGTTTTAGCATCTTTCTGAAAACCACTGACATAGTGACATAAAAGCTCATTAGCGGAGGCTCCTGGGCATGGAGGCTACGATCTGAAGCAGCGGCATCTCTCCGCATGGGAAGCTCGGCAGGTCAACCATCCAAACCCAGAAAGTCTGCCACCGCGCACCTGGTCGCCAACATTGCAATGTGGTGGGTGATTGCATAACTAAACAGAACCGGAAAAATTAATGAGAGATGACCACATATATAAGACGAAGGATGAAAATCGAAGAAAAGAATAGTTGAATAAGTCAACTGGAAGCCGTGGAGTTCTCGCGTCGGAGCCGCCGGAAAGCCAAGGAGACGTCGGCCCCCGGGCATCAGAGGAAGCTCTGGCCATCGGGAAGCCGAGGACGCGCCAGACACCGCGCATCAGAGGAGACGCCGGGTGTCGCGGACGCGCTGGCCGCCGCACGGACGCCCGACGGCCGGGGAGCCGAGAAGGCGCCAACCGCCGCGGACGCGCCGGCCTCCAGGGAGCCAAGGGGGCGCATGCCGCTGGAGGGCCGAGGACGCGCCGGCCACCGCGGGTCCGAGGAGGCACCGGCCGTCGCAGAGCCGAGGAGGCGCCGTCCGCCGCGGATGCGCTGGCCGCCGCACATCGGAGGACGCGCCGGCGGCGGGGGAGCCGAGGAGGCGCCGGCCGCCGCGGACGCGCTGGCCGCCGCACCTCAGAGGACGCGCCGGTGGCGGGGGAGCCGAGGAGGCGCCGGCCGTCGGGGAGCGGAGAGGGCGCAGGCCGCCGTGGAGCCGAGGATGCGCCGGCCGCGGCTGCTGCTCCGTGTGTGCGCCTCTGTATCCTCGCCGCCGGACGCTGATGAAATGTGAGAGAGAGATTAGGTGGAGAATAGCACGTTGGGGAGAGAAAAGACCGAAGGAGACTCTTCCACGAATACACGACCCTGGCGAACAGACCAAATTTGGTCAAAGCGGTGCACTGTTTCAGCTAAAGTCACCCAGCTACGAAACAAATACATCCCAGAAAACAGAAGGAATGGAAGGGGAGCAGGAAGATAGAAATCGCAGGGAACATCGGAATCACACACCAGAAAAAACCAACGAAAAGCATACTATCAAATGAAGTACGTGTCACCATGAGGTTAATTCAGAAAGAAGCCCAAAATTATGGGAACAAAGATGTTGGTTGCCCTATAATATAGTAGTTATATAAGACCTTGATTGCAAAACGCCTAGACAAATCAACATGTTTATAAAGGTACGCATACTAAAATATTCTAAAAGACAACCTAGATAATAAATGAGATCATTATAAAAAAAGATAATAAATGAGATCATTATAAAAAAAATATAATAAATGAGATAACATCTAATCCATTATGAAAGCAAGACCCAATAAACTGGGTTAACTGGGAACCTACTAAATTCCAGGCCAAACATAAAACAGTCTATGTTCGCTCAAATCAGACCCTGCTACTGCTAGTACCATGAAGAGTTAAAGGAGTCTGCTACTTGTTCAATAACCTGATGGCATTAACTTTCATCTACTGGAACTTATATTTCAAGCTCAGTAATTTTTACCCATATTTAACAATACAACTATTTGCAATACAATGTAGATATATAAGTGATATGTAGAAAAGGCCTAACAGAGGCAGCAAAATACAGGGCACCAACCAACAATTAACTCATCAATAAAATCACCAGCATATCAAAGGAGCCAATAGTCACTCGGCAAGCACAATATGGCTAAATAAAATTGAAGGAATATCATGCCGTGACAATCTAAAAACAGCTCCGAAAATTAATAGGTAAGCACATATTCTTACTTCAACACTTCCAAGAAATTGCTCTGTGCCTACCATGTTATCATCAAAACCACTTGCAAAACTCTTAATTTATGATGAAAACCACTTGCATAACTCCTCATTTATCAGTCATCTCTATAAGTAACTGAACTGGGCCTTCAAAACTCATCAATTATCAACCATGCATCTAAGTAACTGAATTGGAGGCCTTCCCTATTCTGCCTAAAGTGCAGAAAAGTAAAAAACGCTCAAATCAGACCCTGCTACTGCTAGTACCATGAAGAGTTAAAGGAGTCGGCTACTTGTTCAATAACCTGATGGCATTAACTTTCATCTACTGGAACTTATATTTCAAGCTCAGTAATTTTTACCCACATTTGACAATACAACTATTTGCAATACAATGTAGATATATAAGTGATATGTAGAAAAGGTCTAACAGAGGCAGCAAAATATAGGGCACCAACCAACAATTAACTCATCAATAAAATCATCAGCATATCAAAGGAGCCAATAGTCACTCGGCAAGCACAATATGGCCAAATAAAATTGAAGGAATATCATGCCGTGACAATCTAAAAACAGCTCCGAAAATTAATAGCTAAGCACATATTCTTACTTCAACACTTCCAAGAAATTGGTCTGTGCCTACCATGTTGCTCTGTGCCTACCATGTTATCATGAAAATCACTTGCAAAACTCTTAATTTATGATGAAAACCACTTGCAAAACTCTTCATTTATCAGTCAGCTCTGTAAGTAACTGAACTGGGCCTTAAAAACTCATCAATTATCAACCATGCATATCTGTAAGTAACTGAACTGGAGGCCTTCCCTATTCTGCCTAAAGTGCAGAAAAGAAAAAAAAAGTGATAGTTATAGAGCAGAGAAAACAGGGAAGTACTATAAGTAAAGTTCTTATTCCAGATTACATGGATGGGTTGCAATTTCTTATTGGCATTTGCAAAGGACCAAATATAACAAATGTGCATGTCCTGTATCGAGTAGTGCTGCCATCCAGTTGGGATGTGCACTGACAGTTCCTCTCTATGTCCTGTAATCGGCCTCCTAGGAGGATGTAAACATTTTTCTATCTTTTCAATGAAATGAAACGCAAAGGAAGAATTTTCTCGAAAAACAAATGTGGCTGTACTAACGGACTCTCACCAAATAAATAAAACCATTTTTCATCCCAGCAAAACGAAATTAGAAGTGAATTCGGACTTGAGATTTCGCCTCATTGCCGCGAAAAGTTTTTTTTGGGGGGGGGGGCGAATAGCATATTTAGTATAAATATTAATAAACTGGCATTTTTTCCCTTGATCTAAATATACCAATGATATCTTAAGACCAGGATAAGTACAAGAAATTAAGTTCAGGTCTAATCCAGTAAAACAGGGCACTTAATTTGCATACCAAAGAAACATATTCAGTACACATATATAAAGTATGTTCTACATAATTTATATGAAGAACATTGTACTTTTTAAATTTCTAAGTCTTGACATATGAAACTGGGGAGTTTATCGACTCAAGAAAGAACAAACCTTCATTGGCTTGGAAATAGTTAGAGTAGAGCTCCTTTCGTCCTTCAAGATGTCGACACAAATGCTCCCATTGTTGTTGATGTCCTTCAGGCCAACTGAATGGCTACCTCAGTTGTTAGGGACCAATCTCCTCGAACTAATGGGCCTTTTGTAAGAAAGAAAACCTCATTAGATAGCTTATCAAAAATAATTGCACCTCATTTCTATGTTCGGCATAGTTGTTGCAAGTCGTATAGGGAATATGTACAGATGTAGACTGTAGAGTAGAATTAGTGGCAAAGTTAAGTAGTGTTTTTTTTTCAATTTGAAGTTCTCATAAGCACCATTTCAGATTAGGAAATAGTGCCATAATTTGTTGAACTGAATTTGTTCGCCTTCAAAAATAGGTAAAGAGCATCAGTACTTGACAGATGGGGAAAGAACAGGAGAAAGTACCTGTAGGCTGCATCTCGCTGCCGCTGATCTCTCGACAGTCCATTGTGGCGCAACATACGGTCTAGAGACAGTAGGCAAGAACCTAGATGACGATCCCGGTGCTGGTACTATCGAGGCCGCTAATGCTTTAATAGCAAAGAACATAAGGAACCAATGAGCTAAATAGAACAAAATCATGAAGGGGCAAAATCAAATCTAGCAAACTCCATGATCAAATCTCTCGCAAGGCACACTCCATGCTCAATCTTATAATCCAGAAAACCGCACTAAAAGGATTTATGATGAGTAGCTGAACTGAATATTACTATGCACATGTAACTCAGTACATACTGGCCACCAATACCGGTCAGCTTAACATCTTCCACTGATGAGCTGAATTGAATAAGCTCTAGACAAAATAATTGGGATCAAACATATATCGATTCATGTACCTCACCTCAGACGGGCCGAGAGGGCTGCAGCGCTAGATGGATGATGATGGCGGGGTGACAGCATGCATGATTTCCAACACTCTACGTAACCTCTGTTGTGGAGATGGCATGTGCAATTGGAAGAGAGTAGCAGAGAAAGACAAATTAAATAGTCAATGATGTGTAAATCAAGTCTACATCTTAAAGATAAACACTGTAATTTTTGAAGCAAAACAATAAGGAGAACGTTGTAGGTATGAACATCATACATCATAAATTTGTATCAAAGCAATTTTGTTTGTAGTTTTAGACCAAAAGCTGAACTATTACTGTTACTTGGTGGTGTGCTTTCTTTCTAATTTTCAGTGCCAGGTCTAGGTATTGTCGTGTTGTGTGTTTGGATTTAGCTATGAGCTATATCGTTGCTATGTTTGTTCTGAATAAAAGAAAGATGGGCAGATACACGCAGCCAAGATCTGTGAAGGACTTCAGATTATTTTATTATTTATGATACGTTAGGTCTTAGGTGCCATCAGAAAGAGAATGCATAAACTGGACTCCATGATGATGAATGTTTCTCGCCCTGATAAGGAAAACCAAAAATGATGAGAGAGGCTGAGCAAAGGCAAACATTTGCCACCAAACTTCTAATATTCATTGAAAGATCCCGGATTTGAAATTACTCACTTAGAGAAGGAAAATGAGCAAAGGCAACATACCAAATAGGGACACACTCAAATATGCATTGAAAGATCCATAGTTTGAAATTACTCAAGTTCTTAACAGAAAGGCATACCAAAAGAACCTACATGGAAAAGGAGCCTAAGCAAAGGAAATACACTACTTAGGAATTGGTGTGCCATTTGTAAATTTTTTTGTACCAAAAGTATGGTCAATATCAATGATATAGTGACACTGAACCTGCTCAGGAACGCATGCAGTCTCATGTATTTTCTTCTTACATAATAAACCGCATGAGTATACATCATAAGTGCATAACCTGTGTATTAAGATATAACTGGCATCTTTTCCCAGATTTCTTGTTCTTCCCATCCTCTTGCAGTGCCTTTGGAAAGTGAATGGATCGTAGCGAACAAGAGGGGGGGGGGGGAATGGTTGCTACGTCAAGTTTTAAGATTTTTCAATTTTAGTGCAACGGAAGGTAAAGGTGATTGCTTTAGTGGTGTTGGTGATCCTACAATGATCCTAGAACAAGTGCAACAAGCAAAGGAACAACACAAGATAGTAAGAGTAAGGAGCGGGACAACCGGAGGGCGCGGAGACGAGGCGAGGTTTGTTTCCCGCGGTTCCTCCCACAAAAGGGAGTACGTCTGCGTTGAGGAGGTGCTAGCCTCACACAAGAGGCTAGACGGCCACACCACGAAGGAAGGCCTCACCTTCTTCCTCGAGAGAGCTCCACGAAGGTGCTCCCCTTCTCCACTAAGGCACCGGTCGAGGCGGTGATTCCTTCACAAGGTTGGGGCGAGCTCCACACCACAAGGAGGCTCCCAACAACCCATGGAGCTAGTACAACACCAAGCTAGCCTCCATGGATGCACTTCTTCCAAGATTCCACCATAGGAACTCTACCACCAAGATCCACTAAGGACTACCACGAATTGGTGAAATTTCTCTTGGTAGAACGATAGATCGGGGTCTCCTCCACCACTCCTCAAAGTATGAGCAAGATTGATTGGGTAAGGAGGGAGATCCACTCAGTTTGAGCTCAGCAACAATGGAGGAGAGAGAGAGAGAAGAGATCAAAACGAGTTGGGGAAGAAGGGGCCCTTATATAGGCTCCTCCAAATCCAACCGTTATGTCCAGTTTTCGCCTAAGTGGTACTACCACTTTTGGGAAGCGGTACTACCGCTCTGAGTTCGAATTCCCTAGATCTGGTCCACGTGGACGCAGAGCGGTACTACCGCTAGAGGTACCGCTCGAGGTACCGCAATGGGGTCCAAACTTTACTTGGGGTTTAAAGTTTGCTCTTTCAATCTCCCCCTTTTTGGTGTTTGATGACAACACAAGACTTTTCAAAAGCATATGATATTATGATGAGATTCTTAGATTTGCAAAAGCTCGACGGAGCTCCCCCTAAACGTGTGCATATTTTGAATATGTATTTGAATACAAATACACACGTCTTAGAGGCATAACTCCCCCTAGATTTTACAAACCAAGCACACATGCAACAAGGATACAAGATCATGTTCAAATAAACATATGGGCAATATGGAGGCAACATAAGATCATGTAAGGAGATTTGGGTGAAGTTATCATACCATAGCCTTGAGAATACCCAAACTCACCGTAAGATACCTCCATAGAGTTGTTGATGTAGCCACAAGACAAGATAAGCAACTAGTATCACAAGGTTACAAACAACAAAGGTCCCCATCCACATAGGAACTTCTCCCCCTTTGGCATCGGAACACCAAAAAGGAGGGTAAAGAAACTAGAAGGATGGAGAAAAAAGAACATACAACCAAGCTTGCAAAAACCAAAAGGGAAAACAAGCTTGAATGAGGTTCTCCAAAAACATGAAGAAAAAGATAGCAAAGAAGAAGGACAAAAATAAGGTCACAACGAAACATAAAGAACCGAAAAACTCCTCAAAGAGGAGGTTGGTGGCCGAAGCCACCGTGTAAGAGTGTATTAGTGTGAGGTCGCGTAGATGTATCTAGGACTCACGGACTACAACTCAACATGAAGCTCATAAGTCACTCAATTGACAAATAGCATATGTTTTGGATTTCTTTATGCATTATGGGGGGAGGGATAGCTCAATAATTTAAACCGCACTCCCCCTATGTTCATGCGTGCCTTTCATCTAGATATATAGTTTGAGAGTGGTATGTGCGCACGACGGTCAAGCAAAGTTCGACGGATCAATGATATTTAGCTCATGCCTCAACTCAATGAAACGCTTCTCGTCCAAGGGCTTCGTGAAGATGTCCGCTGATACGTCTCCAACGTACCTATAATTTCTGATGTTCCATGCTTGTTTTATGACAATACTTACATGTTTTGCTCGCACTTTATAATGTTTTTATGCATTTTCCGGAACTAACCTATTAACAAGATGCCACAGTGCCAGTTCCTGTTTTCTGCTGTTTTTGGTTCCAGAAAGGCTGTTCGGGCAATATTCTCGGAATTGGACGAAATCAACGCCAAAGATCTTATTTTTCCCGGGAGGCTCCAGAACACCGAAGGGGAGTCGGAGGAGAGCCAGGGGCCACACCCTGGCCGCGCCGGCCTGGTGTGGGGCCACCCTGTCGCCCGTCCTGCGCCGCCTTTTCGCCTATTTAAGCCCTTTCGACCTAAAAACGCAGTACCAATTGACGAAACTCCAGAAAGACTCCAGGGGCGGCGCCACCATCGGGAAACTCCAATTCGGGGGACAGAAGTCTCTGTTCCGGCACCCTGCCGGGACGGGGAAGTGCCCCCGGAAGCCATCTCCATCGACGACATCGCCTCCATCATGCTCCGTGAGTAGTTCCCCCATGGACTACGGGTTCTAGCTGTAGCTAGTTGGTATTCTCTCCCCCATGTACTTCAATACAATGATCTCATGAGCTGCCTTACATGATTGAGATTCATCTGATGTAATCGGTGTTGTGTTTGTCGGGATCCGATGGATTGTTACGTTATGATTGTCTATCTACAAAGTTTATGAAGTTATTGTTGCTGCAATCTTGTTGTGTTTAATGCTTGTCACTAGGGCCCGAGTGGCATGATCTTAGATTTAAGATCTATACTTATTGCTTAGATTGTATCTACAAGTTGTATGCACATGTCTATGTCCGGAACCAAAGGCCCCAAAGTGACGGAAATTGGGACAAGCTGGAGGGGAAGGCTTAGATATGAGGATCACATGTTTTCACGGAGTGTTAATGCTTTGCTCCGGTGCTCTATTAAAAGGAGTACCTTAATATCCAGTAGATTCCCTAGAGGCCCGGCTGCCACTGGCTGGTAGGACAAAAGATGTTGTACAAGTTTCTCATTGCGAGCACGTATGACTATATATGGAAAACATGCCTACATGATTAATGATCTTGATGTTCTGTCTTAATGCTATTTCAATCCTATCAATTGCCCGACTGTAATTTGTTCACCCAACACTTGTTATTGGAGAGTTACCACTAGTGTAGATAGTTGGGAACCCCGGTCCATCTTTCATCATCATATACTCGTTCTACATGTCATTGGAAGTAGTATCAACTATTTTCTGGTGACATTGCTCCTGTGTTACTATTACTGCTGCTGTGTTACTGTTACTATTGCTCTCATATCACTGCTACTTTCACATCACCCATGTTGCTAGTGCTTTTCCAGGTGCAGCTGAATTGACAACTCAGTTGTTAAGGCTTATAAGTATTCTTTATCTCCCCTTGTGTCGAATCAATAAATTGGGTTTTACTACCCGCGAACACTGCCGCGATCCCCAATACTTGTGGGTTATCAAGACTGTTTTCTGGCGCCGTCGCCGGGGAGGCATAGCTCTACTCATAAGTTCACCTGGGGAGTACACTCTACCTCTCTCTCTGTTTTTATTTTGTTTTACTTTGTTTTGCTTAGTTTACTTTTGCCTAGTTTATTTGTGCTTAGTTTATTTCTGTCTTGTTTTATTTTTCTTAGTTTACTTTTGTCTAGTTTCTTTTTGTCTTGTTTTACTTTTCTCATATAGCCAAAAATCCATAAAAAATTTGAAAAACCTAAAAATTAAAAACTGCTGTTATGGGAGAACCCATAACCTACTTGGAGCTTATAGAATATTATAATAATTATAGAGAATCAAGAGTGGGAAAAGTGATGAGTGCTGTGATAGAAAAATTGAATACAATTGCTAAAATCTTGCTTAAACGCCATGATATAAACTGTTGCTCTCAACAAGACACTAAACATCTTAAATTTCAATGTGGCTTTAGTGAGGAATTTCTAATTAAGAACTATAATCGGAATAGCTATATTCATTTTGGGTTTGAAGAGGTAGAACAATTTGTCATATTTATGGGAGCCTCTGAGATAGAATCCTTCATGGTTAAAAATTATGAAACTTGTGTTGTTTGTAAGGACCTTAAAGATTTTGTCTCTTCTATCCTTAATTTTTGCAATGAAAGTTACACTGATAATCCTTATATCATTGATTATAAAGAGAGACTCATTAATGCACAAGAATTCACTCACAATTTGCAGGGACCTGTGGAAGAAGAAATTGATGAACCGGAAAGCTCATTGGATGAAAAAGAGGAGGAAATTGATGAACCCGAAAGCTCATTGGATGAAAAAGAAGAGGAGAGTGATGAACAAAAGGAGGAAGAATGGATTGGCTACCCATGCCAACCTTCTAATGAGAGTAACTCTTTATCTCTTACACTATTTGATTGTCCTCCATGCTTACCGAAAGAGGTTGAATGTTATGTTCCTGTGGATTCTCTTGAAATATTCCCTATGAGTAAAACTTGTGAGAATAATTATGCTACTGTTATTTATGATAATCCATGCTACTTTGATAAATCTTATGATAATGCTTTGTTTGTGCCTGATGTCGAAATGCATGGTACTAAAGAATTTTGCGTAGCAAATGTTTATGATAAAACTCTTGATGATGGTCCTATGTTACTTGATAATATTAATTGTACTACTAATGAAAATGGGATTGGAGAGGTCTTGACATTATCTATGAGTCCCATATCTCTTGAGATTGATCAACCATCTTGTTATATTATTGATAAAAGTGTGTTTGAAAGTTTTAATCGCACTATTTTTGAGCTTGATAAAAATTATGTGTTTATGGATCATGAAAAGCATGCTATATGTGATAGTTATATTATTGAGTTTGTTCATGAAGCTACTGAAAATTATTATGAGAGAGGAAAATATAGTTGTAGAAATTTTCATGGTGCTAAAACACCTCTCTATATGCTTAAAATTTTGAAGTTACTCTTGTTTTATCTTCTTATGCTTATCACTTTGTTCTTCATGAATTTATTTATGTACAAGATTCCTATGCATAGGAAGTGGGTTAGACTTAAATGTGTTTTGAATTTGCTTTTTGATGCTCTCTTTTGCTTCAACTCTTATTTCTTGCGAGTGCATCATTAAAACTGCTGAGCCCATCTTAATGGCTATAAAGAAAGAACTTCTTGGGAGATAATCCATGTATTTATTTTGCTACTGTTTTGTTGTGTCTTGGAAGTTGTTACTACTGTAGCAGCCTCTCCTTATCTTTATTTTATTGAAATGTTGTGCCAAGTGAAGCCTCTAATCGAAGGTTGATACTAGATTTGGATTTCTGCGCAGAAACAGATTTCTATCTGTCACGAATCTGGGCTGTTTTCTCTGTAGGTAACTCAGAAAATTATGCTAATTTACGTGCGTGTTCCTCAGATATGTACGCAACTTTCATTAGTTTTGAGTTTTCTGATTTGAGCAACGGAAGTACCTGTTTAAAATTCGTCTTTACTGGCTGTTCTGTTTTGGCAGATTCTGTCTCCGTTTTTTTGCATTGTCTCTTGCGGACTTTAAGCAAGGCTTTCTAGACGTGGAGAGCTGTAGCTAATGTTTTATTGAGTTCTTGCAATGTGTCACTACAGGACCAATGTGAATTCAAGTTTTTTGAGTACTAACCCCTCTAATGAAGTTTATGAGAAGTTTGGTGTGAAGGAAGTTTTCAAGGATCAAGAGAGGAGGATGATATATGATCAAGAAGAGTGAAAAGTCTAAGCTTGGGGATGCCCCCGTGGTTCATCCCTGCATATTTCAAGAAGACTCAAGCGTCTAAGCTTGGGGATGCCCAAGGCATCCCCTTCTTCATCAACTTATCAGGTTTCTTCTATTGAAACTATATTTTTATTCGGTCAGATCTTATGTTCTTCACTTGGAGCGTCTGTGTGTTTTATTTTTGTTTATGTTTGAATAAGATTGGATCCTACCAATCCTTGTGTGGGAGAGAGACACGCTCCGCTTTTTCATATGAACACTTGTTCTTCGTTTTACTTTTAATGTTCAATGATAAAAGTTGGAAGCTACATCACTTATGGTTATTTGGTTGGAAACAGAAAATGCCTCATATTGTCTTGAATAATTTGACACTTGGCAATTGTTTTGAGCTCTCAAGTAGATCATGATTAAGTTTTTTTCATGTAGTTTAAACCTATTAGTGGAGAACTACTGTAGAGCTTGTTGAAATTGGTTTGCATGATTGGTCTCTCTTAAGGTCTAGATATTTTCTGGTAAAAGTGTTTGAGCAATAAGGAAAACAGTGTAGAGTATTATAATGCTTGCAATATGTTCTTATGTAATTTTTGCTGTACCGGTTCATACTTGTGTTTGCTTCAAATAACCTTGCTAGCCCAAAGCCTTGTACTGAGAGGGAATGCTTCTCGTGCATCCAAAACCTTGAGCCAACCACTATGCCATTTGTGTCCACCATACCTACCTACTACATGGTATTTCTCTGCCATTCCAAGTAAATACTTCATGTGATACCTTTAAACAATTCAAAACTTTATTACTCCTTATTTGTGTCAATGTTTTATAGCTCATGAGGAAGTATGTGGTGTTTTATCTTTCAATCTTGTTGGGCAGCTTTCACCAATGGACTAGTGGCTTCATCCGCTTATCCAATAATTTTGCAAAAAGAGCTGGCAGCGGGGTTCCCAGCCCCCAATTAATCAACCTTCATTAATAATTCTCTTCACATGTTTTGCTCTGATTCATCAGTAAGCAACTTAATTTTGCAAATAGACACTCCTTCATGGTATGTGAATGTTGGAAGGCACCCGAGGATTCGGTTAGCCATGACTTGTGTAAGCAAAAGGTTGGGAGGAGTGTCAACCATAAATAAAACTAAAATACATGTGTAAACAAAAGAGAAGAGGGATGATCTACCTTGCTGGTAGAGATAACGTCCTTCATGGGAGCCGCTCTTTGAAAGTCTATTTGATGAGGTAGTTAGAGTGCCCACTACCATTCGTTGACAACAACAAACACCTCTCAAAACTATACTTTTATGCTCTCCATATGATTTCAAACTTAAAAAGCTCTAGCACATGATTTAATCCCTGCTTCCCTCTGCGAAGGGCCTTTCTTTTACTTTATGTTGAGTCAGTTTACCTACTTCCTTCCATCTTAGAAGCAAACACTTGTGTCAACTGTGCATTGATTCTTACATACTTGCTTATTTGCACTTATTATATTACTTTATGTTGACAATTATCCATGAGATATGCATGTTGAAAGTTGAAAGCAACTGCTGAAACTTAAATCTTCCTCTGTGTTGCTTCAATGCCTTTACTTTGAACTTATTGCTTTATGAGTTAACTCTTGTGCGAGACTTTTGATGCTTGTCTCGAAAGTACTATTCATGAAAAGTTTTGCTATATGTTATCTATTTGTTAGCAACTATAGATCATTGCCTTGAGTCACTTCATTCATCCCATGTGCTTTGTAATAGTATGATCAAGGTTATGTAAGTAGCATGTCACTACAGAACTTATTCTTTTTATCGTTTACCTACTCGAGGACGAGCAGGAACTAAGCTTGGGGATGCTGATACGTCTCCAACGTACCTATAATTTCTGATGTTCCATGCTTGTTTTATGACAATACTTACATGTTTTGCTCGCACTTTATAATGTTTTTATGCATTTTCCGGAACTAACCTATTAACAAGATGCCACAGTGCCAGTTCCTATTTTCTGCTGTTTTTGGTTCCAGAAAGGCTGTTCGGGCAATATTCTCGGAATTGGACGAAATCAACGCCAAAGATCTTATTTTTCCCGGGAGGCTCCAGAACACCGAAGGGGAGTCGGAGGAGAGCCAGGGGGCCACCACACAGGTGGGCCACGCGGGCCACACCCTGGCCGCGCCGGCCTGGTGTGGGGCCACCCTGTCGCCCCTCTTGCACCGCCTTTTCTCCTATTTAAGCCCTTTCGACCTAAAAACGCAGTACCAATTGACGAAACTCCAGAAAGACTCCAGGGGCGCCGCCACCATCGCGAAACTCCAATTCGGGGGACAGAAGTCTCTGTTCCGGCACCCTGCCGGGACGGGGAAGTGCCCCGGAAGCCATCTCCATCGACGCCATCGCCTCCATCATGCTCCGTGAGTAGTTCCCCCATGGACTACGGGTTCTAGCTGTAGCTAGTTGGTATTCTCTCCCCCATGTACTTCAATACAATGATCTCATGAGCTGCCTTACATGATTGAGATTCATCTGATGTAATCGGTGTTGTGTTTGTCGGGATCCGATGGATTGTTACGTTATGATTGTCTATCTACAAAGTTTATGAAGTTATTGTTGCTGCAATCTTGTTGTGTTTAATGCTTGTCACTAGGGCCCGAGTGGCATGATCTTAGATTTAAGCTCTATACTTATTGCTTAGATTGTATCTACAAGTTGTATGCACATGTCTATGTCCGGAACCAAAGGACCCAAAGTGACAGAAATTGGGACAACTGGAGGGGAAGGCTTAGATATGAGGATCACATGTTTTCACGGAGAGTTAATGCTTTGCTCCGGTGCTCTATTAAAAGGAGTACCTTAATATCCAGTAGATTTCCTAGAGGCCCGGCTGCCACCGGCTGGTAGGACAAAAGATGTTGTACAAGTTTCTCATTGCGAGCACGTATGACTATATATGGAAAACATGCCTACATGATTAATGATCTTGATGTTCTGTCTTAATGCTATTTCAATCCTATCAATTGCCCGACTGTAATTTGTTCACCCAACACTTGTTATTGGAGAGTTACCACTAGTGTAGATAGCTGGGAACCCCGGTCCATCTTTCATCATCATATACTCGTTCTACATGTCATTGGAAGTAGTATCAACTATTTTCCGGTGCCATTGCTCCTGTGTTACTATTACTGCTGCTGTGTTACTGTTACTATTGCTCTCATATCACTGCTACTTTCACATCACCCATGTTGCTAGTGCTTTTCCAGGTGCAGCTGAATTGACAACTCAGTTGTTAAGGCTTATAAGTATTCTTTATCTCCCCTTGTGTCGAATCAATAAATTGGGTTTTACTACCCGCGAAGACTGCCGCGATCCCCTATACTTGTGGGTTATCATCCGCCAATAGCTCTTTGGTGCCAATGAAGGATAGAACAATATCTCCATGTGCAATGTGGTCCCGGATGAAGTGGTTCCTTATCTCAATGTGCTTCGTCTTGCCATGAAGAACCGGATTGTAGGCGATCTTGATTGCGCTCTCATTGTCACACAAAAGAGGCACCTTGCTATACTCGAGTCCATAATCCCACAAGGTTTGCCTCATCCACAAGATTTGAGCACAACTAATTGCCGCGACAACATACTCGGCTTCCGCGGTGGAGATGGAGACACAATTTTGCTTCTTCAAGGACCAACACACCAAGGATCTTCCAAGAAAGTGACAAGCTCCGGATGTAGACTTCCTATCAACTTTGTCGCCCGCCCAATTGGAGTTGGTGAAGCCAACCAAAGCAAAGTCCGTGTCCCTTGGGTACCATAGTCCAAAGTGTGGGGTATCAACTAAATATCGAAAGATCCTTTTGACCGCCACAACGTGGCTTTCCTTCGGGCTTGCTTGAAACCGTGCACACATACCAACGCTTAGCATTATATCCGGGCGAGAGGCACAAAGGTAAAGAAGCGAACCTATCATCGAACGGTAGAGCTTGGGATCCACCGCCTTGCCGGTCTCGTCAAGAGAGAGTTGACACTTGAGATGCATTGGAGTTCCAATCCCCTTGGCGCCCTTCATGTCGAAGCGCTTGAGCATGTCTTGGAGATACTTTGCTTGATTGATGAAGGTGCCTTGTCCCATTTCCTTGATCTCAAACCCAAGGAAGTACTTGAGTTCACCCATCATTGACATCTCAAACCTATTTGTCATCAACATAGCAAACTCATCATTGAATTTTGTGTTAGTCGAGCCAAATATGATGTCATCTACATAGAGTTGGCATACGATAAGCTCCCCATTGACTTTCTTAGTAAAAAGAGTGGGATCGATTTTCCCCACTTCGAAACCATGGTCTTCAAGAAACTCCTTTAGATGCTCATACCAAGCTCTAGGAGCTTGTTTGAGTCCATATAGGGCCTTTTTGAGCTTGAAGACATGGTCCGGGAAATGGGGATCCTCGAATCCCGGGGGTTGCTTCACATACACCTCCTCATGTAGAGGACCATTAAGAAAATCACTCTTAACATCCATTTGTTGCAACTTGAAGCCATGATGAGAGGCAAAGGCCAAAAGGATACGGATGGACTCAAGCCTTGCAACTGGTGCCAAGGTTTCACCAAAGTCCACGCCTTCGACTTGAGAATAGCCTTGTGCCACCAATCTTGCTTTATTGCGGATGACCATGCCATGTTCATCTTGCTTGTTCTTGAAGACCCATTTGGTGCCGATAACATTGCGGCAATGATCGAGTCGTTGCATGGGAGTCCACACATCATTCCTCTTGAAGTTGTTGAGTTCCTCTTGCATTGCATTCAACCAATCGGGATCTTCAAGAGCTTCATTAACTTTGAGTGGTTCCACCATAGAGACAAAGGCGTGGTTCTCACAAAAGTTTGCTAGTTGCCTCCGGGTGGTTACTTTGCTCTTTAGATCACCAATGACATTACTCAAAGAATGGGAGTTGAGGCGCAAGTGTCTTGCAATAGGATCTTCACGGCGAGTGACGGCTAAAGGAGTAGATTCTTGTGGGTCCTCTTGGCTTTCATCACGGTTTAGGTCCTCGCCTTGACCTTCATTGTTGTTGAAGTGGGCATCATCATCATGAGATCTGGATGACTCGGGGGTACTAGGAATGGTATTGTCCATAAAGATCATCCCCGAACCATTCGGAGAAGAACTTGAAGCTTGGCCTTGGTCACTTGATGTCGGTTGCTGTTGTAGATGAGCTTGTGGTGAGTGTTGGTCTTGTGCTTGTGGTAGATGTTGTTCTTGAGCTTGTTGAGGTGAGCTTGTACTTGATTATTGTTGTAGATGTTGAGGTTGAACTTGAGGTTGTGGTAGAGGTTGGCTTGCATTTGTAAGATCAATGGAAGAAGCTTGGCCTTGTGGTGTAGATGGCTCCACTTGGGTGGAACTTGGTCCTTCCCCGGTACTCATAGAAGGTAGCTCTTGAGGTCGGCGAATGCCAACACCCATCCTTCCTATGGCATCCGGGGAATTGCATCTCCTTTCTCACAAGAAGCACTTCGCTCCTCCAAAGACCTATCATCTTCATCGAATGTCACGTCACAAGATTCTACAACCTGCCCATTTGACTTGTTGAAGACTCTATAGGCGTGAGAATCCGTAGCATAGCCAACGAAAATTCCTTCTTGAGCTCTTGAATCAAACTTGGATAGACGTGTGTCCTTGACAAGCACATAGCATTTGCATCCGAAAACCTTGAAGTATGACACATTGGGCTTGTTGCCGGTGAGAATCTCATGTGGTGTCTTCTCTAGGCCTTTGCGAAAGTAGAGACGATTAGTAGCATGGCATGCGGTAGAGATAGCTTCCGCCCAAAAATTGTAGTTAGACTTGTACTCCATCATCATGGTTCGAGCGGCTTCGATCAAGGTTCGATTCTTCCTTTCGGCGACCCCATTTTGTTGGGGAGTATATGGCGTGGAGTATTGGTGTTGGATTCCTTCTTCGCCGAGGAAGTCGTCCAAAGTATAGTTCTTGAACTCCGTTCCATTGTCGCTCCTTATTGCGAGGATCTTGTTGTCGTACTTGCGTTGAACTTGATTGGCAAACTCCATCATGGTCCGTTGAGTCTCACTCTTGTACTTGAAGAAGAATACCCAACAATAGCGTGAATAGTCATCAACAATGATGAGGCAATACTTCTTTCCTTCAAGACTTTCATGAGACGGTGGACCGAAGAGATCAACATGTAAGAGCTCCAAGCATCTTGTGGTAGAGATGATAGTCTTGGCCTTGTGAGGAGCTCCATGCATTTTTCCTTGTACGCAAAGCCCTACAAACACGATCTTTACAAAAAGAGACATCTTCTTTTAGTCCGAGAATGTGGCCACCCTTGTGGAGACTTTGCAAAGTCCTCATGTTGACATGGGCTAGTCGGCGATGCCATAACCAACCCTTGTCACCTTTGGCGAATAGGCAAAGAGCGGAAGATGTTGTCTTTCCGGAGAAGTCAACAACATATAATCCGTTCTCTACATATCCAACAAAAGCTACACGGAGTGTCTTGCTCCACAAGAGGACCACCATATGTTCATCAAATAAAGTACATAGACCCATGCGAGCAATTTGATGAACGGAGAGTAAGTTGTAACCAAGGGTCTCGACAAGGAGGACATTCACAAGTGAGATGTCGGGTGTTACCACCACCTTTCCAAGACCCAATACCTTAGAGCACGTGTTGTCGCCATATGATACGGTAGAGAAGAAGGCTCGAGGTCGACAACAATATTCTTGCTTCCGGTCATATGACTTGTGGCTCCACTATCAACCACCCATTTAGCGCCACCGGAAGCATAGTCCTACAAGGAATCAAGTCTTGGATTTAGGTACCCATTTTTCAATGGGTCCTAGCATGTTAGTAACAAGGGGTTTGGGAACCCAAATAGTCCAATCAACATTGTCCTCTTGAGGACCAATAAAGCGAGTACGAATATGTCCACAGTAATCAACAAAAAGAACATGAGAAGGGTTGTTAGAGCCGGCGAAGCCCTTCGAGGCGGAGGTGAGTACTCCATCCCTTCTTGAGCTAGCATCGTTCTCCTCAAGGTTGATCTCCATGTTCTCCTTGTTCTTCTTCTTCTTGGTCCTCTTATTCCTCTTTCTCTTTAGCTTGGTAGCCAATCCTCCTTCATTGTAAGAGCCCTCTTTGGCTCCATCTTTAGCTTCAATGACTCCTTCCAAGTACTTGGCTTGAACTTGGAGTCTATCAACTTTGGCCTTCAAACGATTGACTTCATCTTCATGCTCCGGATGAGGGTGGAAAATATCAATCACTTGGACTTTCCTTTGCCTTGTTCACCCGGAAGTGTTCCATCAAAGCTTCTTCTTGGAGAGCGTTCATCTTCATGAGTATACGCTTGTCACTCTCCAACTTGGCAATGTCACTTTCATGAGTGCCACACGCACGGTCCTTGCTCAACGGAAAATACTCCTTCAATGCTTCCTCTTGCATGGAATTGACCTCCATGAGCTTGGCTTCCCTCCTCTTCAAGGCGGCTATTTCTTCCTCATGATCACAACAAGTGGCCTTCTCCTTGCTCATGCGGAGACATTCCACCAAAGACTCTTCTTGCATGCTACTCAAACTCAATAGCTTGGCCTTGGGGGTCTCAAGAGTGGCAATTTCTTCTTCATGGTTGCAACATGAGGTCTTCTCTTTGCACAAGCGGTAATATTCATCCAAGGCTTCTTCTTGAAGAGCATTGACCTCCAAGAGAAGAGCATTGTGCTTTCTCAAGGAAGCAACTTGATCAACAAGCTCGTCATGGCAAGAGTTGGGGTCTTCATCATCTTTCTCATTGTTAGCTTCCTCGAGAGAGAGCATCTTCTTTTTGAGCTCACCCATCAAACCAAGAGCATGGTCTCGGTCCTTGATGAGTTGGGAGACAATAGCCTTGTTGGAGTCTTCAAGGACGATGACACTAGCTTCAAGAGACAAGCGCAAATTTTGTTCATCTTCAAGCTCTTCTTTGAGAGAGGCAATCTCATTTGCC
Organism: Lolium rigidum; assembly: GCF_022539505.1. NCBI lineage: Eukaryota > Viridiplantae > Streptophyta > Magnoliopsida > Poales > Poaceae > Lolium > Lolium rigidum. The sequence continues at coordinate 239,307,592 of NC_061514.1, forward strand.
GCTTCCCTTTCCAATCTCTCCTTCTCCTCTATAAGGTCTTGTGCCGCACCAAGTTGGCTCAAGAGAGCCCCAACATGAGTATTGGTATCCCCTTGCATGTTAGTGAGAAAAGAATCCAAACCCATAATCTCACGTTTAACGGTGAGACTAGTGGCATCATCAATATATAAGGCATTAGTCGAGGATGATGTTTTGGAAGGGGATTTTACCTCTGTGGATACCTTTGCCATAAGGCAACGAGCATTGTTGGTGACGAGGTTCTCATTTGGAGAGTCGAAGAGGGAGATAGAGGGAGTGGTAATGGCGATGGCGGCCACTCCCTCTCCTTCCTTGTTGGAGCTCTTATCCCCACATTCTTCATCCTCATCGGAGGAGTATTCTTCTCGAATGATGAAGTCTCTAGGCTTCTTGGTGAAGGAGACCTTGTCGTCATCGGACTTGGGGAGAACTTGGAGAATCCTTTGGAGAGTGACTTGAACTTTTCCTTGCGGATAAGCCTTCCACCATGATCTTCTCTTCTCTCAAACATACAATCCGCGACAAAATGACTCTTGTCGCCACAATTGTAGCATGTTCTTCCCCTTTGCCCCTCCCTTGGGCTCTTGGAGAAACTTCTTGGAGAATCACGTGATCTTCCTGGTCTTGTGCTTCGTGACTTGTTTCCATCCCAAAATTTCTTGGCGGCGAGAGCCATGTGCTCATGATAATTGATCTTGAGATCATCCGGTCCCCACTTAATGGGATCCTCATCGCTTTCACTAGCCTCATGTACCTTCATCTTCAATGCAAGGTTGGGCTTGCGTGTGTTGTGGGCGCGAGCAACAAGATCCTCCGCATTCTTCTTGGAGATGTCCAAAGCGATGACTTCGCTAAGAACTTCATCGGATGTCATAGCACGGAAGGAGGCGTTTTGGCGGATGGCCGTCAACTTCACTTCCTCATAAGGGAGGAGAGCATTGTAGAACTTGCGCTTGATCCAATGGTCATCCACAAACGTTGCTCCAAGATCTTGCATTTGTACGGCAAGAGCGATGAGGCGCCGATACATTTCTTCGGGGGTCTCTCCTTCATTCATGACGAAGTTGTCGGCCATATTGTTCACTTCATCGAAACGAGAGCTTTGGATGCTCGCATTTCCGAGGAAGAGCTTGTCGAGTTTATCCCATGCTTCCTTGGCGGTCTTGAGCAAGCAGATATGAGCGCGGTCCTTTGGCGTGACGACCATGTGAATCATGTTGATTGCGGTGGCGTTGAGTTGGTCATCCACCACATCTCTTCTTGTCAAGCTCTTTGGGTCTCGTGGTGAGTAGCCTTCCTCAATGATGCGCCAAAGCTCGGTAGATGCGCTGCGCACATGTGAACGCATTAAGAATTGCCAATTTTCAAAGTTATTTGACTCAAGTAACGGTGGTGAACCATGCGACAAGATATGTGGCATAGGTATTGGAAAATTTATGGTGTAATCACTTGGTGGTGGCACCTCATGATAACCCCCTAGACGTTCCGCAACCGGTGTCTCATCCTTCCCCTTTGTTGAAGTGCCGGTCTCCCCAAGCCCTTCCTTTTGTGGATCTTTTGTCGCTTGCGCGACAAAATCAACAAGAGGAAAGGAGTTAGCTTTTGGTGGGGGATCCTCGGCACTTGCTTTAGGATCAACACTAGGGTTTGGTTTTTGAGCAACCAACTCCATCATCATCGCCTTCATTTGGTTAACGATGGATGACTCTCTTGAGGTCATCCAACGTAGCCGTTGTGGTATCGACGGGAGATGATGGAGCGGGTGGCACAAGGGAAGGTGACCCATTCGCCACACCCGCATCTTGTTCGGCCATTTCTTAGGCGGTAAAGCCCGAGCAAGAAAACCTTGCTCTGATACCAATTGAATGGATCGTAGCGAACAAGAGGGGGGGTGAATGGTTGCTACGTCAAGTTTTAAGCTTTTTCAATTTTAGTGCAACGAAAGGTAAAGGTGATTGCTTTAGTGGTGTTGGTGATCCTACAATGATCCTAGAACAAGTGCAACAAGGAAAGGAACAACACAAGATAGTAAGAGTAAGGAGCGGGACAACCGGAGGGCGCGGAGACGAGGCGAGGTTTGTTTCCCGCAGTTCCTCCCACAAAAGGGAGTACGTCTGCGTTGAGGAGGTGCTAGCCTCACACAAGAGGCTAGACGGCCACACCACGAAGGAAGGCCTCACCTTCTTCCTCGAGAGAGCTCCATGAAGGTGCTCCCCTTCTCGACTAAGGCACCGGTCGAGGCGGTGATTCCTTCACAAGGTTGGGGCGAGCTCCACACCACAAGGAGGCTCCCAACAACCCATGGAGCTAGTACAACACCAAGCTAGCCTCCATGGATGCACTTCTTCCAAGATTCCACCATAGGAACTCTATCACCAAGATCCACTAAGGACTACCACGAATTGGTGAAATTTCTCTCGGTAGAACGATAGATCGGGGTCTCCTCCACCACTCCTCAAAGTATGAGCAAGATTGATTGGGTAGGGAGGGAGATCCACTCAGTTTGAGCTTAGCAACAATGGAGGAGAGAGAGAGAGAGAAGAGATCAAAACGAGTTGGGGAAGAAGGGGCCCTTATATAGGCTCCTCCAAATCCAACCGTTATGTCCAGTTTTCGCCTAAGCGGTACTACCGCTTTTGGGAAGCGGTACTACCGCTCTAAGTTCGAATTCCCCAGATCTGGTCCACGTGGACGCAGAGCGGTACTACCGCTAGAGGTACCGCTCGAGGTACCGCAATGGGGTCCAAACCTTACTGGATCCAAAGCGGTACCGGAGCGGTACCAGAGCGGTACTGCCGTAACTAGTTACGGTGCCTGGGCGGTACCGTGGGCGGTACTACCGCTCTTGAGCGGTACTACCGCTCCAGGTACCGCAGAGGTACCGCAACTCGTACTGTGGGACAATTCCAGCGCAGAACTCAGAGCGGTACCGTGGGGCGGTACCTATAGGGGTAGCGGTACTACCGCTACAGGTACCGGTAGTAACGGCCTGGCTAAAACTGGTTTTCTCCCCTTTTTCTCACCAGCCATGTCACCTCGCGATACACACACAAAACCAGAAAACCTATAACTACGCTTCAGTCCTCCGATCTTGACATGTCCAGCAAGGTCACCGTGCACTTGCAAATCTAGCAATGATACTCAAGGCACACGGTGAGATAACTCAAGTGTTGTCATCAAACACACAAAACACGGGGTTTAAACTTTGCTCTTTCAGAAAGCCAACATAATACCTTCATCAGACCATATGCACACGATCAGATGGCAATTAGAAAAAAACAACCGGATTAGAAGGATTGCACATAAATTCATATGCATATTCCATGTCAATGTGAACTAACCTCGACAAAGTAGAGAGCCCCGAAGCTGTAAGCCCGGACTGTGTCGACACGCTGCATGTTGGGGTCATGCTTCATGGCGAGGTAAGTCAGCATCTGCAGCATCTCCGGAGTAGCGCTCTGCCCCACCAGCGTAACTACACAAAGAATTCAGAGCTTTAGATGGCTATTGCAGTGTGTTGATCCTCACATACATCCTAATTTGCTAGTTTGCATTCTCTTATCAGCCACATCAATATCAAATTAACTTCTGAAGAAGAACCAAAGCAGTGACAAAAATTCAGAAGATTGGGGAAGTAACCTGCATGTTCAATTATAGGTGGGCACTCCTAGAGCAAATCTAGGCAAGAGAAAAGACCGTGAAATATAATTCAAAATATTATAGAATAACTCTTTTCAAGATAAACACCAGGAATACATGATGCATATATGTGGAGTAGATAACGTATGAGTATATCAAAATAGAAGGGAATAAACCTGCAAGTATGAGTCATTTTAAATTTGTAGAGGTGCTAGTCTAGCATTTTCTGCTGATTGGGCAACCACAAGACTGATCTAAAATTTCAAGACATTTTTTGTGAAGGAAACAGAAAATATCCACCATATACTATCCAAAATGAGCAAGTAGGGTTTGAGAACATTTTCCATCTATGTTCATTTTTAAACTCCTTGAAAAGAGCACTCTTCAACTATCAGCACCATCAGTCAATGTTCAAGAAATCATTAATCTTAACTTATCGGGCCTTAAAATGAGGATTAATCGCTTATCGGCTGATTAATCGATTTTATCGGTCAGCCATTTATCGGCTTATTTTTTTATAAATCCTAATTTTCGACACTAAATTTGCACATAAGTATTACCTTGATTCCTTGCATTTGAATAAATAATAATGGAAATTTTGAGCTAATGCATAATTCTACACAACCATAGGACAAAAATATCGACTGTTGTCGAGGGTACTCCTCGGCAATGCCCTCCGATTGGGGCTTAGGGTTGATGGAATCCTGTAGGCTGACACGAGACATTGGTTCACAGACATGCGGGGAGAGCAATTTACACAGGTTCAGGGCCCTCGATGAGGTAACACCCCTACGTCCTGCCTTTCTGATCTTGATTATGAAAATATCGGGTTACAATGGGGTGCCGAAGGTTTCGGCTGTGATCTCGTCGAGAGGCTAAGTGTTACGGCGACCTAGCTCTAGACTTCTGGTGGCTAAAGTTGCTAAGATTGATTGTGTCCCTCGGCAGCCCCTCTCCTGGCCTTTATATAGGAGGCCAGGTCCCAAGAGATCTGTCCGGGACCGACTAGGTTTACAAAAGACCTAGCTCTAAACTTTCCTTGTCTGGCTCCTCTTCGTCTTGTTCTTCAAGGAATCCTCTTCGTCACCGCCCTAGTGGCCCACCTTTCCATCGGGTATCTTCATGGGCCTTCAGTTGGGCCACACAGGATAGGGCAATGTCGGTTACCCGAAGGGTAATACCCACGTCAGTAGTCCCCGATGTAAGAGCAAGATACATAACCCTTGTTTTGCGTGTTTGATAACAACACTCGAACAATTCTAACCGTGCACAAAGATTGTCTTTGATGGATTTGTAGGTGTACGGTGCCCTCGCTGAGCACACTATGATCGGAAGACTGAAGCGTAGATCTTAGGTTTTCTGGTTTTGTGTGTGTGTCGTGAGGTAACATGGTGGGAGAGGAAAAGAGGAAAAAGCTGTTTTAGCCATAGCAGTACTACCGGTACCAGGAGCGGTAGTACCGCTACCCCTACTGGTACCGCCCTGAGCTACCGCTCTGAGGATTGCACATGAGATTGTTCCACAGAACAGGTTACGGTACCTTTACGGTACCTTGAGCGGTAGTACCGCTTGCAAGCGGTAGTACCACCCACGGTACCGCTCAAGTACCGTAACACGTTACGGCAGTACCGCTGTGGTACCGCTCCGGTACCGCTTCGAGTCCAGTAAGGTTTGGACCCTGTTGCGGTACCTCGAGCGATACCGCGAGCGGTAGTACCGCAGTGTGTCCACGTGGACAAGTTCTGTGGGGATTCGAACTCAGAATGGTAGTACCGCTTTCCAGAAGCGGTAGTACCGCTTAGGCAAGAACAGCACATAACGGTTGGATTTGGAGGGACCTATAAAAAGGCCCCTTCTTCTCCAGCCCGATTTCAGCTCTTCTCTCTCTCTCTCCTCCATTGTTGCTGAGCTCAAATTGAGGGGATCTCCCTCCCTACCCAATCAATCTTGCTCATACTTTGAGGAGTGGTGGAGGAGACCCCGATCTATCGTTCTACCGAGAGAAATTTCACCAATTCGTGATAGTCCTTATTGGATCTTTGTGGTAGGGTTCCTATTGTGGGACATTGGAGAAAATGCATCCATGGAGGCTAGCTTGGTGTTGTACTAGCCCCATGGGTTGTTGGGAGCCTCCTTGTGGTGTGGAGCTCGCCCCAACCTTGTGAAGGAATCACCGCCTCGACCGGTGCCTTAGTGGAGAAGGGGGAGCACCTTCGTGGAGCTCTCTCGAGGAAGAAGGTGAGGCCTTCCTTCGTGGTGTGGCCGTCTAGTCTCTTGTGTGAGACTAGCACCTCCTCAACGCAGACGTACTTCCTATTGTGGAAGGAACTGCGGGAAACAAACCTCGCCTGGTCTCCGCGCCCTCCGGTTGTCCCGCTCCTCACTCTTACTATCTTGTGTGATTCCTTTGCTTGTTGTACTTGTCTAGGATCATTGTAGGAACACCATCATCGCTAAAGCTATCACCTTTACCTTCCGTTGCACTAAAACTAGAAAAAGACTAAAACTTGCCGTAGCGCCATTCACCCCCCCCCCCTCTTGATCGCTACGATCCATTCAATTGGTATCAGAGCAAGGTTTTCTTGCTCGGGCTTTACCGCCTAAGAAATGGCCGATCAAGAGGTGAATGTGAATGGAGTCCTTTCCGGTGAGCAATCATCTCCATCATCAATTGCCGATAATACTCCGGCTACCTTGGATGACCTCAAGTAATTGGAGTCATCCATTGTATCTCAATTGAAGGCTATGATGATGGAGTTGATTACTCCAAAACCAAACCCCATCATAGATCCTAAGAGAGGTGTCAATGTTCCCCCACCACAAGTTAACACTTTTCCTCTCGTTGGATTTGTTGAGCAATCGACAAAGCCATCTCGGGAAAAGGATCTTGAGGATGTTGACACCTCATCAAAAGGGAAGGATGAATCTCCGGTTGCGGGACAATTAAGCGATAACCATGCGGTGTCTCCACCAAGTGATTATGCCGTAAATGTCCCAATACCCATGCCTTGCATTTTGCCTCATGGTTCACCACCACTACTTGAATCTAATATCTTTGGAGATTGGAAATTCTTAATGCGTTCCCATGTGCGCAGTGCTTCTACCGAACTGTGGCGTATCATTGAAGAGGGATATTCACCACAAGACCCAATGAACTTGACAAGAAGGGAAGTGGTGGACAACCAACTCAACGCCATCGCCATCAACATGATTCACTTGGCCGTTACTCCCAAGGACCGCGCTCATATCCGCTCGCTCAAGACCGCCAAGGAAGCTTGGGACGAAATTGACAACCTCTTCCTCGGAAATGGGAGCATCCAAAGCTCTCGTTTTAATGAAGTGAACAACATGGCCATGACGAAGTCGTTGGCCATATCTAAGAAGAATGCGGAAGACCGTGTTGCTCACACCCACAATACCCGCAAGCTCAACCTTGTGTTGGAGATGAAGGAGCATGGAGCTAGTGAAAGCAATGAGGATCCCATTGAGTGGGGTCTGGATGATCTGAAGGCCAAATATCATGAACACATGGCTCTTGCCGTCAAGAGTTTTTGGAGTGGGAACAAGAAACGAAGCTCAAGACCATCTTGCTACAATTGTGGCGACATACATCACTTCGTTACGGATTGTATCTATGAGAGAAGAGACAAAAATGGTGGATACCTCATTCGTAAGAGCAAGTTTAGATCTCTCTCCGAAGGGCTCTCCAAGCTTTCCTCCAACAACGACGACACCAACATCTCCTTCACCGAGAAGCCTAGGACTAACATGCTAGGAGATCAAGACCATATGGTGGAAAAGGAAAGGCGTGAAAAGAAGGAGGAATTAGAGCTTATCTCTCTCACCCAAGCTTATGAGGAAGAAGTGTGCATGCGTATGACTCTTGAAGCTAGTGCTCTTATTCTTGAAGACTTCAACAATTCTCTCATCTCCCAACTTATCAAGGACCGAGATTATGCTCTTGGTTGGGTGGACGATCTCAAGGCTAAGAAGCTTTATCTTGAAGAAAGCCATGAGTGGTCACTAAAGGATGTTGCAACCTTTAGGAAAGACGATGAAGGTCCCAATCCATGTTGTGACAAGCTCCTTGACGAAGTTTGCTTCTTGAGAAGACACAATGCCAAATTCTTGAAAGTCATTTCAACTCAAGAGGAGGCCTTGGAAGAATACTATCGCTTGAGCAAAGAGAAGGTGCAATGTTGTGATCATGAAGAAGAGATTGCCACTTTAAAGAGACACAAGGCCAAGCTAGTTGAAGTGAATGATAGACAAAATGAGTCCTTGATGGAGTAATTTCGCTTGAGTAAAGGAAAGGAAACTTGTTGTGACCATGAGGACGAAATTGCAACTCTAAAGAGGAGAAATGACAAGCTTATGGTGATCAAGACCATGTATGAGGAAGCCTTGATGGAATATAAACGGGCTAGCAAGGACTATATTTGTCGCAATCATGAAGACGATATTGCCACCTTGGAAAGACAAAAGCGCTCACTTTTGACAATGAATTCTCTTCAAGAAGAAGCTTTGTTGGAACATTTCCGAGTGAACAAGGAGAAAGAGGCTCAAGAATTCGACAACAGTCATTCCCATCCGGATCATGTTCATGAAGTCAACCGTTTGAAGTCCAAAATTGAAAGGCTCCAAATTCAAGCGCAATACTTGGAAGGAGTCATTGAGAATAGAGATAAGGCCAATGACATCTCTTGCAATGAAGAAGGAGCGGCTATAAAGCCAAAGGGGAAGAGAAGAAGGAGGATCAAGATAAAGAGAAGCGTCAAGATAGGGCCCATTGTAAAATGGGCTCCTATTTCCAAGTCTTGATCCATGAAGGACCTTGCTCTCGGTGGTGCTTATGGTGTGGTTGTTTTGGAGCCACAAGTCTTATGACCGGGAGCAAGGAATTCATTGTCTTCATCTAGCTACTTATCTCTACCATTCTCATGACGACAATACAAGCAAGCTTAAAGGTATCGGAGCCTTGACAAGGTGGTGATCATGTCCTACCTTTTCAAGACTCCTATGTATGGTTTTCTTTGTTCATTGCATTACACTCTTGGGTCTTTGTACCTACTATAATGAACATGTAGTGGTTCTCTTGTGGAGCTAGTCTCTTCAAGAGACCACGGTCTAGGACTAATGGAATTTGCTTCCTTGTGTAGAGATCGTGTTTTGTAGGAATTGCGTTGAAGAAAATGAACCGTGGAGTTTGTCAAACAAGCTCAATGCAAGTTCTATAACATGATCCTTGCAAGAAGGAGCAACAATTGATTGGAGTTCAAGCTCAATTTTTCGGATATCTTCATTGGCAAAGAAGGAATCCATCTTTTACTCCTAGCCACATTCTTACCCCAACTTCATGGGGTTGCCGGAAGTGAGAGAGAAACCTTAGTTGGAAACACTCAAACATGATGATGGAGTTTGAGGCTATTGTGTGGTTGTGTTTTTGTGTGATGAGACTCATTCGATGAATATGGAAGCTCTTTGGAGGAAGCGAAGTGCTTCTTGTGAGAAAGGAGATGCAATTCCCCCGGTTACCATAGGAAGGATGGGTGTTGGCACTCGCCAATCTCAAAAGCTACCTTCTATGAGTACCGGGGAAGGACGAAGTTCCACCCATGTGGAGCCATCTACACCACAAGGCCAAGACTCTTCCTTTGGACAACCAAGTACTAGATCACCTCTTCCACAACCTCAAGTTCGGCATCAACAACAATGGGGTCAAGGCGAGGACCTAAACCATGATGAAGATCAAGGGACCTCACAAGAATCTATCCTTTGGTCCATTCTCGCCGGGGTGCTAATGCGTCAAGACTCTTTCATAATTCAAGCAAAGTACAAGACATACTCAAGAGCAAGTTATGAGGGGGTCCAACGGTATAGCAACCCCAAGTCTCAATTCTTCCCAAATGAGTCCAACAAGACAATGGTCCCACTCTCTACCGACAGTTGTCAAGGTTTGCTTCTCTACCTTTGTGCTTCTCATCCGGACATTGTGTCAAAAGTGGATACTCATACCACTCTTGTGCCATGTGTCTAGATGTAAAGCACACATGAACATAGGGGGAGTGCGGTTTAAATTTATTGAGCTATCCCTCCCCCCATAATGCATAAAGAAATCCAAAGCATATGCTATTTGTCAATTAAGTGACTTTCGAACTTCATGTTGAGTTGTAGTCGTGAGTCCTAGGTCTCTACGCGACCTCACACTACCAAACTCTTACACGGTGGCTTCGGCCACCAACCTCCTCCTTGAGGAGTTTTTGTTCCTTTTTTTGTTTTGTTTTGTTTTCTCCTTTTTTTGTTGTTTTTCGTTTCTTCTTTTCTCTTTGTTTCTTCATGGGAGATTCACCCAAGCTTGGATTTTCTTGCTTTGATTCTTGCAAGCTTGGTTGGGTAGTACCTTAACAGTTCTGTCATCTAATACTAAGCCATCATCTATCTCTCAAGCCAACTCTGTCTAAAAGCACAAGTCTACACCAAAATCTGAGTGTCCTTGAGTTTGGAGGCCGGTACTACCGCTTCCCAGGCCGGTACTACCGCTTTGGGGCAGTTATCTGACGAAACTGAACATTATCCCCAGAACGGTACTACCGCCCTAGGTATCGGGTAAGTACCGGTAAGCGGTACTACCGCTTTTACGAGCGGTACTACCGCTTGCGTTCTTTGACTAGAGGTACCGGGCATGTCGTTTTTCCCCCAAATCATCACAAACTCCTGCCCACCTCGAACCAAAGGAGCCCCCAACCTCAAGACCTCGAGGAGACCGGCCCCGATCTCCTCCTCCAGCCGCCGCCGGCCAAATCTCCTCCGTGGAGAAGCTTCCTCACCACCTTCTCCGCCATGTCCTCCGGTATGGACCCTAATCTCCCTCTCTAGGGTGTGTTGAACTCCCTAGATGCATAGGCTAGGGTTTGATGGAGATTTATGGTGGAAAAGCTCTCTTGGAAGCTCTACATGTGCGGGGATACTAGCTAGCAACAATGTGTGAGACTATGAACTACTTTGCCAAGTCCTCAATCTCGATTTCGATGTGCTGAGCTTGAGTGGTAGTATCGCTCATCCACGGGCGGTACTAGTCCAAGCGGTACTACCGGTTCGAAATTGCGGTACTACCGCTTTGGCTAGTTTCACCTATGTTGCTTGTTAGTGTCCTCTTTGTTCCTTAATTTCGTGGCTTGTGCACTTATCCCCTATTCCCTCCCAAACCTTTGCTATTCACAGGTGCACCTAGGACCCGTGGTGGCGGCAAGGTTAAGCCACCCTCTCGTCATCATCGAGATGAAGATGAGCAAGAGGAGATCGTTCCCGCTAGGCTCACCAAGCGTCAGAGGGATGCAGCAGCTGGCAGAAGGACAGGCCAAGGCCCTCAAAAGTCGATCGTAGAGCTCAAGAAAGCCCAATTCTTGCAAGTAAGAGGATCCAATCCATATTTGCTACCAAGGAATGCTCGTCAATGCCCCAATCCCTTCTTCTATCATGCCGACCAAGAGAGGATATACAAATAAGTCTATGGGGCCAAGGAATTCAACTGTTGTCCCCAATACTCCATCAGCATGGATAAGCTCAACTCCAACCTCGAGTATTTTGGGGAAGCTCTTGAGATTTGTGAAGAACAAGGACTAACACCTCTGATGACCTTCTCTCACAACTACTCCAAGGAAGTGATATGCCAATTCTATGCCACAGCTGTCTTCCTTGAGGATGAAGGAGGTTTTCGCTCGTTGAGATGGATGACTAGGGAGCATGTGATGGAGGCCACGTGGGAGGAGTTTGCTAGAGGCATTGGATATGAGCTTCATGACTATGACACCAACATCTTCAAGATTCACCTACAGCCCAAGCCAATGGCCAAAGAGAAGATGGCCGACCTCTACATTCCAGGAAGGATGTTGTGTGGAAGTGCTTACCACCTCCTCCCCGTCTACGACATCATGAATCGGATCTATCACAGCACCATCAATACCAAGCACACCAACCATGATGAAGTGCATGGATTTCTTGTAAACCTTCTTGTGCGCACTCATGAGATGAGGGGCCGCGGCAAGCAGCTGGACGTCATGGACTATATTTGGCATGAGATGCGTGACTGTGCCTTTCTTCGCAAGCTTCCTCAATATGCACCTTACATCATGAGGCTCATCTGTCTCAAGTGGGAGCAAGAAGGCCGTGGAAATCTTCTTGAGCAATGTCACCCCATCATTATCCATAAGGAGAAGAGTCCTCTTGTCAAGAAACATGATCCTCCAAGGTTCGGCAAGGGAGCTCCCAAGGACAAGGACGAAGACGAAGCCGATAGTGATGACTCCGACTATGTGCCCAACTCCGTCAAGACCAAGGGCCTCTTTGCCAAGCTCACCACTCGCCTCAAGAAGTCTTTTTTCTTCAAGAGGGATCTTGAAGATAGAATGTATCAAGCTCATCACGACAAAAAGAAGATCCGCCAACGCCAAAAGGCAATGATGAGGCACATGTAGCTTCCTGTCTCCGAGGGCTCCGAGGACAACATCACTCCTCCCAGTGAGTGGAAGTCGAAGCTCGTTTGGTCAAGCTCCGAGGACTCCATCCCCGAGCCACCTCATGGCAAGGGCCATGCTCAAGAGGAAGACGATGATGATGAAGGCGAAGATGAAGAGGAGGAGGACGTTGAGGACGAGGGCGACGAGGATGAAGATGACGACGACGAGGATGATGATGACGAGTGATACCCTTGGGGCGTTAGTATGCTCCTTCTCCCTTTTTGGTGTCTTGATGCCAAAGGGGGAGAAGTTGATCTATTAGGACGGGAATTTGCATGGGGATGCCAAGGGCTTGGTGCTTCTTTTTGGTTCTTTTGGCCTTGGCATCAAAATCTTCCCCTAGTTATTTGGAACTTTATTCGTATGTGTGATTGCTACTCTATTTGTGGATCTCCCGATCCCCCGGTTTGTATTAATACTTAATCGTTCGTAGCCTAATGGTCTTCACTATTTATCCCTTGATTGGCTACATCAATCTTATGGAGGCACTTATTATGAGTTTGGGTTTTCTCAAGGCGAAGGTATGAAAAGTTTCACCCAAACTCTCCTATATGCACTTATACTTGCCTCCATAGTGTGCTTGTGCTATATGATCTTGCATATGTTCTTCTTAGCACTTGTGCTTGGTTTGTAGGATCTAGGGGGAGTTTCTCTCTAGGATGTGTGCATTTGTATACAAATGCATATTCTAAATATGCACACATCTAGGGGAGCTTCGTCTATTCTTGCAAACCAAATATCCTATGAATTATTGCAAATTCGTGTGTTGTCATCAAACACCAAAAAGGGGGAGATTGTAAGAGCAAGATATATAACCCTTGTTTTGTGTGTTTGATAACAACACTCGAACAATTCTAACCGTGCACAAAGATTGTCTTTGATGGATTTGTAGGTGTACGGTGCCCTCGCTGAGCACACTATGATCGGAAGACTGAAGCATAGATCTTAGGTTTTCTGGTTTTGTGTGTGTGTCGTGAGGTAACATGGTGGGAGAGGAAAAGAGGAAAAAGTTGTTTTAGCCATAGCGGTACTACCGGTACCAGGAGCGGTAGTACCGCTACCCCTACTGGTACCGCTCTGAGGATTGCACATGAGATTGTTCCACAGAACAGGTTACGGTACCTTTACGGTACCTTGAGCGGTAGTACCGCTTGCAAGCGGTAGTACCGCCCACGGTACCGCTCAAGTACCGTAACACGTTACGGCAGTACTGCTGAGGTACCGCTTCGGTACCGCTTCGAGTCCAGTAAGGTTTGGACCCTGTTGCGGTACCTCGAGCGGTACCGCGAGCGGTAGTACCGCAGTGTGTCCACGTGGACAAGTTCTGTGGGGATTCGAACTCAGAACGGTAGTACCGCTTTCCACAAGCGGTAGTACCGCTTAGGCAAAAACAGCACATAACGGTTGGATTTGGAGGGACCTATAAAAAGGCCCCTTCTTCTCCAGCCCGATTTCAGCTCTTCTCTCTCTCTCCTCCATTGTTGCTGAGCTCAAATTGAGGGGATCTCCCTCCCTACCCAATCAATCTTGCTCATACTTTGAGGAGTGGTGGAGGAGACCCCGATCTATCGTTCTACCGAGAGAAATTTCACCAATTCGTGATAGTCCTTAGTGGATCTTGGTGGTAGGGTTCCTATTGTGGGACATTGGAGAAAGTGCATCCATGGAGGCTAGCTTGGTGTTGTACTAGCCCCATGGGTTGTTGGGAGCCTCCTTGTGGTGTGGAGCTCGACCCAACCTTGTGAAGGAATCACCGCCTCGACCGGTGCCTTAGTGGAGAAGGGGGAGCACCTTCGTGGAGCTCTCTCGAGGAAGAAGGTGAGTCCTTCCTTCGTGGTGTGGCCGTCTAGTCTCTTGTGTGAGACTAGCACCTCCTCAACGCAGACGTACTTCCTATTGTGGAAGGAACTGCGGGAAACAAACCTCGCCTCGTCTCCGCGCCCTCCGGTTGTCCCGCTCCTTACTCTTACTATCTTGTGTGATTCCTTTGCTTGTTTTACTTGTCTAGGATCATTGTAGGAACACCATCATCGCTAAAGCTATCACCTTTACCTTCTGTTGCACTAAAACTAGAAAAAGACTAAAACTTGCCGTAGTGCCATTCACCCCCCTCTTGATCGCTACGATCCATTCACCCGAGTGTCTAGCCGAAGATTTTTCGGGTAGAGACTAAAGCATGCCTCCACTGAACGTTCTTCTACTTCAATTGCTCTTGCCCATCTTGTAACAGCTTCATCTTCTTTTATTGGGTGCGCGTCAGTGCTCCCGATGGGAGTAGCCCCCGAGTCTAGATACGGATGCTTGCAATCCGTGTGTAGACTCAAGTTGTGCCACTCGAATGTCTTCTTCTGCCGAAGCTTCTTGCAAGTCTTCATAGGTCATCCGATAGATGCATGTCAGGGCTTGTACTTTTCAGTAAAGATTGAACGCGTAAAGGATATGGAGTAACGTGCCCAGACTTGCTGGTTAACTGCTGTTGGAAAAACAACGTTACTCTACTCAGAATCAAGTCCCCGGGCATGATCCTGGAATACAAAGAAGTTTTATCGGGTGCGCATCCAGCGCTCCCGATGGGAGTAGTCCCCGAGTCTGGGTGCGGGCGCTTGCGACTGGCTACAGACTCGTGCTGAGGATACCGCTCTTTTGTTTAATTACTTCTTCGCGCCTTTCTTCCTGAAAAAACCTTCGAGTCTTCTTTTATCGGGTGCGCGTCCAGGCACAGATGCTTGCAATCTGTGCGTAGACTCAAGTTGACTACTCGACAGTCTCATTCCTTCGACTTCCCAACCAAGCTTTTACAACGTAATTGATGACGTAATCACTGCCATGGTTTGACTGACAAGACGTGACCTGACGGGCCCATCCTAGTTCTGCGCGGGCAGTTTTAGGAAATGACTAGTGCATGCGCATTAATCGAGGCGCCTCCTCGATTTCCGCACATCGTGGGAATAATGGGCCGCCAGTTTCGCTCTCTACAGAGTGACACGTGTACGACCAGATCCCATCCACTTCCCACGATGGCTTTAGGGTCATGGCCACGATCTTCCAGCGGTCTTACGGTATAAATAGAGGGCCTTCATTATTTTTTACTTTTCACGCCCCTGTACTGCTCATCTTCTCCCTAGCCTTCCTCTTTCACCTCTGTTCCTTTCCTCGAAAGCTCCGGGTGCCATGGGAAAAAGGAAGAGCAGCAGCACCTCGGGAACAGCCAAGGTCAGCCGTTATTGGGGCACATCCACCATTACCAATCGCGAGGTGAGCAAGCTCCGCTCCCTCGGCTTCATCTCCTCTTCCGACGATGACATTCGTCTTCCAGGTCCTTCTTCTCGCCCAAATCCTCCAAAGGGCTTTACCGTCATGTTTGTTGCCTTTCTGTTTCGCGGGCTTTCGCTTCCTGCCCACGAGTTTCTTCGTTCTCTTCTGTTTTTCTATGGGATCCAGCTCTGGCAGCTGACCCCAAATTCTATCCTCCACCTTTCTATTTTTATCACTATTTGTGAAGCCTTCCTCGGCATCGATCCCCACTGTGGTCTTTCGAGGAAAAATTTCTATGTCAAGCGTCACAACGACAACAATGGCCCCCCCGTCGTTGGTGGCGTCGGCTTTGTTGTTAGAAAAGAAGTTGGTTACCTCAACTTTCCGATGAAAGAATCCGTCCAGGGCTGGCGCCATAAATGGTTCTACCTGCGGGATACTCCGGTACCTAGGCGGCGTTCCAACCTTCCTCCCTTCAAGGATGTTTTGGTGGCCCAGCCAAACAAATCTTGGCGCAACACCTTGACTCCCGAAGAAAGCGCTACAGCCGACGAGTTGTTTGAACAAGTTGTCGACCTGAAGAATGCGGGAGGGCTGACGATGTGTGGCACTGAGGTAGTTTCAGTGTTCCTGAAATGCCGGGTGCAGCCGCTAATGTCTCGACCTCACCAACTATGGATGTACAACGGGAAGAACGATGCGTCGAGAGTAAGTTCTGTCGATCTGTCGGATGAAGACCTTCATGATGAAGTACGGCGTCTTACTTGCTTCAGTATGAAGGACACCATTGTTCTAACTTCTGCCCGCTCTCCATACGACCTCAAACATCTTCCGGTTGAGGTAATCTTTACTGTCTTTGCTTTTGTATTTATCATTGTGCTGCTCTTCAACCTCTCATTAATTTATCTTCTGCCAATAGGCCTCTACCGTGGCTCAATGTTATCCTCCCACACCCGAGAGTGGCGTGGAACCAGAGGATGATGATGAAGACTCCGATGAGACTGAGGACGCCCAACACATCCTTGAGGACAGCGACGTCCAAGAGGATGAGGTCCCCGACGACGATGCTCTTACCAGAAGCAGGCGGTGGAAAAGGATCAATGAAGATTTGATTACAACGGCTGAATCGAGTCCCAGCGGACAAGATAAGGATGCCGAGGAAACTGCATCGCCTCCTCCTGCCGCCAAAAGTTCAACAAGCCTTTTTGCCATGGAGGATGACTTGGACCTGTGAGTATTTGTCTTTTCTTTCATAGCCAATTCTAGATCATCCCACATGACAAACGTCTTTGCTTTTCGAGCAGTTCTGATGATGACGACGATGTTCCTCTCGCAAAAAGGGCTAAGTTATCCTTCGAGAAAACTGCGTCTGCCAAGGAGCCGAATCCTTCTCCCGCCAAATCGACGCCGCCCTCACGGACGACCGTAGAGAAGATTCCGGTGTCGAAGGTTATCCCCTTCGGCAATGCACCCGCTTCATCGGCTTCTCGCGATCATGTAAGTGATACATCTGTTTTAGCTCCTGACACATTTTTATATTCGACTGAGGTTTCTCGACCACTTGCTTTGCAGCCAATTTATGCCACGGTTGACGCTGTAGCAGAGTTTGCTGAGCAATTTACCCACCTGGAATCTGAAAACGCTCATCTTCGGAAGACCATCAAAACTTCGGTTGACCAGGTGTTGGAGGCTAACAGGCTCGCCACTGACGCTTAGAGGGAAAATACCCTGCTAAAGGAGGAGCTGAAGAAGCTGAAGCAAAAAGTGAAGGATGACCAAGATACTAGGCGTAAGGCTGCGATTGCTGCCGATGAAAACGAAGGCGTCCTCCGTGAATCCATTGCGAACTTAATGGGTGAGTTTTTCCACGCATATCTTTTTCCCAATATTTTCCTCCAAGTTGCTTATTTGTCTTTCTTCAGGAGCCGCTGATATGAGCATCAATCGAGCCCGCAAGCTTCGAGAGGATTCCATGGTCGATGCTCTGTCACTTGCTACCGAATCCAACATCCAAGTCCTCGGGGTTTTGCAACGGACCAAGGGAGCACTGTCGAGGTTATTCTCGATGATATTCCCAAAGATGAAGCAGGGCAAGACCCTTGGCGAGATGGCAGATGCTTTCCTCATCGATCCTTCTGAACCTGTGGAGGTACTTAAGCGTCGTTCCCGTTTATTTGGGGCGGTACTTACTTTCCAGCTGCTGATGGGTCATGGGCTGGGCTCAGACTTAGAAAAGTTGTCTAAGGCATTGCCTGTAGATGATAATGATTGCCTAATCAATCTCGAGCCCTTCAAACAATCAGCAGTAACATGTGCTAATAGACTCCTCAAGCTGGTTGACGAGGCAAAGGCCAAGACTGCTCCCGAAGCTGCCCCTGGCTCATCATCGGCTGCTCCTTGAGTGACAACTTGCTTTATCAGTCTGTAATTAATGCCCGATACAATTTAGCCTAGACCCTCTTTTTTTATTATTTCTGGCTCTGCTACCAGTACCAACAATCTTTTGAATGTAATATAAACGCTGCAACGCTCCCGATGGGAGTTTTTCTTTATTAATGATGTTCTGAACTGGGACTTATGCTGCAGGTGCCCTCGCCTTCTTCATCCCGTGCTGATCCTTTTTTAAATCTTTCGGCTAATGATGAGTTTGATCTTGTTCGTCGTTTGCGCGATCAATTATCTCGATTGAATAAAGACATTACCACCCTTCACGCAATGGCAGCGTTGGTGAAAAGAAAAGGTGAGATTGCGACCGCGGTTGAACAGCATGCCCTCGATCGTCTCCGTGTTGCCACTGAAAGCTTGAGCTGTAAGTGTCTATCCATTCTTCAGTTTTCATCTGTGTTTGAATGTCCTGTCGTTGACGTTTGTTTCTTCACAGTCGCAGCTTCTTCACGTGGGCATTACCCTTCGGGTAACCAACATTGCCCTACCCTATACGATCTAGCTGGAGGCCCATGAAGGTACTCAATGACAAGACGGGCCACTTGGATGGCGCATCGGAAGATTCCTTGGCGGGCAAGACAAGGAAGGATCCGAACAAGGAAAGTTTAGAGATAGAACTACTGTAAACCTAGTCGTACTCGGTTAGATCTCTTGAGACCTGGCCTCCTATATAAAGGCCAGGAGAGGGGCTGCCGAGGGACACGATCAATCTTAGCAATCTTAGCCACCAGAAGTTTAGAGCTAGGTCGCCGCAGCACTTAGCCTCTCAACGAGATCTTAGCCGAACCCTTCGGCACCCCATTGTAACCCTATATTCTCATAATCAAGATCAGACAGGCAGGACGTAAGGGTTTTACCTCATTGAGGGTCCCGAACCTGGGTAAATCGCTCTTCCCGCTTGTCTGCGAACCGATGTCTCGTGTCAGCTTACAGGATTCCATCAACCCTAAGCCCCTATCGGAGGGCATTGCCGAGGAGTACCCTCGACAATTGGCGCCGTCTGTGGGAACCCTGTCGGCACAAGGCAGGTCATCGGCAGTACCAGTCACATCTGCGGCGTTCTTACTCGAGTCACCGATGCCATCAGATCCGAAAGACTCGATCCGCTGCGGATCCTTTAAGTTCGTACCACATCCCGAGGCGCCGCACCCGATCCCTGCAGAATTGTGCGGCGGCATGAACACAACTTTTGGTGGTGTCCACTTCATCATCGACTCCGGAGGCTTCCTTCGCCTCCCAAGGACTAGTGCATCTGGCCCGAGGACCTCAGTTTCGACAGGTGTCACTCCGGCAACAACCCTGGAAGTTCCATCCAGAAACATGCAAGAAGGCAGCCGAGGAAGTTTCGACATCACAACGGGGCGAAGAAAAAGACGAAGGGATTCGCACCGCGAAGAGGAAGAACGAACAGCAACTCGCCCTCATCAGTTCGAACGAGAATGCCGGGACACGCAATCGATCTAGGGGCGCACTCGCTCACCGTATCTATCGGCTACAGAGCAGCTCGAGGCACCATGTTACCTTCACTCTTACATCGATCCGAAGGATGGTCGAGAAAAATCCAGTCACCTGCTAAGGGACTACCGACACTTCCTGGAGATTCGGCAGTTCTGTGACGACCTCAGAGCCGAAGCCATGTCAAGTGTTCACACAATGGAGAGAAGGGCAGGATCTTACAATTATCCGCTAGAACCGTACGTACCAGAGCCATACGAGCCAGCAGAAGGAGACAAGTATGTACCGACCGAGGTGTTCCCGGAGCCATGTGGGCAGGTCAACATGATCCATAAAACCAGCTTTTCAAAGAGAGAAATCAAAAAATTCTCACGAGAAGTGAAATATGCGGAAGTCGCTATGGTTGATACACCCGAATTCATCGACTGGTCAGATCAAAGCATCTCCTTCAGCAGGGCAGATCACCCAAAGGCCGTTTCTAGGCCAGGTCATGCAGCCCTTGTCCTCGAGGCGCAGATCGGAGGGTACAATATGAGCAAAGTATTCATGGACGGAGGAAGTGGTTTGAACCTGTTATTCGCCAACACGATGAAAGCAATGGGTTTAACAGTCGACATGCTAAGAGAGTCCGATACAGGATTCCATGGCATTATACCGACTCGACCCGCTTATTCTCTAGGTAAAACATCACTGGATGTAGTTTTTGGCACGCCTGGCAATTTCAGGAAGGAAAAAATCGAGTTTGAAGTAGTTGACTGGGAATCTCAGTACCACGCCATCCTCGGCAGGCCTGCCTTCGCCAAATTTATGGCCGTACCTCATTATGCGTACCTGAAACTGAAGATGCCTGGCAACAATGGGACACCAATAACCGTTCATGGAAGCTTTACCCGTTCAGACAACTGCGACAGAGAATTCCAAAAGATCGCCTCAAGGTTCGGAGCCAAGGAAGAACTCAACGCTGTCGACGCCATCACGGATCATACGCAGCCACCAGCCGACAATCGAAACGTAAGGGCCGACGAATTTGACGCTGTGAAGGAAGCAAAGAAGCTGCAGGTGCACCCCACTGACTCGAAGAAGACGGTCAATACGTCGGCAGACCTTACTGATGCATAGGAAGGCGCGCTCATCGAGTTCCTACGTGAGCGCTGGGAGATATTTGCATGGGAACCATCCGACATGCCAGGTATTGTCGGGGGGAAGACCCCGGGTAGGGCAATGGACGCGGAGCAGCCGGCTGGCCACTGGCCGGCTCGCGGCAAAGGCCGGCTGAGGAGCAGCCGGCTGGCGCCGTGGCCGGCTGGTCCGGAAGCCGGCTGGCTCTAGGTCCTAGTCGGCCCGGCTACGGCCGCCAATGCCGTAGCTGGGCCGGCTTCTACAAGCCATATCCGACCGGAGGTCCGTACCTCGGACCGACTCGAGGCTGGCGAGTCTTGCACCTGGAAGGAACCGGGCTGGTGATCCGGGTTCCCAAAGTCCACGCTGACTTCATCTTCCGTAAAGCGCGGGGCACTGTGGAGCAACAGTGCCACGCGCCGGACAGGCCATCATGGCTAACGACGATCCGTACTGGCTACAGTGGCTGACGGCGACAGGGACACCTCCTCTCCATACCGCTGACCTGGGCAGCCGGATGGGACAGGCCACTACGCCTCAACGGCTCCTGACGTCACTGCCTCGGGAAGGAGCGGAAGCCGGAGCCGGCCAAGCCGGCCAGTAGACTATAGGGTCTTATATGTAAAGTGCCAACGCCTATATAAGCTGGGCTACCCCCCTCGTGCGGGGGACGATCGATCATTCTCACTTCATTCCATCCTTAGCGCTGCCCTGTGAGAGAGACCATCGTCTCCCTTAGCCTCCCAGGAGCAGCCGGACACAGCTCTAGGAGCACCATTGTACTGTGTGATATCATATACACTCTAGCAGGAGTAGAGGTTTTACCTCCATCGGAGGGCCTCGAACCTGGGTACGTCGCCGTGTCGCTCGTGCCCATACCCGCTTCCGGATACCGCCGTGAGATCTCTCAGGAACCACCTTCGATTAGCCACCCTATGGCATATTCCGTGACGATACCACGACATTTGGCGCCCACCGTGGGGCCTTCAGCATCCTCGGCCGGTGTCTTCATCCGGACGGGCCTCACCATCACCACCGGCGAGCGAGTCGCTTCAGGCTTGATCTGGAGATTCGGCTCCCTCGACCGCGTCGCCGACAACGCCTGGCTGCTTCGCCGACCGGCCCTTCCCAGCCGGCGGCAGCATCATCTCCTTCGGCGGCCACGACGTCTACGTCGCCACCGTCGCACCGCCGCGCTACCCGCGGCAGGTGCTGCGCTGCGCCAGCCCTCCTCCGCGAGCCGGCAGCAGCGCTCCCGCCAGCCCCGTCGTCGTGCAAGTCATGATGGCTGGCGAGGAACTCCCCTCCAAGTCCACGCGCATCCGCGGCCCTGACCTGGAGCACGACGTCGGCGGGCATGCATCCGCATCAGGCGCAAAGGCGCCACCACCACCATCCCGGCTGGAGCAAGTCCGGGCAAAGCTGAGCACTCCGCTCACCACCGGCGCCGGCACCGACGCCGCCGCCGTCGAGGCAGACCTGGAGGCGCACCGCGTGCTACTCCTCAAGCAGACCGAGGAGCTGGCTGCTGCTAAGCGCCAGTGGGACATCACCCAGCGCGAGTACAACCGCGCCCACGGCCTCACCCCAGGCGGCGACAACCCCAGCCGAGCCGGGATCGACCGCGACGGCGCGGACGAGCCGGCTCCATCAATGGAGCTGCCCATCTACAACACCCCCGACAAGAACATGCTCGCGGCCGAAGCCACCGCAGAAGAGCTGCACCGCCTCGAAGGCGAAGAGTTACGCCGCCAGACTACGCGGGTGACTGAGTTGGTGAAGGCTGCCAACAAGCAGTCGAAAGACCCCAGGTACGCCCAAGCCCCTAGAGCTTCTCACGCTCGTGGTGCTGCAGGCAACGCCAGGGACACGGCCGAGTCCACCTCCCCAGCGCCAAGCCGGTGTAACGACTCCCGCGCCACACACGCAGGCTCAAGCCGTACGAGCCACCAGCCAGGCGGCGACAGCAGCCGCAGCCGGGCCCCATCAAGCCGGAACCGGGGGCAAGACTCCGAGCCCCGACGCCCACATCGGCCGGCTCCAGAAGCCAGCGGCGCTCGCCAGCCGGCCCATACCCGGCTGGGCCCGCGCATCGAGCCAACAGACGCCCGGGACCGCCTCGACCGGCTGGTTCAATCCCGCATCGCGGAAGAAGAAGGGCCAGCCGACCCAAAGTGCTTCGGGCCGCGGATCCTCAACGAGCCCATGGTCGACGGCTTCCAGCTCCCGCGCGACACCCCCAAGTACGACGGCACCGCCAAGCCGGAAGACTGGCTGCTGGACTACTCCACGGCAGTCGGCATTGCCAAGGGCAACAAGCGCTGGGCTGTGCGCTACTCCCCCCTCATGCTGCTCGGCTCCGCCCGCACGTGGCTCAACAACCTGCCAGCCGGCAGCATAAACGGCTGGCTGGACTTCGAAGCCGCCTTCATCAGCAACTTCACCGGCACCTATCGCCGACCGGGTCGCCCTCAACAGCTTGAGATGTGCAAGCAGGGCCCAGACGAGACAGATCGCGCGTACCTAACGCGCTGGTGCGAGATGCGCAACTCCTGTGAGGGCGTGCACGAGATGCAAGCCATCAGCTTCTTCATGGGAGGCTGCCGGCCCAACACCATGCTGTGGCACAAGCTACGCCGCAGCGAGCCCAAGACGATGGCCGCCTTGATGGTCATCGCAGACAAGTACGCGCTGGCGGAGGAAGCCGGCAAGGCGCCGGCTGATATTTCACCGGCCCCAGCAAGACGGGACAACAACAAGCCGGCTGAGCACAAGCCGGCCGAGGGCGGCTCGCACGGCAGCCGGCGGGACAACTACCGCGGCAAGCGTCACAGCGACCAGCCGGATCGTCGGTACGGCTCCGCCCATGTGGCAGCCGTGTCGGACCATGCGGCGCCAGGCGGCAGCCGGCGCTAGAAGCAAACAGACCGGCAGTGGAAGCCGAAGTACACCTTCGAGCAGATGCTCGATTCGCCGTGCAAGTACCACAGCGGCAAGAACCCATCCAACCACACCACCCGCGACTGCCACTTCATGAAGCGGCTGACAAGCGGCGAACCCCTCCCCCTCCACCCCCGCCTCCTCCAGCCGGCGGGCCGGGTGGTCAAGGCGGCGCGAGAACGCCAACCTCGAGCACCACGAGGCTAACCAGGTGCAACATGGCCGATATCTGGCCGAAGATGCTACCTACATCATCTTCACCTCCGAGCCCGAGGACAAGACGAGCCAGCGAGCCGTTCCCTCGAGGTCAACGCGGTCATACCGCCGGTCCCCCAAGTACCTAAACCGGTCGAGCAGGCCATCACCTTTGATCGCCGCGACACACCGGCTGTCCCGCCGAAGCCGGGCAGCTACGCCATGGTCCTCGACCCCACCATCGGCACAACCCGGCGCAGCGTGCGTTTTTCGCGCGTTCTCATCGACGGCGGCAGCAGCATCAACATCCTCTACCGCGACACCGCCCGCAAGCTGGGCATCCAGGAGGCCGAGTTGCGCCCCACCCCCACCGTCTTCCATGGCATCGTGCCTGGCCATTGCTGCCAGCCGATTGGCCGGATCACGCTGGAGGTGATGTTCGGGAAGCCGGATCACTTCCGCACCGAGAAAATCGAGTTCGAGGTGGTGGACCTCGTGAGTCCCTACCACGCGCTCCTGGGCAGGCCGGCCCTGACCAAGTTCATGGCGGTGCCCCACTATGGGTACCTGAAGATGAAGCTGCCCGGCCCAAAGGGGGTCATCACCATAGCCGGCGACTATCGCCGCTCCATGGACTGCGCCACGCAGAGCTCAAAGATGGCCCAGACGCTGGTCATCGCCACCGAGAAGCAGCTCATCCACGACGCCGTTGCCCTCGCCAAGGCCGCGCATACAGACATGCCGGCTGCAGGCAACCCGGCTGGGACTACTCACTTCCAGCCGGCCGACAACACCAAGAAGATCCTGCTGGACCCGGCGCAGCCGGACAAGTACGTCACCATCGGTGCCGGCTTGAGCAAGAAATAGGAAAGCGAGCTCACCAGCCTTCCTCCGTGAGAATCGGGACATCTTCGCATGGACTCCAAGAGACATGCCGGGTGTGCCGAGGGAGTTGGCTGAGCACCACCTCCACGTCCGGCCCGACGCCAAGCCGGTGAAGTAGCCTCTCAGGCGCTTCGCCGAAGAACGAAGGAAGGCCATCGGTGAAGAAATCGCCCGGCTGCTGGCAGCCGGCTTCATCATGGAAGTGCTGCACCCGGACTGGTTGGCAAACCCGGTCCTGGTTTTGAAGAAGAACGGCTCCTCGGCGCATGTGTATCGACTACACCAGCCTCAACAAGGAGTGCCCGAAGGACCCCTTCCCCTGCCGCGCATAGATCAAGTCATAGACTCGATCGCCGGCTGTGAATTGTTGTCTTTTCTAGATGCCTATTCAGGCTACCACCAGATTCCTTTGAATCCGGATGATCAAATAAAGACTTCGTTCATTACCCCGTACGGGGCTTACTGCTACACGACTATGCCGTTCGGCTTGAAAAATGCAGGCGCCACCTACCAAAGGTGCATGCAAAAAATTTTGCAGGATCAAATCGGCAGAAACGTTCACGCATATGTGGATGATGTCGTTGTAAAAACCAAGGAGATGCCTACCCTCCTTGATGACCTGAGAGAAACCTTCACCAATCTGAGAAGATTTCGGATGAAGCTCAACCCGGCCAAGTGCACATTCGGCGTGCCAGCTGGCCAACTCCTGGGCTACCTCGTCTCTCAGCGAGGAATCGAAGCCAACCCGGAGAAGATCAGTGCCATTGAGAAGATGGAACTGCCTAAGTGCCTCAAGGACGTCCAGAAGTTCGCTGGCTGCCTGGCTTCCTTGAGCCGCTTCGTCAGCCGGCTGGGGGAGAAGGCACTGCCCCTGTATCAATTGATGAAGAAGGCGGACAAGTTCGTCTGGTCACCGCAGGCGGATGAAGCCTTCCGTGACTTAAAGCGCGTGCTCTCAACCGCGCCAATCCTTGCAACGCCGGGTTCAATGGAGCCGATGCTGTTGTACATCGCAGCCACCAACCGAGTGGTTAGCGTTGTCCGGGTGGTGGAGCGCAAAGAAGCCGAAAACAGAGAGCAGCTGGTCCAGCGCCCGGTCTATTACCTCGGTGAAGTGCTCTCCCGGTCGAAGCAAAACTACCCCCACTACCGAAGGTCACCTACGGTGTCTACATGGCAGCCAAGAAGCTCAAGCACTACTTCCAAGAACATCCCATCAGGGTGGTTGCCACAGCGCCTTTGGCGGAAATCATCGGCAGCAAGGATGCCAACGGCCGGGTTGCCAAGTGGGCCCTGGAGCTAGCCGCCCACACCATCCTCTACGAGCCACGCACATCCATCAAGTCGCAGATCCTCGCGGACTTCTTCGTCGACTGGGCTGAGATGCAATATCTGCCGCCTGTGCCGGATTCCACACATTGGAAGATGCACTTCGACGGCTCGAAGATGCGCAACGGCTTGGGAGCCGGCATCGTCATCACCTCTCCCAAGGGAGACCGACTGGACTACGTCCTACAGATCCACTTCGCCGCATCCAACAACGTGGCGGAGTATGAAGCGCTCATTCACGGGCTGAAGCTGGCCAAGGAGATTGGCGTGCGTCGCATACTATGCTTCGGCGACTCCGACTTGGTCATACAACAAGCATCTGGCGACTGGGACGCGAAGGACGCCAACATGGCCTCATACCGCTTCCATGTCCAGCAGCTATCCGGCTTCTTCGACGGCTGCGAATTCCACCATGTGCCACGAGCAAACAACGAGGCGGCTGACGCCTTGTCCAAGATTGGCTCAACCCGGCAAGCCATTCCGCCGGGCATCGCCTTGGCGGTTATCAAGAAACCGTCCATCATACCGTCACCGGATTTGGATTCAATATTCGTGCCCGCTGACCCGGGGGCTGCTCAGCCGAACCCGGGGGCTTCATCGCCCAAGTCGGGGGCTAACAAGCCGAACCCGCCGGCTACCACGCCGAACCCGGAGACTTCTCAGTCTAACCCGGGGGCTTCATCGCCAAACTCGGGGGCTAGCAAGCCGAACCCGCCGGCTAGCAAGCCGAACCCGGCGACCATGCAGTCGAAGCCGGAAGCTCCCACGCGGGAGACCCTGTTGGTCAGCGTATTCGAGATAAGATGCGTACCTTCATGGGCACAAGAATTCCTCTCCTACCTCACCGACGGTGTGCTTGCCCGATGACGGAATCCGAGGCCGGGCAGATTGAGAGAAGGGCCAAGGCCTATACAATCATCAACCACGAGCTGTACAAACGCAGCGTAAGTGGGGTGCTCCAGCGGTGCGTCGAGCCGGCTGAAGGGATTGAACTCCTACGGGAAATCCATCAGGGTGAGTGCGGCCACCACGCCTCCTCCAGAGCCATAGTGGCCAAAGCTTTCCGGCACGGTTTTTACCGGCCG
This sequence comes from Lolium rigidum, assembly GCF_022539505.1. Taxonomy (NCBI): domain Eukaryota; kingdom Viridiplantae; phylum Streptophyta; class Magnoliopsida; order Poales; family Poaceae; genus Lolium; species Lolium rigidum. Next base: position 239,334,473 of record NC_061514.1, read on the forward strand.
ATCGCGCTCAGAGACGCAGAAGAACTGGTGAAGAAGTGCAACGGCTGCCAACGCTTTGCCAAGCAAAGCCACACGCCGGCTTCCGCCTTGAAGACCATCCCCATTACTTGGCCGTTTGCCGTATGGGGCTTGGATATGGTGGGCCCATTCAAAACAGCTCGAGGCGGCATGACTCATCTTTTGGTGATGATTGATAAATTCACTAAGTGGATCGAAGCCAAGCCAATCAAGAAGCTGGACGGCTCCACAGCCGTCACATTCCTCAAGGAAATAATCGTGAGATATGGCTACCCGCATAGCATCATCACCGACAACGGCAGCAACTTCGCCGAAGGCATCTTCAAACGCTACTGCGGAGAGATGGGGATCCGGATGGACCTATCGTCCGTGGCGCACCCGGAGACCAACGGCCAAGTGGAGAAGGCTAATGGCCTGATCCTAGCCGGCATCCGGCCCCGGCTGGTGGAGCCGCTTGAGCGCTCAGCCGGCTGCTGGATTGAAGAGCTGCCCAGCGTGCTGTGGAGCCTGCGCACGACGCCAAACCGCTCAGTAGGCTTCACACCCTTCTTCCTCGTATACGGGGCCGAAGCCGTCCTGCCGACTGATATCGAGCACGACGCGCCAAGGATCAAGCTCTACACAGAAGCCGAAGCCAAAGAGGCTCGCGAAGATGGAGTCGACCTGGTTGAAGAGGTTCGGCTGATGGCCGAGTCCAGGTCAACCGTATACCAGCAAAGCCTCCGTCGCTACCACAGCCGGAAGGTCAAGACCTTAGCATTCCGAGAAGGAGACCTAGTGCTCCGGCTGATCCAACGGACAGCCGGACAACATAAACTAGCATCCCCATGGGAGGGTCCCTTCATCATGAGCAAGGCAGTAGGGAATGACTCCTACTATCTCATAGATGCCCAAGAGGCCAAAAAGAACAAGGCAAGCAAAACTGACGAAGAGACTAAACGTCCCTGGAATGTCAGGTTGCTTCGACCATTTTACACATGAGAGCAGGAATGTATGTATCCCTTGTATCCCTTTTGTAAGCTATGAAAAGCATGCGCCAAGAGCGCCGTTTCCAACAAGTGTTTCGCATACTCTACTTCGTTTCGCCAATTGGCTTGAACCCTTTCACGCGGCCGGCTCAGTAACGTGATCCGGTTTCCGACAGCCGGCTTCCGATCCAGCTACAGACCGCAACCCGGCTGTCCGGCTGGCGGGAGTAAGGCCTAGGGAGCCGGCACGCGAAAAACGACTAAGGGAAAGAGTAAAAGCGAGTTGACTTGCAACTTTTCATAAAAGTGCCGGATTGCCGAATTCAGCTCGTTCGACTGAAGTATTGTCGGCCTCCCTCAGCGGCCCGCTCTTGATCCGGCGACGGATCGCAAGTCGGACGTACGACCGGCAAGAGCACAGCCAAAGAGTGGGGCGGATAGGAAAAAGCGAACAAGTCGAAAGAAAGTAACTCGGCACACAAATGACTAACAAACACATTAAAGTGTGCCTTAATAAAAGGATAATAATATTGTCTTACATATGCACCCGGCATCCCGGGGATTTAATAAATTGTCTTGGCAAAAGCAACAATTGAAAGACAGGTAAATTAAGCGCCAGCTGGAGGAGCATCAGAGCGGCCGGCTGCCGGATCGTCTTCGGGCACATCCTCCGCCTCCTCATCCTCCATCTCGTACTCCTCATCAGACTGAGGGTTCGGGTCCGCGACGAAGAGGCTTTTGTCGACGAAGTCGGCGATGGCGCTGGCTCGGGCAAGCCGGGCGGTCTTGAGTTCGGCCGGGAGCTTGTCCTCCACGCCGGCTCGACGATACTCGAGCTGCCCCAGGTCCACCTCATTGTACCAGGAGAGGACAAAGGACAGTGCCATGTCGGCACCAGCGCGCGTGGCAGACTCCTTCCAGTCGAGGAAGCGATCCGGCGCCCGCTCCATCAAAGAGGTGAGGCTGGAGATATCTTGCGGCGCCGCCTCCGCGGGCCACAGCATCGGGACCAGCTCCTCAGCCGCCTTCCGGAGCTCCCAGCCGAGCTTGGTGATGGGCTCGACGCGGGCAGACATGGACGCCATGTAATCCTCCATGCTGAAGTACTCCGAGCTGCCCTCGCCAGTCGCCTGCCTCCTGGACTCGCGCGCAACACCAAAGGCCGCCAAGGCCGCATCCTGCGTCTCCGGGAAGGCCGCTGCAAGAAAAAGCATGTCAGAAACCACCAAAAGCCGAAATAAGCTGAAAAATGCAAATTTTCGAAGTCCTAAAGTAAGACTGGCGGCAGCCGGCACGAGCTGACTGCCCCCAGCCCGAAGATGGAGATTCCGAAGCTCTAAAGTAAGACTGGCGGCAGCCGGCACGAACCGACTGCCCCCAGCCCGAAGATGGAGATTTCGAAAGATCAAAGCAAAAGCCTGGCGGCAGCCGGCACGAACCGACTGCCCCCAGCCCGAAGATGGAGATTCCGAAGCTCTAAAGTAAGACTGGCGGCAGCCGGCACGAACCGACTGCCCCCAGCCCGAAGATGGAGATTTCGAAGGAACAAAGCAAAAGCCTGGCGGCAGCCGGCACGAGCCGACTGCCCCCAGCCCGAAGATGGAGATAGCGAAAAAGATAAGTTTCTGCTGCCGGCTACCACCCTAGGCCGGCAGCCGACAGCCGAAAGCCGGCAAAGGGAAGGAAACATAGAGGCACTCACCCGACAAGCCGCGATCAAGCGCGCCAATCCCCTCCGTCCAGCGCTTGGCGGTAGCCGTCAGCTCCGTGGACTTGGTGGTGACCTCCTCCTGAAGCGCAAGCCGCTGCCTCTCCACCTCATCCAGCCGCCTGCTCAGCTCCGCCAGCTTCTCCTCCCCGTCCTTCTTGAGGGCGGCAAGCTCCTTAAGGTGGTTAGCCTCAAGCTGGCGCAGCCGCTTCAGCTCCCCGTCAGCCACCTTCAGCTTGGCGGCAGCAGCCCGATTCGCCTCCTCGCTTGTGACGCATTGGGCGCGGGCAACTCGGAGGTCCGATTCCAGCTGCGGGATCCGGGCGGCCTCAGCTGCAAGCCGGCAAAAACAAGCCGTCAGTACGAAAGAAACGACAGCCAACGAAAACTAAAAAGAAGACATCGAGTCGGAAGAAGCAAGAACTTACCCTTGACGGCCCCCAGCTCACGGGCCAAACCGGCCCGGTCCAGCTTGGCCTTGTGGTAGTGGGTCACGGCGCGGTTGTACAGAGCGGTGCGCCGATCCGCCACAGCCTAAGGAAAAAGAAAAGTCAGTATGCCAGGCGAAACCCGGACCGGCTCCAAGCAGCCGGCCCATGCCTCGGAGGGCTACCAGGATGATAACCAAATCAAAAAACAGTTGAAGCTTACCTTGCTGGCTTCCTCCACCTTGGCGAGGTTGGCCGCGGCCTCGGCAGCCCTAGCCTTGAGGTTGGCCTGCAGGCTGGAGAAGAACATCTCCACCGACGCTTGGCCGGGGTTCCCCTCCCGGCTGGTCACCTCATAGGAGTCGGCGCGGAGCCACGCCTGCTCCATAGTACCAGCTGAGCCAAGGCTGGAGTCGGAGGCGGACGGCACGTGAAGGAGCAAGGCGCCCTTGGCCACGTGCAGGCCTTGCGGCGACGCCGATGGGGTTCCCGTCCTCACCAACGCGCGCGAGTCGGCGCCCTCCGTGCGCGCCGGCTCGTCCCTTGCCGGCTCCTGCCTGGCCGGCTCCCCCATAGTCGGCTCCGGTGGTGGCGGCGCTCCGGGCGAAGCAGACGGTCCAGTCGGCGCAGCCATCTCCGGCGCCTGAGGTGCCCCCTCCGGGCTTTCGTCCAGCACCACCACGCTCGGCCTGGCTCCGGCTCCGATCGTGGGCGGCGCAGCCCTGCCGGCTCCGGTTCCGGTCGCGGGCGGTGCGGAGCTGCCGGCTCCGGCTCCGGTCGACGGCGGCATGCCCAGGCCAGCCCCAGCAGCTGGGCCCAGAAGACGAGTCCGGCTCGGGAACATGTCGTCCAGCGTCGCCTGGCGAGTCGGCTCAACACGCGTGCCGCGATCAGGCGCTGAGGCCAGCGGCACGGCGAAGGAAGGCGCCCCTGCGGCAGGCGGAGTACTCGCAGACGGCGGCGGCGTAGGTGCGCGCGACGAAGGCTGTGGCGTCGACTCCCTCCTTTGTCGAGGAGGCGGCGACACGACGCGCGGAGTCTGCCGGGAGCCGCCGCCCTGGGCAAACTTGATGGGAGCCCTAGCCGAGCAAATAAGGAAAAGATAAGCATAGAAAATAAGGAAAGAAAAGGAATCAAACAAAAGAGAAAAGGAAACTCACCCGGCCTGCTCCGGAACCTTCTTCGGCTGCAGCCGGCGGAGCTTCTTCGCCTTCGCCTCCGAGGCGGCAGTGGCGCGGGGGTCGCCGACTCGTTTCTTCCCCTTGGGCGCCGAAGTCGCCGTGGTGCTTGGCGGCCTCGTGCGCAGGGGCACGGCAGGGATAGGCCCCGTGGTGGACGTCGCCGGCTCCTCGTCCTCCTGCTGCTCCGGTGAAGGGGCGGATTGTGCTCCCCCTGGCCGCCTACGTCGGGCGCCTGCAGCAGGTCGTCGTCGCCGGCCTGGTCGCCGGCTTGGTCAGCCGGATCGGCGTGATCCGGCGTCCATCTCCTCGTCGCCGGGTCGCCATCCTCGGCGTTTTGCCGGGAGAAGAGCTAAAGAAAAAACAGAACATGAGCAAACAACAAGCCGAAAGTCGGCAGAAGAAAAAAGAAGTCGGCCCCGCAGCCGCAAGCCGGAAGTCGGCGGAGATACAAAACTTACCAGCTCGGGCGGGTGGTCCCTGTCATGGGGCGCCAGCCCGTAGTTCCATTCCTCAGGCATGTTCGCCTTGGTGATGTTGTTCACCCGGCGGGCGACCTGGGCCTTGGAGACCAGCGCTGTGGACGTCCGGTTCGGATCGAACCGGCCGGACATGTGCCCAATCTTGTGGGTGCGCATCTGGAGCGGCAGCACCCGGCGCTCGGCGATGGTGCAGAGGAGGTCCTCGGCGGTCAGCCCGTTCGCGACGGCCGCCCCCAGGAAGTCCCAGAGCTGGTTCACCTCAGCATCCGGATCCGCCGTGCGGGCGTTGTAGCTCCAATTGATCCGGCCGACTGGAGGAACCGGGTTGAACTCCGGAAGATTGATCCGGTCGACGAGCTCGCCCTCGTTGCGCACATAGAAGAATGACATCTGCCAGTTCTTCACCGAGTCAACGGTGGGAATTTTGGGGAAAGGCGTACCAGGCCGGGTGTAGATCGAGGCGGCGCCGCAGGCCCGCAGGCGGCCCTCAGTAGTTTGAGCCTTCAAGTAAAACAGCCGGCTCCAGAAGTCGATATCCGGCCACAAGCCGGCGTAGGCCTCCATGAACGCCACATAGCAGCTGAGGAGGACGCAGGCGTTGGCCGGCAGATGGTGCGGCTGCAGGCCGAAGTTGTCGAGGAACTGCCGGAAGAAGGCGGAGGCCGGCAGGCCCAGCCCGCGATCAAGGTGCGCGCCGAAGACGACGCGCTCGCCAGGCTGCAGCACGGGCTCCTTCTCCGCACCGGGCGCCCGCGTGATCACCGACGACGGGATCCGGCGGAGGCGCACCAGCCGCGCGATATCATCATCTCGCATATACGAGCCCCGCCACGATCCGCTGGCGGAGGCCATTGTCGAGGAAGAGGAAGAGGTCGACCACGAAAGACGAAAGGGCGACGAAGAACCTTGCGACGGTGGCGGCGACGACGGTGGCTGAGGGCGCTCCGTTGAAACGCGGGGCCCCGTGGCGCCGGCTCGACGGAGTAGCGGCGGCGGATCGGCGGAGACTCGCTCGCCGGAGTTCGCCAGCGGGAGGAGTTCGTCGGAGCAGCGACGGGCTCGAGCGCGAGGAAGAGAGCGAGGGGAGCGGGAGCGCGAGGAAGAAGAAGTGGGCAAGTGCCGCCTCGGTACCCTCCCCGCGGCATTTATAGCCGACCGCGGCGGGCAGTTGGCCTCCACGTGGCGATCGTGGCCACGCCGCCCGGATTTTCTGCGCACTAACGTCGCCCACGACCGCTGCCGTTACCAGAAACTGCCACACCACGTCGCCCACCACCGCACCGGATCCGGAGGAGACATTGATGTGACCAGACGAACCGGCGGCAGAGCCCTGGCGTCAGACCAGTCAAGTCGGGTGCAGGACCCGAGGCGGCGGAGACTCCGGCGCGCCGCAAGCCGGAGCCGGACAAGAAGTTCAACTCGGACCAAAAGTCATCAGCAAGGCGGAGACGCCGTCAAAACTTGCGAGAAAGCAAAAGCTGCACAAGTATAAAAAGCAGCCGGCTAGAAGCAGCCGGCGAAAGCGAGCCGGATGAGGGCGCAGCCGGCTGAAGGGGAATTCTCAGTCGGCCCCTCCAAGTGCCGCCAAGTATATTCAAGAAGCCAGGAAAACCTGCCTAGGTCCTTCTAAACGCAGGACCTTGCCAGCTTCGGGGGCTAATGTCGGGGGGAGACCCGGGTAGGGCAATGGACGCGGAGCAGCCGGCTGGCCACCGGCCGGCTCGCGGCAAAGGCCGGCTGAGGAGCAGCCGGCTGGCGCCGTGGCCGGCTGGTCCGGAAGCCGGCTGGCTCTAGGTCCTAGTCGGCCTGGCTACGGCCGCCAATGCTGTAGCTGGGCCGGCTTCTACAAGCCATATCCGAATGGGGGTCTGTACCTCAGACCGACTCGAGGCTGGCGAGTCTTGCACTGGAAGGAACCGGGTTGGTGATCCGGGTTCCCAAAGTCCACGCTGACTTCATCTTCCGTAAAGCACGGGGCACTGTGGAGCAACAGTGCCACGCGCCGGACAGGCCATCATGGCTAACGACGATCCGTGCGGCTACGGTGGGCTGACGGCGACAGGGACACCTCCTCTCCATACCGCTGACCGGGGCAGCCGGATGGGACAGGCCACTACGCCTCAACGGCTCCTGACGTCACTGCCTCGGGAAGGAGCGGAAGCCGGAGCCGGCCAAGCCGGCCGATAGACTATAGGGTCTTATATGTAAAGTGCCGGCGCCTATATAAGCCGGGCTACCCCTCTCGTGCGGGGACGATCGATCATTCTCACTTCATTCCATCCTTAGCGCTGCCCCGTGAGAGAGACCATCGTCTCCCTTAGCCTCCCGAGAGCAGCCGGACACAGCTCTAGGAGCACCATTGTACTGTGTGATATCTTATACACTCTAGCAGGAGTAGAGGTTTTACCTCCATCGGAGGGCCTCGAACCTGGGTACGTCGCCGTGTCACTCGTGCCCATACCCGCTTCCGGATACCGCCGTGAGATCTCTCAGGAACCACCTTCGATTAGCCACCCTATGGCATATGCCGTGACGATACCACGACAGGTATCCCCAGGGAACTCGCTGAGCACGCCCTCAATGTTGACCCAACAGCCAAACCAGTACAACAGTCGATGCGCCAATTTTCCGAGCCGAAGAGAAGAGCAATTGGCGAAGAAGTTAGTCGACTCCGCAAGGCAGGATTCATTCGAGAGCTCAAGGAAGCCGAGTGGGTGGCTAATCCTGTTATGGTACCGAAAAAAGACACAACCGCTCTCCGCATGTGTATCGATTACACCAGCCTTAATAAGCACTTCCCAAAAGACCACTTCCCGCTGCCTCGCATAGACCAGATAGTCGACTCCACAGCTGGATGCGACCGCCTCTCCTTCCTTGATGCATACTCCGGGTATAATCAGATCAAGCTCAAGAAAGAAGACCAGGAGTTAACTGCGTTCATCACCCCACACGGCGTTTTCTGCTAAAACATCATGACCTTCGGGTTGAAGAATGCAGGGGAGACTTACCAACGGTGCATGCAAGCCTGCCTTGGAGAACAGATTGGGAGGAACATCGAAGTCTATATCGACGATATTGTGGTAAAAACGAAGCACGCCACCACTCTCATCGACGATTTGCGGGAAACCTTCGACAACCTAGACAAGTACAAAATCAAGTTGAATCTAAAGAAATGCTTCTTCGGGGTGCCAGGGGGACAAGTACTCGGCTACTTCATCTCAGCTAGAGGAATAGAAGCTAACCCTTTGAAGATCAAAACTATTCTCGACATGGAGCCGCCAAAGAATCTGCACCAAGTGCAACAATTGGCAGGACGATTGGCAGCACTTAGCAGATTCATCGCCAAACTAGGGGAAAAAGTTTTGCCCTTCTACAACTTGATGAAAAAGTCAGAAAAATTCGAGTGGACGAATGAGGCGCAGGAGTCTTTCGACAATCTGAAGAGAATCTTATCGACATCCCCAGTCCTCGTAACCCCCCGCGAGAAAGAAACACTGCTTATGTACATAGCTGCAACGGCCCAAGTCTTTAGCAGCGTTTTGGTCGTCGAACGAGAAGAAGCAGGGAGAGTTCACGGTGTGCAGAGGCCTGTTTACTACCTCAGTGAAGTGCTCACACCTGCAAAGCAGAGGTACCCCCATCATCAGAAGCTGGCATACGCAGTATGGAGGTCAGCTCGCAAGCTACGACACTATTTCACAGAGCACCCGATTATCGTCGTAAGCGAAGCACCATTGAAGAACATAATGACTAACCCAGAGGCCACGGGTCGAGTGTCTCAATGGGCCATCGAAATAGCACCACACGACAAAACTTACGTTAATCGAACGGCGATAAAATCCCAAATCCTCCCAGATTTCGTGGCAGACTGGATCCAATCACAGACACCAGCAGCACCCGACATGTCGGGGTCATGGATAATGTACTTCGACGGGTCGAAACGGAGCACAGGCGCAGGAGCAGGGGTGGTACTAATATCACCACAGGGAGATAATATGAAGTACATACTACGTATGAATTTCTCCCTGCCAACAAATAACGAGGCAGAGTACGAGGCGCTGTTGCACGGAATGAAGATGGCGAAGGCATGTGGGGCAACTCGCCTGGAAATTTATGGAGACTCAAACCTGGTAGTACAACAGTCGATGAACCTATGTGACGCGGTCAGTGACAACATGATCGCCTACCGACAGTTGTACCAAAATATGGAAGCCAAGTTTGAAGGGTGCGGACTTAAACATATCGGCAGAGCCAGCAATGAGGAAGCCGACTCTCTGGCAAACATCGGGTCCACGTGCTCCCCCATTCCAGACGGAGTGTTCTACGAAGTGATCGCTCAGCGATCGATAAAAGAGAAAGCGTCGGCACCTCCAAAGCCGTCGGCTGACGAATCGGAGGCGAGCCCGCAACAAACTGCCGAAGAAACTCCACCTCCACTTGCGGAACAGGTCCTCCTCCTTGAGCCACTATGGACCAAACCATTTGACGTGGGCATTACCCTTCGGGTAACCGGCATTGCCCTATCCTACATTATCTAGTTGGAGGCCCATGAAGGCACTTGGAGGCGAGACGGGCCACCTGGATGGCGCACCAGAAGATTCCTTGGCGGGCAAGACAAGGAAGCAGCCGAACAAGGAAAGATTAGATTTAAAACTACTGTAAACCTAGTCGTACTCGGTTAGGCCTCTTGAGACCTGGCCCCTTATATAAAGGCCAGGAGAGGGGTTGCCGAGGGACACAATCAATCTTAGCAATCTTAGCCACCAAAAGTCTAGAGCTAGGTCACCATAGCACTTAGCCTCTCGACGAGATCTCAGCCGAACTATTCGGCACCCCATTGTAACCCAATATCTTCATAATCAAGATCAGACAGGCAGGACGTAAGGGTTTTACCTCATCGAGGGCCCCGAACCTGGGTAAATCGCTCTCCCCGCTTGTCTGTGAACCGATGTCTCGCGTCAGTTTGCAGGATTCCATCAACCCTAAGCCCCAATCGGAGGGCATTGCCGAGGAGTACCCTCGACAATTGGCGCCGTCTGTGGGAAACCTGTCGGCACAAGATCGTTCATCGGCAGATCCAATCATGTCATCAGCAGCTTCATCGACAACATCATCGCCAAGTCTGGGAAGCCCGATTCGATTCGGTTCCTATGAATTCACCCCGCACAGCGACTCTTCTCGCTTGACCTTTTCCGATCTACAAGGAAACATGGAGATGACCTTCGGCAGCGTCCACTACAACGTCAACTCGCAAGGAGTCCTCCGACTACTGGAACCACTCGCCTCCAGATCGACAGATCCAAACGCGTCGTCATCACTTGACCTTTCGGCTGGTCTAACGGACTCAACGAACTCACCCGCACCATCGACTCCTCGTTCGATGTCTCCCATGTCGGTTGGATCTGACAGTTCCGCATCTTCGGAAATGACCTCGTACTACTGCTTGAACTACGACACCAGGCACGGGCTAGGATCAAGCGACACACCGTTCATCTGCAATGCCCAGTACTCCTCGGGAGAGGACAGTGTCGACAGCATCGTCCAAGGCACCACCCGAAGAACAGCACACCACCAGGTTTATGTCGCCAATAACACGGGAAACACAAGGAACAGGGGAGACGGAGATCACACCCCCCGCTCCAGTAGACGAGCAAGTTTTGCAAACAGCGCCAGTAACAACAATAGCGATTACACTATCGCAGAGGAGGAATGGGCAGCAGCCAAGGCAGCCGTGCTTAACAACACACCGCTCCCCGCAGGAACCTCGGTTGGAACCCTCAACGCTTATCGCTCTATATTGGAGAAAAACCGGGAGTGTCTATCGAAAGAGCAAGCCACCCTCGAGAGACGCCTATCCGTTGCAAACCAATCCAGTGAGCGACGGAGAGGCTCACGAGGAAGTGCCTCTCGGAGCACTCAAGGAGCAGGCAAGCATCGATCAAGGCTATCCAGGCTCTCGGAGGATGACGCCAGAGAAATAACATCAAATCTGACCAAGTCTTTTATGACCACGGACACCGCAGGCATGCCACAGCCAAAAACCGTTGCAGGAGCGACAACCAATCTTGCAGCATACCTTATCAATCAGCGCCCTGAAGGTTCTATGGCCCAAGCTCACAGAGGTGCCTTAGAAAGTCTCGCAATATTGGGAGACAACCTGGTCCCGCGGAAGGAAAAGACCACGTTACAGGCCAGCGGTTCAAAGCATCATACGAGAGATGCTCGAGACGAAATCACCCAGAGCAGAATCGACAAAGCGAGGCGACGACGCGCCGCTAGGGAGGAATATGACAGTGACTCTTCGGATGAGAGCCAGGAATACGACGGCGAGCTAAGGGGGGACGATTGTTTAAGCTACAAAATCCGCGAGGCGATGCCACCCAGAAAGTTCAAACCTACCCCTACTTACGCCGCCAAATACGATGGACAGCAGGAGCCGAGGTCATGGATAGACGACTATTTGCAGACCGTGATTCTGCACAAAGGAAATCAGACAGCAGCAATGCAATGCTTGCAGCTTTACCTGAAGGATTCAGCACCAGCCTGGTTAAGAGGCCTGCCGAAGGGTTCCATCAAGTCATGGGACGATTTGGTAGACGCCTTCGTCGCCAATTTCCAAGCAACATACAAAAGGCCCGTCGGGATTGAGGAATTACGGCAATTGCTAGCAGAAGCAGAAGGAATCGATGCGCGCATACATTGGGAGATTCACCAAGCTCTTAAACGCCGCCGAAGATGTTTCTGTCGACAGAGCAATCGACGCCTTCAGCGATGACATCCGACGTGAAAGCTACATAGAGGAACTCGGGCGCAAGAAACCAAAAACAATAACCAAGTTAATGGAAATCGCCAACAGCTGGGCTGATGGTGAGGACAACGTACGGAAGCCGCGACAGCGCAGTGATGACGAAGATGATGACCAGCCGAAGCATGACTCGGGTGGACGAAGGGATCGCCATAAGAAAAGGAAAAACCGCAGTTACGACGACAGTAACCTGGTAGCCGTAGGATACTCTGATCGGCAGGACGATCGGTATGACGACAAACGAGACGATCGACAGGACGGCAATCGGAGCAACTCTGGAAACCGTGGTAACTACAAACCACGACCACACAGAACTCCCAAGTTACCCTACGCCGAACAGATAAACGCTCCCTGTTACCTGCACTCGTACATCGACTCCAAGGACAACAAAACAAAGTCAAGCCACCTGCTCAGGGATTGTAGACAGTTCATTGAAATGCAGGAACTCATGCAGCAGCTGCCGCAGCAAACACCACCACCACCACCCCCACCGCAGCACCAGGTCCAGCAGGCGTAGCCTCATCAACCCAACGAAGCGTTTCCACCACCACGTGGGCAGATGAGCATGATCCACAGAACGGGTGTCTCCAGAAGGGAAATGAACAAACTCACCCGAGAAATCAATCTGGCAGAAAGTATCATGGCAAACATCCCTAAGTATGTCGAGTGGTCGTCTCAGAACATTACGTTCAGCCGAGCAGATCACCCGATGACCATACCGAAACCAGGACACGCTGCCCTAGTAGTCGAGGCACAAATCGGGGGTTTCAAGATGAGCAAAGTTTTCATGGATGGTGGAAGCGGACTAAACCTGATATTCGTCGACACAATTAAAAGTATGGGGATCACCATGAAAATGCTAGTGGATTCTGACACTTGTTTCCATGGAATTCTCCCTACTTCACCGGCGTACTCTCTTGGCAAAGTTTACCTGAACGTCGTCTTCGGCAAACCCGACAACTTCAGGAAGGAGAAGATCGAGTTCGAAGTCGTGAACTGGGAGTCGCAGTATCACGCTATACTCGGGAGGCCAGCTTATGCCAAGTTCATGGCTGTACCACACTACGCATACCTCAAGCTGAAAATGCCTGGGAGCAACGGAACAAATATCACAGTCTATGGAAGTTTCTCACGCTCGGACAATTGTGATCGCGACTTTCAGAGGATTTCCGCAAAGTTTGGACTGAAGCAGGAAATTACTGACCTTCCTTCGAAGTCGTTGTCACGCGATGGTAAGGAAGAAGAACGCGTCAGAGGAGCAAAGAAGAAGCCAGCCGACCTTGCTCTTGAAGCTTCGGCAGCACAAACTGCTGCAGCTCAAGCTTCGGCAGCAAAAGCTTCAGCAGCTGATGGTACAGAAGACATAGGGGACAACAAGACACTGACAATCGCTGCCCAAACCCCTGGCGAAATCAACAACTCCTCGGCAACTACTAACGTGGTGAACAAGCCAGAAGATGAGAAGAACCCCTTCCTTGCTTAAGCAATTTACTAGCGTTTAGTTTTTCCTTTACCTTCAACAGGGCCTTCCTTTTTTCGCCCTTTAGTCCCGTGCTTACTTTATTAATGAGAATTTAAGTTTTAATCCCTTGATAAGCATTGCAGTAATTCGGAGCATCTAAACCGCACACCATCGTAAACCTTGCTTACGCCTCTTGGCGAGCAACGGTGTAACGTAATATGCGGCAAAAGATCGTGCTCCAAAAAAGCCTCTACGAGTGCTAAAGGATGCAAAATAAACAAGGATACTAACCTTTCCCTCTGCTATAGATGCCTCTACGAGCATCGTAAATAGCAAGAGTTCGGAAATACATATAAACACAACCCACGTTCGATATTTTACTTATGGAAATATCAAAGAACAACGGGCTCATTGGCAGAAGTTATCGCACCCGATATATTCGGGAGCCGCTGTCAAAACACACATCGGTTGAAAGCAAAGTTGCACATACAACGGGTTTAGCAAGACCTGCAACACGAGCTGATCACTCAAACAATTTGCTGACCAACGAATACGAAAACGTCTAAACGGGCAATTAAGATTTGCTCCTACAAAATTTGCCAACGGCATCGACACAGTACAAATACATACACATGTATCTACCGAAAAATAAGTGTCAACTACGCAATCCAAACGCGGATGAAGTAGCCAAACTATCTATTTACAATAAAGAAAGTGACCTTGAATCACTCTTGCAAAGTGTCTTTTTCTTCAGGTACCTTTGAGTCCCTTTCTAGCCTATCGACAATTATATTGGACGGCAATACGACTTTCGGATACAGAAGCTCCAAATCACCTGTTGCATTGGCAATGGATAGCAAGTCTGCTGAAGGATACCGCGAAAGGACGAGGGCAAGCGTAAACCTAGCTCCCGCAAACACTTGAGCACGCACCAGGTTCTTGACCTTCTTGGCATTGCTGAACTCTGACATTAAAGTCAACAACGTGGAAGGAACTGCGTTCAATGGAAACATTGTTTTCCATATTACTCTCAGTCCCTCGTAACACTTGTCGAAGAAGTGGTGGACTTGTTAGACCCGATCTTGGAACTGAGCAACAGCCGAAGCTTTCGAATGCTCCCTCCAGAAAATTTCATCGGCTGATGACAGTTGGGTTAATGCGTTCACGCGTTCCTGAATCCGCTTGTTCTCTTCAGCACGGTTCAGAGATATGACTGGCACAGGAATCAATAGAGGATCAGACAAGGCATTGTTGACAAAAGAGTGCAAGGACCAGGGAACTTACAGTTCAAACTTTCGGTGGCTTTATGCAGTTTAGTGAGAGCGTACCGCTCTACTTCGGCTGCAATCTCGCTCTTCTTCTTTATAATGGCAGCTAAGGCGTAAGTGTTGCGCAGATCCTTCTCCATCTGCGCGATCCGATCCTTCATACATTGGATTCGGTCACCTTCAGGAAGAGCACCCGAAGAGTCATCGACAAACGTGGGCACTGGGAAAACCTGCAAGAAACAGCGTTAAAAGGGATGACGGATCGCATCAATACAAGCATCCGAAGTAACTCCCATCGGGAGAAGTGCAAGTGAAAATATCATAACAAGGGTGTACTAGCAACATTGCTAGCACGGAGTTTATTACAAACATAAGTTTTGCGACAGAACATTGTTCCACAACAGCTCAAAGAAAAGGTTGTTACAAAAATCAAAGGGCTTGGGTCTGAGTCGATAAACTGGGGCCAGCCGATGTCTTCCTTGATGAAACCAGCTCAAGGAGCTGGCGAGCACACTTAAGGGCTGACGTTTTGAAGACGCTTAAATCAATAAACCGCCCATCTTGCTCTTTCGGCAGCTCCTTAGACATCTCTTCGATATCGGCCTTAAAGCCATGACCCATCATAAGTTGGAAGGCTAGGAGGGCACCATAGGTACGTGAAGTGTGTTTGAATACCTCGATAACCTCCTTGGTGTCAACTGCGAAGGCGTCGATCAACTGACCCAGAGTCTTGTCTTGACTGATCTTGGGAAAGATCATCGAGTGCATCCACGCCATGGCACGTTTCCCCTTTTCAAGAAGCTCCCGTGTAAGCTGGTGGGAGGCGAGAGTCATCGACATACCATTAGCCGAAGAGTTGTTTGGAACCTTGTCCAAAGCAATAGCAGGGATGTCAGCGGCCTCTGCAAGAGAGTGAAACAAAATGAATTACTAACAAAGCATCGAAATCGTAAGCGCAATAATCGGCAGAGAAGTATAAAAGAGATTACCAAGCAAAGCCAAGGAAGACTGGCGAAGGAGTTCATCTTTTTCAGCTGCCCGAGCCTCGGCAGCCAGCCTAGA
Source organism: Lolium rigidum (assembly GCF_022539505.1). Taxonomy (NCBI): domain Eukaryota; kingdom Viridiplantae; phylum Streptophyta; class Magnoliopsida; order Poales; family Poaceae; genus Lolium; species Lolium rigidum. The sequence continues at coordinate 239,349,852 of NC_061514.1, forward strand.
CGCCTCCTCTTCTTTCAGCTTTTCCTTCAGCTTGCCCAGTTCATCCTTCAGGGAGTCGACTTCTCGGCGAGCTTCGGCAGCTATCTTGACTGCGCCATCCAACTTCGAGGAAGAAGATTTAACTTCCTTTTGCAGCCGAACCTTGTCTGCCTCCAGAGAAGTGAATTGGGAGGCGAAGGCCTCCAAAGAGGATATAACACCCCGCAGGTCCTTAAGGAAGAAGGATGTTTGACAAAGAATCATTAGACAAGGCACACTCCAGGAAATTCGCGTTGTAATCAAAAAGACTTACAGAAGGAGGAGGAGTGGCGGCAGCAGTTGAAGGAACATCTTTCCCCTTGGAAAGGGAGGAAGCAGTCGATACCTGGGCCGCGGGGGCTGATGGCGTGTAAGACACACGTCCGTTGGGAACCCCAAGAGGAAGGTGTGATGCGTACAGCAGCAAGTTTTCCCTCAGAAAGAAACCAAGGTTTATCGAACCAGGAGGAGCTAAGAAGCACGTTGACGGTTGTTGGTGGAGGAGTGTAGTGCGGTGCAACACCAGGGATTCCGGCGCCAACGTGGAACCTGCACAACACAATCACAGAACTTTGCCCCAACGTAACAGTGAGGTTGTCAATCTCACCGGCTTGCTGTAAACAAAGGATTAGATGTATAGTGTGGATGATGATGGTTGTTTGCAAAGAACGAGTAAAGAACAATTGTAGTAGATTGTATTTCGGATGTAAAGAATAGGACCGGGGTCCACGGATCACTAGTGGTGTCTCTCCCATAAGATAGCAGATGTTGGGTGAACAAATTACGGTTGGGCAATTGACAAATAAAGAAGGCATAACAATGCACATACATATATCATGATGAGTACTATGAGATTTAATCGGGGCATTACGACAAAGTACATAGACCGCTATCCAAGCATGCATCTATGCCTAAAAAGTCCACTTTCGGGTTATCATCCGAACCCCTTCCAGGTATTAAGTTGTGAACAACGGACAATTGCATTAAGTATGGTGCGTAATGTAATCAACACAAATATCCTTAGACAAAGCATCGATGTTTTATCCCTAGTGGCAACAAGCACATCCACAACCTTAGAACTTTCTATCACTCGTCCCAGATTTAATGGAGGCATGAACCCACTATCGAGCATACATACTCCCTCTTGGAGTCACAAGTATCAACTTGGCCAGAGCCTCTACTAGCAACGGAGAGCATGCAAGAACATAAATAACATATATGATAGATTGATAATCAACTTGACATAGTATTAAATATTCATCGGATCCCAACAAACACAACATGTAGGATTACAAATAGATGATCCTGATCATGATAGGCAGCTCACAAGATCTAACATGATAGCACAATGAGGAGAAGACAACCATCTAGCTACTGCTATGGACCCATAGTCCAGGGGTGAACTACTCACACATCGACCCGGAGGTGATCATGGCGATGAAGAGACCTCCGGGAGATGATTCCCCTCTCCGGCAGGGTGCCGGAGGCGATCTCCTGAATCCCTCGAGATGGGATTGGCGGCGGCGGCGTCTCTGGAAAGTTTTCCGTATCGTGGTTCTCGGTACTGGGGGTTTCGCGATGGAGGCTTTAAGTAGGCGGAAGGGCGGAGTCGGGAGAGTCATGGGGGCCCCACACGCTAGGGCCGCGCGGGCCTCCTCTAGGCCGCGCCGCCCTAGTGTGGCGGCGCCCCGTGGCCCCACTTCGTCTTTCCTCCGGTCTTCTGGAAGCTTCGTGGAAAAATAGGCCCCTGGGCGTTGATTTCGTCCAATTCCGAGAATATTTCCTTACTAGGATTTCTGAAACCAAAAATAGCAGAAAACAGCAACTGGCTCTTCGGCATCTCTTCAATAGGTTAGTGCCGGAAAATGCATAAATATGACATATAATGTGTATAAAACATGTGAGTATCATCATAAAAGTAGCATGGAACATAAGAAATTATAGATACGTTTGAGACGTATCAAGCATCCCCAAGCTTAGTTCCTACTCGCCCTCGAGTAGGTAAACGATAACAAAGATAATTTCTGAAGTGACATGCTATCATAATCTTGATCATACTATTGTAAGCATATGAGATGAATGCAGCGATTCGAAGCAATGATGAAGATAATGAGTAAACTAATGAATCATATAGCAAAGACTTTTCATGAATAATACTTCCAAGACAAGCATCAATAAGACTTGCATAAGAGTTACTCATAAAGCAATAAATTCGAAGTAAAGGCATTGAAGCAACACAAAGGAAGATATAAGTTTCAGCGGTTGCTTTCAACTTTAACATGTATATCTCATGGATAATTGTCAACACAAAGCAATATAACAAGTGCAATAAGTAAACATGTAAGAATCAATGCACACAGTTGATACAAGTGTTTGCTTCTAAGATAGAAGGAATAGGCAAACTGACTCAACACTAAAGTAAAAGATAGGCCCTTCACAGAGGGAAGCATTGATTACTATATTTGTGCTAGAGCTTTTCATTTTGAAAACAAGAAACAATTTTATCAACGGTAGTAATAAAGCATATGTGTTATGTATAAGATATCTTATAAGTTGCAAGCCTCATGCATAGTATACCAATAGTGCTCGCACCTTGTCCTAATTAGCTTGGATTAACACGGATTATCATTGCATAGAATATGTTTTAACCAAGTGTCACAAAGGGGTACCTCTATGCCGCCTGTACAAAGGTCTAAGGAGAAAGCTCGCATTGGATTTCTCGCTTTTGATTATTCTCAACTTAGACATCCATACCGGGACAACATAGACAACAGATAATGGACTCCTCTTTAATGCATAAGCATTCAACAACAATTAAAATTCTCATAAGAGATTGAGGATTAGCTGTCCACACTGGAAACTTCCACCATGAATCATGGCTTTAGTTAGCGGCCCAATGTTCTTCTCTAACAGTATGCATACTCAAACCATTTGATCATGAAAATCGCTCTTACTTCCGACAAGACGAACATGCATAGCAACTCACATGATATTCAACAAAGGTAAAAGAGTTGATGGCGTCCCCAGAAACATGGTTACCGCTCAACAAGCAACTTATTAAGAAATAAAACACATAAGTACATATTCTTCACCACAATAGTTTTTAAGCTATTTTGTCCCATGAGCTATATATTGTAAAGGTAAAGAATATAAATTTTAAAGGTAGCACTCAAGTAAAGTACTTTGGAATGGCGGAGAAATACCATGTGGTAGGTAGGTATGGTGGACACAAATGGCATAGTTATTGGCTCAAGGATTTGGATGCACGAGAAGAATTCCTCTCAATACAAGGCTAAGCTAGCAAGGTTGTTTGAAGCAAACTCAAGTATAAAAGGTGCAGCAAAGCTCACATATGAACATATTGTAGCTATTATAAGACTTTATATTGTCTCCTTGTTGTTCAAACACCTCAACCAGAAAATATCTAGACTCTAGGGATCAATCATGCAAACCAAATTTTAACAAGCTCTATGTAGTTATTCATTAATGAGTACAAGGTACATGATGCAAGAGCTTAAACATGATCTATATGAGCACAACAATTGCCAAGTATCACATTATTCAAGACATTAAACCATTTACCACATGCGGCATTTTCCGTTTCCAACCATATAACAATGAATGGAATAGTCCAACTTTCGCAATGAACATTAAAGATAAAGCTAAGAACATATGTGTTCATACGAAACAGCGGAGCGTGTCTCTCTCCCAAACAAAGAATGCTAGGATCCGATTTTATTCAAACAAAAACAAAAATAAAAACAAACAGACGCTCCAAGTAAAGCACATAAGATGTGACGGAATAAAAATATAGTTTCACTAGAGGAACCTGATAAGTTGCCGATGAAGAAGGGATGCCTTGGGCATCCCCAAGCTTAGACGCTTGAGTCTTCTTAAAATATGCAGAGTTGAACCACGGGGGCATCCCCAAGATTTGACTTTTCACTCTTCTTGATCATATTGTATCATCCTCCTCTCTTGACCCTTGAAAACTTCCTCCACACCAAACTCGAAACAAACTCATTAGAGGGTCAGTGCATAATTCATATATTCAGAGGTGACATAATCATTCTTAACACTTCTGTACATTGCACAAAGCTACTGAAAGTTAATGGAACAAAGAAATCCATCAAACATAGCAAAACGAGGCAATGCGAAATAAAAGGCAGAATCTGTTAAAACAGAACAGTTCGTAAAGACGAATTTTAAAGTGGCACCAGACTTGCTCAGATGAAAATGTCCAAATTGAATGAAAGTTGCGTACATATCTGAGGATCACGCACGTAAATTGGCAGATTTGTTTGATTTTTCTACAGGGACTACTGCTCAAATTCGTGACAGCAAGAAATCTGTTCCTGCGCAACAATCCAAATCTAGTATTGGCTTTACTATCAAAGACTTTACTTGGCTCAACAATGCAATAAAATAAAGATAAGGAGAGGTTGCTACAGTAGTAAACAACTTCCAAGACTCAAATATAAAACAAAGTGCAGAGGTAAAATAATGGGTTGTCTCCCATAAGCGCTTTTCTTTAACGCCTTTCAGCTAGGCGCAGAAAGTGTGTATCAAGTATTATCAAGAGATGAAGCATTACCTCGGGCATTGCGCCCACCTTTCTTATTCTTTTTCTTACCTTTTGATTTAGGGAATACATGTCTACCTCCTGGTGTAGAGGTGAATTTTAGGGTGCCTTCTCCCACATTTATGACTGCTCCCAATAGTTTCAGCAGGGATCTTCCGAGTGTGATTTGTCCTGTTCCTACACATTCAATAACAAGATAATCAGTGGATACTGTTCTTCCAAGAATGGTTGTATGCACACCCTCGGCTATTCCCTTAGGAGTTATAACAGAGTTATCAATAAGAGTTATTTCTTCTCCCCCTTCAACGAGTCCCCAAAGTGTCAAAGATTCATAAATACTCTTAGGCATAAGGCAAAATTCAGACATAATATCACAATTGGCATGAAAAGTTTCACCACCAATAACAACTTTAATAGTAGGGTCCCATGTTGAAGGTTCAGAGTTCACTAAAACTTGATCAAGACGGTTACGAACATAACTATAATTTTCTTTCAACCAAGATGCACTTGTCTCAAGAGTGTTTAATCTATTATAAATGCTAATAAGAGCTGAATAAAAGTTATTAGCTGAACTATGTGATGCAACCAATTTTTTTATTGCATTAAAAGCTTGATCACCGTCGCAATGAAGGAAATCTCCTCCCACTACAGCATCCAAGGCATATCTATAGCGAATCATAAGCCCAAAATAAAAATTACTAAGGAGCAAACTTAGAGTCATTTGAGGTTCAGCTTTACGATAAGAATCAAAAATTCTGGACCAAGCATCTTTAATACTCTCCTCATCCCCTTGTTTAAAAGTGAAGACTAATTCCTCAGGTGAAGAAGTAATAGGTGCAGAGCTAGACATGATAACAGAAGTAAAAATGCAAGTAACTAATTTTTTTGTGTTTTTGATATGGAGAACAAGACAGTAAATAAAGTAAATCTAGCAACTAATTTTTTTGTGTTTTGATATAATGCAGCAAACAAAGCAGTAAATAAAGTAAAGCAAGACAAAAACAAAGTAAAGAGATTGGAAGTGGAGACTCCCCTTGCATCGTGTCTTGATCTCCCCGGCAACGGCGCCAGAAAAAATGCTGGCAGTTGCCGTGGGGGTTGGAAATCTTTGTGGTGTAACTTTTCTTTAGATCCCCGGCAACGGCACCAGAAAAAAATGCTTGATGGCGTGTAAGACACACGTCCGTTGGGAACCCCAAGAGGAAGGTGTGATGCGTACAGCAGCAAGTTTTCCCTCAGAAAGAAACCAAGGTTTATCGAACCAGGAGGAGCCAAGAAGCACGTTGAAGGTTGTTGGTGGAGGAGTGTAGTGCGCCGCAACACCAGGGATTCCGGCGCCAACGTGGAACCTGCACAACACAATCACAGAACTTTGCCCCAACGTAACAGTGAGGTTGCCAATCTCACCGGCTTGCTGTAAACAAAGGATTAGATGTATAGTGTGGATGATGATGGTTGTTTGCAAAGAACGAGTAAAGAACAATTGCGAGTAGATTGTATTTCAGATGTAAAGAATAGGACCGGGGTCCACGGATCACTAGTGGTGTCTCTCCCATAAGATAGCAGATGTTGGGTGAACAAATTACGGTTGGGCAATTGACAAATAAAGAAGGCATAACAATGCACATACATATATCATGATGAGTACTATGAGATTTAATCGGGGCATTACGACAAAGTACATAGACCGCTATCCGACATGCATCTATGCCTAAAAAGTCCACCTTCGAGGTTATCATCCGAACCCCTTCCGGTATTAAGTTGTAAACAACAGACAATTGCATTAAGTATGGTGCGTAATGTAATCAACACAAATATCCTTAGACAAAGCATCGATGTTTTATCCCTAGTGGCAACAGCACATCCACAACCTTAGAACTTTATGTCACCTGTCCCAGATTTAATGGAGGCATGAACCCACTATCGAGCATAAATACTCCCTCTTGGAGTCACAAGTATCAAATTGGCCTGAGCCTCTACTAGCAACGGAGAGCATGCAAGAACATAAATAACATATACGATAGATTGATAATCAACTTGACATAGTATTCAATATTCATCGGATCCCAACAAACACAACATGTAGGATTACAAATAGATGATCTTGATCATGATAGGCAGCTCACAAGATCTAACATGATAGCACAATGAGGAGAAGACAACCATCTAGCTACTGCTATGGACCCATAGTCCGGGGGTGAACTACTCACACATCGATCCGGAGGTGATCATGGCGATGAAGAGACCTCCGGGAGATGATTCCCCTCTCCGGCAGGGTGCCGGAGGCGATCTCCTGAATCCCCCGAGATGGGATTGGCGGCGGCGGCGTCTCTGGAAAGTTTTCCGTATCGTGGTTCTCGGTACTGGGGGTTTCGCGACGGAGGCTTTAAGTAGGCGGAAGGGCGGAGTCGGGAGAGTCACGGGGGCCCCACACGCTAGGGCCGCGCGGGACCCCTCTAGGCCGCGCCGCCCTAGTGTGGCGGCGCCCCGTGGCCCCACTTCGTCTTTCCTCCGGTCTTCTGGAAGCTTCGTGGAAAAATAGGCCCCTGGGAGTTGATTTCGTCCAATTCCGAGAATATTTCCTTACTAGGATTTCTGAAACCAAAAACAGCAGAAAACAGCAACTGGCTCTTCGGCATCTCGTCAATAGGTTAGTGCCGGAAAATGCATAAGTATGACATATCATGTGTATAAAACATGTGAGTATCATCATAAAAGTAGCATGGAACATAAGAAATTATAGATACGTTTGAGACGTATCAGGGGCTGCCTTAGGAGCCGAAACTTCGGAAGCCGCGACGTCCAGAGGAGCAGCGCTAGATTTGGCTTTCTTAGGCGGAGGCTCAATGAAACCTTCGTCACTGCGAAAGGAAGTGACTGACAAAAGTTATGAAAGAAATACGAGAAATAAAGGACGAAATATGAATTCAGGGAAGAAGGCGCTTACATATCGAAGAGATCGTCTTCATCGGCGAAGCCGCCGGTTGATCTCTTCACGGATGAAGCCCTGGTCTCCTCCACAGCTGCATTAACAAAGGCATCACGATCAGCGTCATCATCACGCACTGAACCCTCTGCGTCGCAAGCATCATCGGCTGATGAAGGAAGATCGGTGTGGCCAGCTTCAGAATCTATCGGATCATCGTGTTCGCTCTCTGGGCTTGTGTGTTCGACAGTATGAAAATCAGCAGGGACTGAGGAGCCTCTTCCTTCAGAGGTATCATTCGGCAAATCATGCAAGTTTCCAGAAACTATGGGGATCTGTCGAAGAAAAGAACAAATAAGAACAATAGTAATTATGTCGACTAAGTGGAAGCAGGATAATAAGAGTATGAGAAGGAAAATTACCTCTGACGGTGGATGATCGGCATCAAGGGGAGTATAAGAAGATATCAATGGGATTGAGTCTTCCTGACTAAAGAGCGTAAGGCGACGGACTTCATCAAGCAGCTCCTTTTCCGACAGTTCAGCAATATTTATCCTGGTTTCATCCTTCGGACACTACTAGGAAAAGGCCTAGCCGTAATACTGCCAGCAGTGGCGCACCATGACTGCCGTGCGCCACTACTACTTAGCAGTGGCGCACCACAAAAAGGTGGGCCACTGTTACAAAAGTAGTAGTGGCGCACCTTGATAGTGGTGCGCCATAAGTAAGTGGTGACAGGAGGCCAGCTCCTCCCCCAACCTAGTAGTGGCGCACGTCAGAGGGGTGCGCCACTGCTACATTCCTTACCTATGGCGCACATTGGTGAGGTGCGCCACTGCTAGGAGGTGTCCAGAGCCCGTTTAGAGATGATAGGCTTAGCAATGGCGCACTTCGTCGGTGCGCCACTGCTACATAGGTTACCTATGGCGCATGTCAGCTGGTGCGCCACTGCTAGGGGGTGGCCAGAGCCCATTTAGAGATGAGAGGCTTAGCAGTGGCGCACCACTTAGCAGTGCGCCACTGCTAACCTGGGACCATTTCCTGCTTTTAACCCTCCACTCACATGTGCCACCCACTTTCCCCAAACACTCTTCCACCACCACCTCCCACCAAATCTGGATCTGGTCGTGTTGCCCCTCCTTCCCACCTCATTTTCACCTCTTCATTCACCAAAATTAAGTTGGTAAACTTAATTTTCTTCATAGGTAAGTAATGGTGAAGCTTTCTTAGCTCAATACCCTACTCAATCTCAACTTTTTACCTCATCCAACACTCTAGGTCTCGCCGTATCGGTAACTTTGTTGGTTTTATGCTTTGTGTGTGACCGGTTCCGATCGTCTTGCACACACGTCATGCACATATGTTATGTGCGAAGCTCGATGATATCATGTGTACGTGCGCATGCGCGAAAAGCGTCACGTGCATGTGTGTTGTATGCGAAGCCTCCGGATCCACATGTGTTGTATATGCGAAGCCTCCACACATGTGTTGCATGTGTTTTTGTTTGCAGGGATTTGAAATGCGATGGAGTTGCCAATATTTTGCCGAAACGTTGATTCATTTCCGTTTCGGCGAATGTTGGCAATACTACGCATATACATGTCCTATTTTTAGGGAAGGTCATGCCAAAATTTTCTTTTGGTATGCTAAGATATCCATTTTCTCTATATCCGCAGGCGACCATGGTCCGCATGATGAGCGAAGGCGTTGTGGCTAGGTTTTTGAAAGCCGCGACAGCCGAGATGATAAGAAATAACCAAAAGGAGATAAGATGTCCGTGTCGAAGATGCAAGCTAACGAGCCTTATGGACCCTAAAGCCGATATGGTGCGGGACCACCTTCTCATGCGTGGTTTCATGGATGGCTATCGGTGGGAAGGCGACGAAGATGATTATGAATTTGTCCATGGGAATTCAACAAGAAGTAAGGAAGGAGGTGATCAGGATGTAGAAGATCTCGGGCATGATCAGGATGTAGAAGATCCCGGAGATGATCATGATCACAATGTAGGAGATGGAGGTCATCATGACGATCATGAAGATGAAGACGATGGACCATCGTCGATGGACTGGGTGCAGGACCCTTATCTTCAAGAGCTGCTTCTCAAGCAGACGAGTAACGCAAGAGCTGCCACCCGAGAGAAAGCCAAGATGGATCAACTGGAGGTAGACGCTGTTACTCCATTGTATGAAGGATGCAGGCCGGAGGATACCCGCCTGAAAGTAACGCTCATGGCTCTGGAGATGAAGGTAAAGCACAAAATGACCGACACATCCTTCAAACATGTCATTCTGGCAGGAACGTCTTCCCAAAGGTAACACGTGTCCGACTAGTATCGAGGAGGCCAAGAAAAATCGTGTGTCCTCTGGATTTACCGCATGTGAAATACCATGTGTGCTTGAACGATTGCATCATTTATCGGAACGAGCACGCGGAGTGTACCATATGTCCGGAGTGCGGCGTCAGTCGGTACAAGAAGGGGAAGAAAGCTCCTCGGAAGGTGGTGTGGTACTTTCCGATCACTCCTCGTCTGCAGCGGTATTTCGCGGATCCTAAGCAAGCAAAGATAATGCGCTGGCACGCGGAGATGAGGAAGGGAGAAGATGACGCAGATGATCCGAAGAAAAAGAAAAAGGACAGGATGTTGAGACACCCTTCGGATGCTAGCCAGTGGAATGCATTGAACCTCGAGTACCCAGAATTTGGGGACGATCCTAGGAATATAAGGTTGGGCGCGAGCACCGATGGAGTCAATCCGTTTGGCAGCCAGAGCAGCACGCATAGCACCTGGCCCGTGTTTGTGTGGATGTACAACCTCCCCCTGGTTGTGCATGAAGAGGAAGTACATTCAAATGAGTATGCTAATTGAAGGGCCGAAACAACCAGGGAACGACATCAATCTGTATATGGGGCTTCTGAAAGAGGAGCTAGCCACGCTATGGGACACGCCTGCCAATACGTGGGACGCCGCCGCGGAAGAATATTTCCCTATGAGAGCCGCACTGCTCACGACGGTGCACGACTTTCTCGGTTACGGATATGTCGCGGGGCAGGTGGTCCACGGATTCAATGCATGCGTAAGGTGCATGGACGACACAACATACCGCCAGCTAGATAGAGATCCCGGGTCCTCGAAAACGGTGTTCATGGGACATCGAAGGTGGCTTCACGAGGACGACGCATGGAGGAAACGCAAGGATCTGTTCAATGGTCAAGACGAACCCCGAAGACGGCCACGTACGAGAAGCGGCGAGCAAATAGACGAGCTAGCTATTGAAAAATTGGAAAGAGTGCCCACCGCCGGGAAAGAAGCGAAAGGCGCCGGAGCCGCTGCTTAAGGTATGGAAGACGAGGTCTGTTTTCTGGGACTTGCCGTACTGGAAGATCCTCCGTGTGCCTCACAGCCTTGATGTCATGCACATCACGAAGAACGTGTGCGAGAGTCTGCTTGGTACCCTCCTCAACATGCCAGAGAAGACCAAAGATGGGCCGAAAGCAAGGTACGACTTGCAATCAATTGGGATCAGGGAGGAGCTTCACGCGGGACGCCCTAATGATGATGATGATGATGATGACGATGACGATGATGAGGCGGAGGACACGCAAAGTCGTCGCAAGGGCAAAAATGCCAAAAAGATTGAATATTACTGCCCCCCGCGTGCTTCACTCTAAGTCAGAAGGAGATCTAGCAGTTTTTCGACTGTCTCCTAGGAGTAAAACTTCCTTACGGTTACGCGGGGAAGATAAGCAGGTACCTAGACAAAGCGAAGCAGAGGTTCAGCGGGATGAAGTCTCACGACTGTCACGTGCTGATGACGCGGATACTTCCGGTTGCAATCCGTGGGATCATGGACGCGCACGTCCGTGAAACGCTTTTGGCCTATGCAACTTTTTCGACGTCATCTCTCGGAAGTCTGTTGGCGTGAGGCAACTTAGAAGGCTACAGGAAGAGATCGTGGTGATACTGTGCGAGCTTGAGATGTACTTCCCGCCCGCATTCTTCGACGTTATGGTGCATCTATTGGTACGTATCGTGGAGGATATCATTGATGTCTACGGGAGCTTCTATTCTTGTAGACAGTGTTGGGCCTCCAAGAGCAGAGGTTTGTAGAACAGCAGCAAGTTTCCCTTAAGTGGATCACCCAAGGTTTATCGAACTCAGGGAGGAAGAGGTCAAAGATATCCCTCTCATGCAACCCTGCAACCACAAAGCAAGAAGTCTCTTGTGTCCCCAACACACCTAATAGGTGCACTAGTTCGGCGAAGAGATAGTGAAATACAGGTGGTATGAATAAGTAGTAGCAACGGCACCGGAAAAGTGCTTTGCCCAGGACAAGTAAACAAGCAGTAGTAACGCAGCGGTAGTAATGCAGCAGTAGTAACGCGAGAAAACAAGTAAACAAGCAGCGATAGCAGATATTTAGGAACAAGGCCTAGGGATTAGACTTTCACTAGTGGACACTCTCAACATTGATCACATAACAGAATAGATAAATGCATACTCTACACTCTTGTTGGATGATGAACACATTGCGTAGGATTACACGAACCCTCAATGCCGGAGTTAACAAGCTCCACAATAATGCTCATATTTTAGTAACCTTTAGTGTAAGATAGATCAAAAGACTAAACCAAGTACTAGCATAGCATGCACATTGTCACCTTCATGCATATGTAGGAGGAATAGATCACATCAATATTATCATAGCAATAGTTAACTTCGCAATCTACAAGAGATCATGATCATAGCATAAACCAAGTACTAACACGGTGCACACATCTGTCACCTTTGCACACGTGCAGGAGGAATAAAACTACTTTAATAACATTGCTAGAGTAGCACATAGATAAATTGTGATACAAACACATTGCAATCATAAAGAGATATAAATAAGCACCTCACTATGCCATTCAACGGTGAATAAGTATTCTGTGAAATATAGCCTAAGAGACCCACACGGTGCACACACTCGTCACCTTTACACTCGTGGGACAAGGAGTCTCCGGAGATCACATAAGTAAAACTCACTTGACTAGCATAATGACATCTAGATTACAAGCATCATCATATGAATCTCAATCATGTAAGGCAGCTCATGAGATTATTGTATTGAAGCACATAGGAGAGAGATGAACCACATAGCTACCGGTACAGCCCCGAGCCTCGATGGAGAACTACTCCCTCCTCATGGGAGCAGCAGCGGTGATGAAGATGGCGGTGGATATGGCAGCGGTGTCGATGGAGAAGCCTTCCGGGGGCACTTCCCCGCTCCGGCAGGGTGCCGGAACAGAGACTCCTGTCCCCCAGATCTTGGCTTCGCGATGGCGGCGGCTCTGGAAGGTTTTCCGTATCGTGCTTTTTCGCATCAGGGTTTTCGCGACGGAGGCTTTAAATAGGCGGAAGGGCAGCCTCGGAGGGTCGAAGAGGCGGCGGCACCATAGGCTGGCGCGGCCAGGGCCCAGGCCGCGCCACCCTATCATCTGGGGCCCACAGGGCCCCCCTCTGGCGGCTCTCGGGTGTTCTGGATGCTTCCGGTGAAAATAGGAACCTCGGGTCTTGATTTCGTCCGATTCCGAGAATATTTCGTTACTAGGATTTCGAAACCAAAAACAGCGAGAAAACGGGAACTGGCACTTCGGCATCTTGTTAATAGGTTAGTTCCAGAAAATGCACGAATATGACATAAAGTGTGCATAAAACATGTAGGTATCATCAATAATATGGCATGGAACATAAGAAATTATCGATACGTCGGAGACGTATCAAGCATCCCCAAGCTTAGTTATGCTCGTCCCGAGCAGGTAAAACGATAACAAAGATAATTTCTGAAGTGATATGCCATCATAACCTTGATCATACTATTTGTAAACATATGTAGTGGATGCAGCGATCAAAAACAATGGTAATGATATGAGTAAACAAGTGAATCATAAAGCAAAGACTTTTCATGAATAGTACTTAAAGACAAGTATTAATAAGTCTTGCATAAGAGTTAACTCATAAAGCAATAAATCAAAGTAAAGGTATTGAAGCAACACAAAGGAAGATTAAGTTTCAGCGGTTGCTTTCAACTTGTAACATGTATATCTCATGGATAATTGTCAATATAGAGTAATATAACAAGTACAATATGCAAGTATGTAGGAATCAATGCACAGTTCACACAAGTGTTTGCTTCTTGAGGTGGAGAGAGATAGGTGAACTGACTCAACATAAAAGTAAAGAGAATGGTCCTTCAAAGAGGAAAGCATCGATTGCTATATTTGTGCTAGAGCTTTTATTTTGAAAACATGAAACAATTTTGTCAACGGTAGTAATAAAGCATATGAGTTATGTACATTATATCTTACAAGTTGCAAGTCTCATGCATAGTATACTAATAGTGCCCGCACCTTGTCCTAATTAACTTGGACTACCGGATCTTTGCAATGCACATGTTTTGACCAAGTGTCACAATGGGGTACCTCCATGCCGCCTGTACAAAGGTCTAAGGAGAAAGCTCGCATTTTGGATTTCTCGCTTTTGATTATTCTCAACTTAGACATCCATACCGGGACAACATGGACAACAGATAATGGACTCCTCTTTAATGCATAAGCATGTGGCAACAATTATTATTCTCATATGAGATTGAGGATATATGTCCAAACTGAAACTTCCACCATGAATCATGGCTTTAGTTAGCGGCCCAAAGTTCTTCTCTAACAATATGCATGCTCCAACCATGAAGGTGGTAGATCTCTCTTGCTTCGGACAAGACGGACATGCATAGCAACTCACATGATATCCAACAAAGAATAGTTGATGGCGTCCCCGAAGCATGGTTATCGCACAACAAGCAACTTAATAAGAGATAAAGTGCATAAGTACATATTCAATACCACAATAGTTTTTAAGCTATTTGTCCCATGAGCTATATATTGCAAAGGTGAATGATGGAATTTTAAAGGTAGCACTCAAGCAATTTACTTTGGAATGGCGGATAAATACCATGTAGTAGGTAGGTATGGTGGACACAAATGGCATAGTGGTTGGCTCAAGTATTTTGGATGCATGAGAAGTATTCCCTCTCGATACAAGGTTTAGGCTAGCAAGGTTATTTGAAACAAACACAAGGATGAACGGTGCAGCAAAACTCACATAAAAGACATATTGTAAACATTATAAGACTCCACACCGTCTTCCTTGTTGTTCAAAACTCAATACTAGATGTTATCTAGACTCTAGAGAAACCAAATATGCAAACCAAATTAGCAAGCTCTAAGTATTTCTTCATTAATGGGTGCAAAGTATATGATGCAAGAGCTTAAACATGAGCACAACAATTGCCAAGTATCACATTATCCAAGACATTTTAGAGTTACTACATGTAGCATTTTCCAATTCCAACCATATAACAATTTAACGAAGAAGAAACTTCGCCATGAATACTATGAGCTAAGAACACATGTGTTCATACGAACCAGCGGAGCGTGTCTCTCTCCCACACAAGCATGAATTTATTCAGAGAATGAAAATAACAAAACGAAAATAAAAGCACACAGACGCTCCAAGTAAAGTACATAAGATGTGGCCGAATAAAAATATAGTTTCAAGAGAAGGAACCCGATAATTTGTCGATGAAGAAGGGGATGCCTTGGGCATCCCCAAGCTTAGACGCTTGAGTCTTCTTGAAATATGCAGGGGTGAACCACCGGGGCATCCCCAAGCTTAGAGCTTTCACTCTTCTTGATCATAGTATATCATCCTCCTCTCTTGACCCTTGAAAACTTCCTCCACACCAAACTCGAAACAACTCATTAGAGGGTTAGTGCATAATAAAAATTCACATGTTCAGAGGTGACACAATCATTCTTAACACTTCTGGACATTGCATAAAGCTACTGGACATTAGTGGATCAAAGAAATTCATCCAACATAGCAAAAGAAGGCAATGCGAAATAAAAGACAGAATCTGTCAAAACAGAACAGTCCGTAAAGATGGATTTTATTAGGCCACCAGACTTGCTCAAACGAAAATGCTCAAATTGAATGAAAGTTGCGTACATATCTGAGGATCATGCTCGTAAATTGGCTTAATTTTCTGAGCTACCTACAGGGAGGTAGACCCAGATTCGTGACAGCAAAGAAATCTGTAACTGCGCAGTAATCCAAATCTAGTACTTACTTTACTATCAAAGACTTTACTTGGCACAACAAAACATAAAACTAAGATAAGGAGAGGTTGCTACAGTAGTAAACAACTTCCAAGACTCAAATATAAAACAAAGTACTGTAGCAAAATAACACATGGGTTATCTTCCAAGAAGTTCTTTCTTTATAGCCGTTAAGATGGGCTCAGCAGTTTTAATGATGCACTCGCAAGAAATAGTATTTGAAGCAAAAGAGAGCATCAAGAGGCAAATTCAAAACACATTTAAGCCTAACATGCTTCCTATGCATAGGAATCTTGTAAATAAACAAGTTCATGAAGAGCAAAGTAACAAGCATAGGAAGATAAAACAAGTGTAGCTTCAAAAATTTCAGCACATAGAGAGGTGTTTTAGTAACATGAAAATTTCTACAACCATATTTTCCTCTCTCATAATAACTTTCAGTAGCATCATGAGCAAACTCAACAATGTAACTATCACATAAAGCATTCTTATCATGAGTCTCATGCATAAAATTATTACTCTCCACGTAAGCATAATCGATTTTATTAGTTGTAGTGGGAGCAAATTCAACAAAGTAGCTATCATTATTATTCTCATCAAGTGTAGGAGGCATAGTATAATCACAACAAAATTTACTCTCCATAGTAGGTGGCACCAAAAGACCACTATCATTATAATCATAAATAGGAGGCAAAGTATCATCAAAGAAAATTTTCTCCTCAATGCTTGGGGGACTAAAAAGATCATGAAAACCAGCTTCCCCAAGCTTAGAACTTTCTATATTATTATCAACAATGGTGTTCAAAGCGTTCATACTAATATTACTACCGAGCATGCAAATAAGATTTCATAGGTTTTTTAATTTTCGCATCAAACAATCCATGTTTTAAATCAGGAAATAGAATAAGAAGCTCACTCTTGTACATTATGCCAAACTAGTGTAAACAAGAAACAACAAGATGCAATTGCAGGATCTAAAGGAAATAGCTTCGAGCACACACACAACGGCGCCAGAAAAATACTTTACCTGGGACCCTAGTATGAGAGCCTTTTACCTTTCCTCCCCGGCAACGGCGCCAGAAAAGTGCTTGATGTCTACGGGAGCTTCTATTCTTGTAGACAGTGTTGGGCCTCCAAGAGCGAGAGGTTTGTAGAACAGCAGCAAGTTTCCCTTAAGTGGATCACCCAAGGTTTATCGAACTCGGGGAGGAAGAGGTCAAAGATATCCCTCTCATGCAACCCTGCAACCACAAAGCAAGAAGTCTCTTGTGTCCCCAACACACCTAATAGGTGCACTAGTTCGGCGAAGAGATTGTGAAATACAGGTGGTATGAATAAGTAGTAGCAACGGCACCAGAAAAGTGCTTTGCCCAGGACAGTAAACAAGCGGTAGTAACGCGAAGTAGTAATGCAGCGAGTAGTAACGCAATGAAACGAGTAAACAAGCAGCGATAGCGATATTTAGGAACAAGGCCTAGGGATTAGACTTTCACTAGTGGACACTCTCAACATTGATCACATAACAGAATAGATAAATGCATACTCTACACTCTTGTTGGATGATGAACACATTGCGTAGGATTACACGAACCCTCAATGCCGGAGTTAACAAGCTCCACAATAATGCTCATATTTTAGTAACCTTTAGTGTAAGATAGATCAAAAGACTAAACCAAGTACTAGCATAGCATGCACACTGTCACCTTCATGCATATGTAGGAGGAATAGATCACATCAATATTATCATAGCAATAGTTAACTTCGCAATCTACAAGAGATCATGATCATAGCATAAACCAAGTACTAACACGGTGCACACACTGTCACCTTTTCACACGTGCAGGAGGAATAAAACTACTTTAATAACATTGCTAGAGTAGCACATAGATAAATTGTGATACAAACACATTGCAATCATAAAGAGATATAAATAAGCACCTCACTATGCCATTCAACAGTGAATAAGTATTCTGTGAAATATAGCCTAAGAGACCCACACGGTGCACACACTGTCACCTTTACACTCGTGGGACAAGGAGTCTCCGGAGATCACATAAGTAAAACTCACTTGACTAGCATAATGACATCTAGATTACAAGCATCATCATATGAATCTCAATCATGTAAGGCAGCTCATGAGATTATTGTATTGAAGCACATAGGAGAGAGATGAACCACATAGCTACCGGTACAGCCCCGAGCCTCGATGGAGAACTACTCCCTCCTCATGGGAGCAGCAGCGGTGATGAAGATGGCGGTGGAGATGGCAGCGGTGTCGATGGAGAAGCCTTCCGGGGGCACTTCCCCGCTCCGGCAGGGTGCCGGAACAGAGACTCCTGTCCCCCAGATCTTGGCTTCGCGATGGCGGCGGCTCTGGAAGGTTTTCCGTATCGTGCTTTTTCGCATCAGGGTTTTTGCGACGGAGGCTTTAATTAGGCGGAAGGGCAGCCTCGGAGGGTCGAAGAGGCGGCGGCACCATAGGCTGGCGCGGCCAGGGCCCAGGCCGCGCCACCCTATCATCTGGGGCCCACAGGGCCCCCCTCCGGCGGCTCTCGGGTGTTCTGGATGCTTCCGGTGAAAATAGGAACCTGGGTCTTGATTTCGTCCGATTCCGAGAATATTTCGTTACTAGGATTTCTGAAACCAAAAACAGCAGAAAACAGGAACTGGCACTTCGGCATCTTGTTAATAGGTTAGTTCCAGAAAATGCACGAATATGACATAAAGTGTGCATAAAACATGTAGGTATCATCAATAATATGGCATGGAACATAAGAAATTATCGATGCGTCGGAGACGTATCAATCATCCAACTGGGGCCGATGTTCCTGCACAGCATGATGCCGTTCGAAAGGATGAATGGTGTCATCAAAGGGTACGTTCGCAACAGGGTGCATGTGTCGGGTGAGCGGATGCTAATTCAAAGATTGTACGATGCTGCACCCGGTCCTATGCGATCTCTGGTTGACGGTATTCAGTTTATGGAGGAGCGGCGTCTCAGGGAGAAAGATCATGGATACCCAGTGTATATTGCCAAGGTGCCCTCGGGCCATGGCTTTGTCGATAGTGGCTTCGCGGAGAAGATCTTCCTGCGGTATGATGACATCTTCGCCATGCTGAACAGTTATCCGCTGCACTACACCTTCATTCGCCTATACTCGCTCAGCAAGGCGATGCGGATCATTAGACACAACATCCCGGACATCGCGATAGCCGACCCCTTCTACATGCGTGCCGTCCACTTGGCCACCGCCGGAGACCGGGCAGTCGCGAGTGGATACCTCAAAGACTTCTTTCTAGCGAACCAGAAGAAGTGTAACATCCTCCTGCCTGTATTTCCCGAGTAAGTCACCCCCTCACCGTACCGGTCTTAACTCATGATTTTTTTAGATTTCAATCGTCATGTTCTTAAACATTATGTGTTCTACGCAGAGACAAAACCTGCACACTCATCTCCATAACCCCGAAACATTCCGTGGCCACATACCTCGATGCGGACGGTAAGTCAACCACGGACTACACGAATGTCAAGGGCGTACTTGATGATGCTCTCAATGCCTACGTCAAAGCGAAAGGCAACATGCAGAGGCCAAATGTTAGGTACGGGAAGCATGTGTTCAAGCACCAAACAAAGTTTCCCTGCGTCAAGAAGCCGCCTTCTAGTAACAAGGATGCCTACTACGCCCTCTATCACATGGATAAGTTCATACGGGACCAGCAGCAGCTTACGCTACCTGAGCATCTCAGAGACTGGGCCAACAAATTGTCGCAGGTCCCTGACGACGGCATCAAGCAAGACTTCTTCCGCATCCAAGTAGAGTTTTGTGAAATCATCCATCAAGATGTCGTTAGAAGCGCGGGGGAGTTCTTCGCCGGCTATCAGCCGTCAAACAGTGACATAGACACAATGCTCCAAATGCAGGGTGACGACTACCGCTCATGGATGTGCTTGAAGAAAGGCGGCGGTTTTATCCATGCTCCGAGAAAGTCTTGATGTGCGAGCCTAGTTATGTAGTTGTGAACTAAAGATGAGCTTGTGTTGTAATAAACTTTATCCAGCACTTTACTTGCATGTCTGTTTAATTACTAGTTCGGCTATGTTTGTGAACTTATATATATGGCTCTATCGTTTTCCGCACTTGATTTGGTCCTTAATTTTGTTTGCATATGCCGATGATTAGAATGTTCGGTCAACTGTACACTCTGGGGTGTCGCCGGTGAGCCTGGTGTGATGGCACAAATATCAATCTCTTGTGCATCCTACCTGGCCTCACTGACGCCATCCCGGGATGTTCATATTTGTTTCGACCAACAATGTATGAGGCATTCCATTTAGTTCATACTAGCTACTTGTTTCTTATTTGAGTTGGCACTTCTTAATTGCATTGGCCGATGATTAGAATGGTTGGTCACTTGTACACTCCGTGGTGACGTAAGTGAGCCTGGTGTGATGGCACAAATATCCATGTCTTGTGCATCCTACCTGGCCTCACTTACGCCATCACGGAATGTTAATATTTGTTTTGACCGACAAAGTATGAGGCCCTTGTCATTCTTCCATTTGCTTTCGTATTTCAAAATGCCGATGATTAGAATGTTTGGTCACCTATACACTTGGGGGAGGGGTCAGTGAACCTGGTGCAATGACACAAGTATCAATCTCTTGTGCATCCTACTTGGTTTCGCTGACCCCTTCCCTAAATGTTAATATTTGTTCCGACCAACAATGTATGAGGCATATGCTCTTTCTTCCATTTTAGTGCCGATGATTAAAATGTTTGGTCAACTGTACACTCCGGGGTGTCGCCAGTGAGCCTGGTGTGATGGCACAAATATCAATCTCTTGTGCATCCTACCTGGCCTCACTGACGCCATCCCGGGATGTTCATATTTGTTTCGACCAACAATGTATGAGGCCCTTGTCATTCCATTTGCTTTGGTATCTCAAAATGCCGATGATTAGAATGTTGGTCACCTATACACTTGGGGGAGGGGTCAGTGAACCTGGTGCGATAACACAAGTATCAATCGCTTGGCATCCTACTTGGTTTCACTGACTCCGTCCCTAAATGTTAATATTTGTTCCGACCAACAATGTATGAGGCATGCCTTTTAGTTCATACTACTTGGATCGTTTTTGAGTTTTCTCTTATTCGTTGCAAACATCTATGAGCATGCACTAATGTTTCTTTGGCTTGTGCATATGTACGCAGATATGACGTGGTATGTCGTGTACAACGGCAAGGTTCCCGGAGTCTACAACGACTGGGAGGAGTGTCGGAGACAGGTTCACCGTTTTAGCGGTAACAGCTACAAAGGGTACACCACTAGAGCGGAGGCCGAAGACAGATACGCATGCTATCTGGCGGGAGAGAGGACGGAGCGGAGGAGGAACCGGATGAAGACCACTTTCATCGGGACGGTGCTAGTAGTGACTCTAGCTCTCTTCTATGTGATGCTAGTTTAGATGATCGACCTTGTGTAACCACTAGCTCATTTGACTTGTAACACCGTAACACTTGTCTAATATTTGAAATCTTGTGAATCATGGAGGCTAATGTGAAGGACTATGTATTGGTATACTGTGCTGTTGTATATATGTGTTATATATTCTGTATCTGTGCTGTTAGGTGCTATACAACCTGTACAAATACATGCCAGAAATACAAAAAATGAAAACGAACTACTAGTAGTGGCGCACTACTGGATCATGAGTGGCGCACGACCACCAAGTAACAGTGGCGCACCAGCCTGGACCCAGTGGCGCACAACCCTCTGATCACCTTCGAAACTACCAGTGGCGCACCAAAGCTGCCAGCAGTGGCGCACGTCTGAGATGCAACAGTGGCGCACCTAAACAGGCAGCAATGACGCACCAGCTCGCCGTAACAGTGGCGCACCCAAGGAGGCAGCAGTGGCGCACCGACAGCAGACAGTAGTGGCGCACTGCTGCTGAACAACGATGGCGCACCCCTTTGGAGTAATAGTGGCGCACCAGTGTACCTGTCAATGGCGCACAGGGTAGTGCGCTACTATTACATAGGATAGTTGTGGCGCACCAGAGCTGCGCCACTACTAAAACTTAGCAGTGGCGTGATAGTAGTGGCGCACCAGCAGTGCGCCACTGATGGGGAATAGTGGTGCGCCACTGAATAGCTTTTTCCTAGTAGTGGGACCCGAATACAACCACATCGGATGAACTCTGGCCATGACTGGTTGGACTCGACGTTTCAGGAACACCGCTGCCACCTCTATGCCAATCATAGTTTGACCATCGGCCTCTTTGATTCGAAGAAATTTGGCGAATAATTCGTCGGCTGCTGCCCTTTCGTCGGGAGAGAGAATGTTCTTCCAAGAATCCTTAGGCTTGGCTTCGAGGACGTCAGCAAAGCAAGGAAGCTGGGACTCGGTTGACAAGGAATCATTGACATAAAACCATTTCAGTCTTCATCCTTGCACAGATTCTCTCATTGGGAAACTGAAATAGTTAACCTCTGAACGAGCCACAAACCCCACTCCTCCGATGACAAAAGATCCATTACTACTGCTATACCTCTTTACATAAAAGATCTTTTTCCACAACCCAAAATGAGGCTCAATGCCCAAAAACGCCTCATAGAGGGTGATGAACACAGCAACGTGAAGGATTGAATTAGGAGTGAGTTGCCACAGTTGGATTTCGTAAGTCCGCAGAAGATGAAGAAGGAATTCATGAGCAGGAAGCGAGAGACCCCGATACAAGAACGACAGGAACACCACGGTAAAGCCAGCAGGGGGATTGGGCCGAGAAATCGCACCTGGAAGAATCACATTCCCCTCGTCGGAGGAGATTAACCCGAGGCTCCGGGCCCTCTTCTCATCACGTTTCGTGATGGATGACGCTAGCCAATCCCCAGGTTTGGCTATCGAGCCTGGCGGCGCTGGCGGCGCCGGAGCTGGAGGAGGAGCATCCGGGGCACTCCTCTTCGGAAGATTCGAGGAGGATTTGGCGGCGGCGCCACCACTCGTGGAACTGGCGGCGGCAGTGAGGCTCTTCTTTTTCACCATTGCGAGATCTGGGGAGGATCGGAAAAGCGGTGGTGGCGGCGCAGCGATTGCGAAGAAAGGAAGAAGGAGAAGGACAAGAAGATGCTACGACAAATATGGGAGAAGATTAGAGATTTTCGTCCTTTGGAGATTTTAAGAGAGGGAGAACTTGAGGACTACGTGGGCACGTGTCATTGCTGCCAATTCATTAAGTGGACCTTTCTCCATTGATGACTGCGGAAATCGAGGAGGTGCCTTGGTAACTGTGCGAGAAGGACGGATATTGCTTAAAAATAGGGCCAGACAGAGAAAGCATGGGCCCATCGGGTCGCGTTTTATCAGTCAAAATCAATATGTCAGTAAAACGTCATCAATGACGTCGTGAGGAATGCTCAAAGCATTCGAAGGAATAAAAAAGGTATCGGATGATGAACTTGAGTCTATGCACAGATTGCGAGCATCTGCACTTAGACTCGGGGGCTACTCCCATCGGGAGCGCTGGCCGCGCACCCGACAGAATAAGGATTCGAAGGAAAAAGATTGAAGAAAAAGATGATTGCTCGAGTCTGCACCCGGTTGCAAGCACCCATGCCTAGACTCGGGGGCTACTCCCATCGGGAGCGCTGGACGAGCACCCGACAGAATTTTTTGTACTCCAGGATCATGTCCGGGGACTTGATTCTGTGTAGGGTAATGTTGTTTTGCCATCGGTAGTTAACCAGCAAAAGTTGGGCACATTACTCATTATCCCTTGCATGCGGAAAATATATCGAATGACCTATGAAGATTTGCAGAAAAACTTCGGCAGAGCAGAACGTTCGAGTAGTACAACTTGAGTCTACGCACGGATTGCAAGCATCCATACCTAGACTCAGGGGCTACTCCCATCGGGAGCGCTGACGCGAACCCGATAGAAGAAGATGACTGTGGGGACCCCGGACTAGCTGTCCGAAATACCCTGTTATGTATACAGTTCACGTTCCCATGATCAGTGTGCCGTGAACACATAACCGAACTGATATCAAATTACATCATCCTTTACAAAACGAAATAAGAAAATTACAATAAGGTCACATGACCCATCTTTACAAGATAGCCTCGAAGGGCCTAATCTAATCATCGAGTAGCGGAATCACTTCAGCAGCGTAGAGCCCAAGTCATCCGCCTTAACCCTACGAGCAACTGACTGGGAAGACGTTCCTAGCTCGCATAGACGTCGTCAACTCCTTCTTCATCTGTCGAAGTCCTCCAGGTCTGGCCAAGTAAATAGCCAGGGACAAAGCCGTGAGTACATTGGAATTGTACTCGCAAACCATCAAGAAAGGTGCTAACAATGCTAACTAAAAGAGACAAGAGAGAAAGGATAGTTTCTCTTGTGGATATAGCATGTGAAAGAGAATCAGTTTCTCTTGCGGATATAGCATCCCAACATCGCAGTTGAAGGGGACACTAAGAGGGTTCTATGACATCTCTATATCTTTGTTAAAGAAGATACTTCAAATGAGTTCTACAACATAAAACACTAGGAAGGGGGTAACCCAGTTTATTTCCTTTCCGACCATCTCCACATGGTCAACCAAACCATTCTAGTACCCTTCCGGTACTCCGAAAACAAGTTCCTTTTTCCTTTGGTAAACACTTTCTCAAACAAAACTCATCGGGCTAAGCAACAGCCATTTCAACCGTCCATGACCGCGGACACGGCTATTCGAATAGATTTGACTCTGCAGAGTTTGCACACTTTCCCCACAAGATCCGCGAGTTTATCATGTGGGCATCATCCCTGCATATCAACTATGCCATGACAAAAACTCGGACATAGCCTTTCGCCTATTCGTCTAAGCACGGGATCCTACCCTATGGAGTATGTACCTCCCCGGCACCGTGGCAGCTCACCTCACTTTGAGCGTGGCTCCACCGCCAAGCCGGGAGACCCATAGTGTCTTCCGGACGGGTCAGCCCCGAAGGCCTCCCGTTATACTATTGTCTCCACCAACGACAATCCGGATTCAGGGGTAACCTTACCCTTATATAGTTGTGCGGTGTCCCATGTTAAGAAGAACAAACTACGGGCTAAGCCCCGTCCCACCCTGGGGTAATGTGGTTGCGCGGGTTAATTGTCACGGGTGAATACTTAGGCGCCAAAGTTTTCGAAAACAAGATTTTCTTTTCAACCATCTTTGCCAAGATCCTTTCCTTTCATAAACACACGCTTGGGTAAGTCCAACTCACCCAAGGTTTTTAAAAATTCTTTTCAACAAGGTATTTTTCCAAGGGGGTTCCCAACCTATAGTTTTATGAAGGAACTAAGAGTCACAATGACATGATGCTAGCCATCATACCACTAAGGGGATGATAATTGAGGTGTAAAAAGGGGGTCATACATGCTTGGGGTAAGCATGTATATGATCAACATAACTTGGAAGATTCAACAAGGTTCATGATGTTAATCATCATACCGCTAAGAAGATGATAATATAGATAGTCAAGGGGGCATACATGCTCAGGGTGTGCATGCATAAGATCAACAAGGGGTTCAACATACTCAAGAGTAAGTATGCAGAACATCAACAAGGGGTTCAAGAAGGGTGTCAAGAGGTCGACACACACAAGATAAGTGGGCATACCCATCACATTTAGAGGGTACACCAAGATCATGGTGTTGACAACCACCATTTACAAAAAGGGGTTCTTTCGGCGAGGTGCCAAAGAGAGTAAACATGCTCACGGCAAGCATGCTCCGACAACAAAAGTAGAAATCACACAAGATAGATCGAGAGACAATAATAATAACAAAGTAACCACCATATGTGATTCAATATTCAGAGATCAAGAGATAGCTTGCCTTGGTTGGCTTATTTCTCCCTGGACTTCTTCCAAATTCTTTGAATCCTTTCTCTTCAACCCCAACATCGCTCGAATCTAGCGTCGCAAAATAAAAGAACATGCAACACACAATCAACACCATATTTCAAACGTGCAAGCAAGGTTTTAAATGAAACAAGTCTAAGCATGCAGGGGTACTTGTTTTGAAAGATTAAAACACAATATGGTTGTTTTTAAGTAAAAGTGGTGGTTAAAGGGTTTAATAAATAAAAAGGTTTTTGGTTCATCAAACCATGTGATACACAATTAACCCAAACAGTAACAAACTAGCATGAAAAGGGACTAACAATATTTTTCCTAGATGACCATTAACATAACAAGACCAACACAATTGGATTCATCCAAAAATATTAATCCTACCATTTTAGGAATTACAAATACTAAACAATAACCAGAGAACATGTTTAATGCACTATAAATCGTACAAAAATCCTAAAAATACGGGACCAGTGGCATTGGAAAGTTAATAAAATTTGTGAACCAATGCAATTGGTTTCACTCGATTCGGAGTAGTAGATCTCGAGATATTCACAAATTGGTGTTACTGGTTCTTCACACATTTTAACAGCAAAATGAATTTGAAAAGGGGCGGGAAAAACTGGGCCACGCGGGGGTGCAGCATTGGGCCGGCCCAGGGAGATTTTCCAGGTGGAGGGTGAAGAAAAAAGAAAAAGAGAGGAGGGGGGCCAGGCGGGCCAGGCCATGCATGGGCCGACGTGGCCAAGTGGCCACGCAGCCACACGCTCGGGACGATCAGGAGTCGTCCTCCTCCTTCGTCTACGCACACGCGCGGGGGTCCTGGGAGAAAACAGAGACGGCCGGGGAGCTTACCGGCGGGATGCGGCGGCGAGCTCCGGCGGTCGGTGGCGGAGACGTGGCAGAGGTTTACGCGGACCAGCAGCTCCTCCGGCCTGAGCAGGGGCTCCTCCATGCAGCAGCGTGGGCTGTTCCTTCCCCGGCGTCTCCCTCGGGCCGGCGACGATGGCGGCCGCTCCCGGCAGGCCTGGGCAGAGAAAAAGGGTGGGTTAGGACGGGGAGACGACGGTGAGCAGGATAGGGAACAAAGAGAGGGAGAAGGGCGTCGGGGACGAGCGCAGCTTGGCTCGCCATCCTCGCGGTGACTATGCCGGCGTGGTCTGCTTCGGCGAGCAGCGGCCAGAGGGATGCCTTGGCACCCTCGGGGAGGTGTTCTGGGAGGAGAGGGAGTGGTGTGGAGGAGGAGAGCGAGCTGGGGGCGCCTTTTATAGGAGAGGGAGAGGCAGCAGGCGGGTGCGGGCGGTGACCGTGGCCAACGGGAGGGGGCGCGCGCGGTGGCGTTGGCCAATGGGCGGCCGGGGCTGACGTCAGGGGTGATGCAGGAGGGTGGGGCGTGGTGATGTCCGTTGGTAGACGTCAGCAGGCGCGGGACGAGAGGAAAACGAGCGGGAGCGGGCAGGGGTCGAGCGGGAGTGGTACTGCGTGCGTGCGTTTCTTCGAGAGTTGCTAGGGTTTCGGTAGGGGTTGGGCTTGGGCCACGGCCTGCCGGCTAGGGCTGTGGTTTTTGGGGAGAGGAGAGGGTCCAGGGTAGGTTTTAGAGGGGTTGGGGTCGGGCCAAGAGGTGGTGCTCCAGCTGGTATTAAAACAGATCATGGCCCGGCCATGTAAGAGCAATTGGAAAAGAGAGGGATCACTAGCTGGGGTTTGGAAGAAAAAGGTGGAGGGAAAAGAGAGGGCGGATGGGGATGGTGTCAACTTGTCATATGAGAGACACAATGGTATGAGAAGGAGAGGGTGCATGGTGGTGTTGAACAATTTCCCCCAAGTGCAAGACAAGGATTTCAACAAGATTTGCAAAGTTGGAAATATTCGAATCAAAGGGAGAGAGATGGAGAGAGTTAGTGATGGTGTAGGTTTGATCCAAGATTTTTAATTGTATGAGCCAAATGGGATAAGAATGAATTCGAGTTGAATTTTGAATAAAGAGAAACAAAGTTTTGGTGAGAAGTAATAATGGTGACACATAGAAGGATTTTGGGTTTTGATACTATGGCTAGCTAAGGTCTTGGATCACTTCATGGAGATTCTTGAAAGAAGAATGGGATGGAAGATCCACCATTTCCAAGTAGAAGAAAGAAGGAAAGACTCTTAGAGATGCCAAGTGGTGGGAATAAACGGAAAAGAAGGGCCTATGTCTCACTCTCAAGGTTTTTGGCAAAGTGATTTTATTTTAAATCTTCTACTTACTTTATGAAGCAAGGTAGAGTTTTCTCACAATTTTAAAAGAGCAACAATATGCAAGAGTTTGCATAAGTTCCATAAATATGTATTAAAAAGGAAGAATAGAATAAATACTTTTATAGAAGTTATTTTTGGGTTGAAGGAAATGGGGTGATACCAAATACCATCCACAATCCCTATTATTTGAGAAAATAATTTGAAATGCTTAGATAAAACTAGAAGTGGTTTTATAGTGAGAACTACGGAAGAATTTAAATAGGGTTTTGGAAATGTTCTTGCAAAGAAAGTAAGAATAAATTTTTGGAGAAAGATCTCAAGGGTAGATGATTATTACACATTGTAGCAATCATCTCCACTAGTTTTGTGAGGATTCAACTAGATAAAAAGAAAAACAAAAGGTAAAATAGGGAGAAGTGATCTACAGCTAATACTCTGGATAGGGTAGAAGATCAAGTGCAAATAAGAATTGTAAAGGTAGAATAGGACATGCAAGACGTGGAAGTGGTAGAGGGTGTTGCATAGATGAGATCCATGCATCGAGATCACCAATAACAATTGAGGGTGCTTAGAGATCAACTGCCGAAGTTTGGACATTTTAAGCCTGCGAAACCATCTGATTGACTTGGCTTCAAAATCAACAAGGATAAGTGGGTATAAGAGAGATTTGGTCCAAGGCAAGGACATGGTTGGGAAGTGCTTATGGTAAGGTAGGTTTAGGACCAGATTCATTGCCTTGGATGGCAAGGGGTAGCTTAATCCAGGGGCTCCAAAATGGGACCTGGTAACAGTTTTAGGACTTAGCCAAATTTGTGATGCCTTAGGGGTTTTGACTAGCGTATAAGAGAGGGATGTATTAAGGGGTAGATCATCCCAAGTTTTGAATTCAAGGATGATTTTACCACTAGAGGTGTTGTTCCTTGAGGTAGCTCAAGACAAAACTCAACAAGCGAATCAAGACAATACATCTACCAACAGAGCAAAACAATTCAGTTTAACAGACAGATCAAGGCAATTCATCTAATTAGTATTTAGAAAAAGTTTTTGTTCCCCCTAATTTTTGCACTCTGGACAACAAAACATGTTTTCAAAAGTTGGGGTGTGACAGCTCTTCCACCCTTAAAATAATCTCGTCCCGAGATTACTAAGCGTAGGGGTAGAGGGGTTGTAAAGTTTAACGAAAGTTAGACTCCATTCTTCTGTAGAGGTGCCAATGTTGAGAAGGTTGTTGCTTCATCTTCTGGGAGACACGGTGGATTCCTGCCGATGGCGAGCTTCATGAAGAGGTTGACTACTTCATGTAGGTGTTAGATCTGTAGCTTCTAAGCGATCCTAGCGGGGGTTCAAGATTCTGGGAGAGTTAGTGCACTCCAGCGGTGCTTTAGCAGGGTTGAAAACTTTTTAGAGTTAACTTTCAATTTTTGTGGAAGACCAAGTCTTCCACCCTTAAAATTGTTCATAGAGGGTGTTTAAAAACTCTAAGCTTCGGCCACGGTCTTGTCGGTGCTTTCGAAGAAGTGATCTTTCTCTCGTCTTGAGTTGAAGCATCTTCAGGGAGCGAGGTGCAATCCACAGCTTCAAGGGGAGTTAGTTCATCCCAAGTTCCCAACGGTGTTTTTGGAGAGGTTTAAAATTTTAGGGTTAGCATCCATTTTTAGTGGAAGACGAAGTCTTCCACCCTTAAGATTTTTCGTCGGGGGTTTTAAGAGAAACTCTGAGCTTCTGCCTTGTGGCTCTGCCTAGGGCTTCTAAAGAAGTCGTCGATCTTCCGTTTTCAGTTGAAGGATCTTCATGGGCGATGTGTAGTCCACGACTTCAAGAGGCACTCACGGTGTTTACTAGACCATATAACGCGCGGTAAGTTAGTAAGTCGATGAAGCACCTGGTTGTTGTCCATATGAAGCGAGTAACAAAGGTCGTTGGAGACAATCTTCAGCTTGAGGGTCGGTGCTGACTTATATCCGGTATGAAGTGAGCGGTAACTACACCTAATCTTGAGTCTTGAGGTATCTTCATGAGCTTCATTCGATGCGGACCAGATGAATCATGTGATGTAGCTTGGCTTTGACGCTATTACTCTCTCAGCTTGTTAGACAGTGTGTTAGAGGGTAGTTTTCAAAAAGGTATCCACGAGGTTAGCGCGACTATACTCCCAGGTTAGACCAAGTTAGTAAGGCTCCTCGCAGAGTTGCAGTCACTCTTGAAAGCACGGCTTCTCTTTCTTGGCGTCGTAGAGATGCTCCAGCTGCTCTTGAAAGTAGTTAGCGTAGATAGAGGTCTGGGTTAACTTTTCAGACGGTTGAAAAACAACTTCTAACGGGGCTAGAGCTAGAGTCTTCGTTAACCTATCCAACTAACTAGTAGTTAGCAATAAATCAGTGAGGTAGGTGAGGGTGAAAACATCTTAGGGAGGCTTTCTAAGCTAGGTTGTCACACCAAGAGGGTTTTTCAGACGTAAAGACAAAGACAATCATACACAACAAACAGATAAAATCACTCAAGGCAGCACACAAGGAAACTACAAGCAATCATCAAACCAGACATGGTAACATAAGTACCCATGGATTCCTAATACGGGGGGGTAGCTCAATCAAAGCGATTGAGTTTGTCCTATCCATCCTATAGGTTTGGGGCTGGTCACATATGCCGACGTCTTCATCTTGCCGACATTGGCTTCAACTTGGATCCTGGTAGTAGTTGGTGGCGATGCAGGCCTGGTATTGAGTCATCGATGTTGAAGCGAAGGTGAAAACTGCGTAGATCTTATGGTCTCATCATCCCGAGGATGTGAGATCTATAGAGGGGTAGTTGTTGAGGCACTCCCAAAGTCGGCAACTTCTGGTGGCTGGCCTAAAAATTACTAGTCAAGGATTGAGGACTCGGTCCCTGGCGACTGCAAAAGTGCAAGTCCATGGAGGAACAAGGTCAGCTCCTTGACAGACTTTGGTGACAACCAAAGATGTGATCTTATTATCCTTTTATGTGCATGACTAAGTCGGCATCCAATCTCCAATAGCTGTCGTTGGAGATACATGAGTCTTCCCGAGGGATTGATACATCTTTGAGTTCGAGTCTCCGGCCTGAGTTGGGGACATCGTCCAATGTGTAGGTTTGAAGTGGATGAGACAATAGAGTAAGAATTTTCCAACCTTTTTATAAAGCGGAGAGATAAGAATTTAGAAGTTTCGAAGAAATAAGAGGAGTAGAAGCTATGCTTCCGACTAAAGAAAGAATTAGTTTGGTAAATAATTTTGCCCAAGTACTTACTTCCTAACTAACGTCCATGCTAACTAAGGTCTCCTACAGTCAGGATGCTCTGATACCAGCTCTGTGGGGACCCCGGACTAGCTGTCCGAAATACCCTGTTATGTATACAGTTCACGTTCCCATGATCAGTGTGCCGTGAACACATAACCGAACTGATATCAAATTACATCATCCTTTACAAAACGAAATAAGAAAATTACAATAAGGTCACATGACCCATCTTTACAAGATAGCCTCGAAGGGCCTAATCTAATCATCAGAGTAGCAGAATCACTTCAGCAGCGTAGAGCCCAAGTCATCCGCCTTAACCCTACAGGCAACTGACTGGGAAGACGTTCCTAGCTCGCATAGACGTCGTCAACTCCTTCTTCATCTGTCGAAGTCCTCCAGGTCTGGCCAAGTAAATAGCCAGGGACAAAGCCGTGAGTACATTGGAATTGTACTCGCAAACCATCAAGAAAGGTGCTAACAATGCTAACTAAAAGAGACAAGAGAGAAAGGATAGTTTCTCTTGTGGATATAGCATGTGAAAGAGAATCAGTTTCTCTTGCGGATATAGCATCCCAACATCGCAGATTGAAGGGGACACTAAGAGGGTTCTATGACATCTCTATATCTTTGTTAAAGAAGATACTTCAAATGAGTTCTACAACATAAAACACTAGGAAGGGGGTAACCCGAGTTTATTTCCTTTCCGACCATCTCCACATGGTCAACCAAACCATTCTAGTACCCTTCCGGTACTCCGAAAACAAGTTCCTTTTTCCTTTGGTAAACACTTTCTCAAACAAAACTCATCAGGCTAAGCAACAGCCATTTCAACCGTCCATGACCGCGGACACGGCTATTCGAATAGATTTGACTCTGCAGAGTTTGCACACTTTCCCCACAAGATCCGCGAGTTTATCATGTGGGCATCATCCCTGCATATCAACTATGCCATGACAAAAACTCAGACATAGCCTTTCGCCTATTCGTCTAAGCACGGGATCCTACCCTATGGAGTATGTACCTCCCCGGCACCGTGGCAGCTCACCTCACTTTGAGCGTGGCTCCACCGCCAAGCCAGGAGACCCATAGTGTCTTCCGGACGGGTCAGCCCCGAAGGCCTCCCGTTATACTATTGTCTACACCAACGACAATCCAGATTCAGGGGTAACCTTACCCTTATATAGTTGTGCGGTGTCCCATGTTAAGAAGAACAAACTACGGGCTAAGCCCCGTCCCACCCCAGGGTAATGTGGTTGCGCGGGTTAATTGTCACGGGTGAATACTTAGGCGCCAAAGTTTTCGAAAACAAGATTTTCTTTTCAACCATCTTTGCCAAGATCCTTTCCTTTCATAAACACACGCTTGGGTAAGTCCAACTCACCCAAGGTTTTTAAAAATTCTTTTCAACAAGGTATTTTTCCAAGGGGGTTCCCAACCTATAGTTTTATGAAGGAACTAAGAGTCACAATGACATGATGCTAGCCATCATACCACTAAGGGGATGATAATTGAGGTGTAAAAGGGGGTCATACATGCTTGGGGTAAGCATGTATATGATCAACATAACTTGGAAGATTCAACAAGGTTCATGATGTTAATCATCATACCGCTAAGAAGATGATAATATAGATAGTCAAGGGGGCATACATGCTCAGGGTGTGCATGCATAAGATCAACAAGGGGTTCAACATACTCAAGAGTAAGTATGCAGAACATCAACAAGGGGTTCAAGAAGGGTGTCAAGAGGTCGACACACACGAGATAAGTGGGCATACCCATCACATTTAGAGGGTACACCAAGATCATGGTGTTGACAACCACCATTTACAAAAAGGGGGTTTTTTCGGCGAGGTGCCTGTGGGGACCCCGGACTAACGGTCCGAAATACCCTGTTATGTATACAGTTCACGATCCCATGATCAGTGTGTCGTGAACACATAACCGAACTGATATCAAATTACACCATCCATTACAAAGCGGAATAAGAAAATTACAACATGGTCACATGACCCATACTTACATAATAGCCTCGGAGGGCCTAACTAAACATCAGAGTAGCATCATCACTTCAGCAGCGCAGTACCCAAGTCATCTGCCATAACCCTACAGGCAACTGACTGGGAAGACGTTCCTAGCTCGCATAGACGTCGTCAACTCCTTCTTCATCCATCGTGTTCCTCCAGGTCTGGCCAAGTAAATAGCCAGGGACAAAGCCGTGAGTACATTCGGAATTGTACTCGCAAACCATCACGAAGGTACTTTGCAAGAGTGCAAGATAACAAGTGCTAATCTAAGATGACAAGAGGGAAGAGCTAATTTCTCTTGTGGAAATAGCATGAGAAAGAGAAATAGTTTCTCTTGTGGATGTAGCATCCCAACATCACAATTGATGGGGACACTAAGAAGATCCTATGACATCTCTATATCTTTGTTAAAGAAGATACTTCAAAAGATAGACTACGACATCTATCTTATATTTACTAATTGGAGGCCCCATAGGAGACACCACATTAATCCACATCATTAGAATAATCAGGACAATTAGATCTATGATTAATGGTTAGGATTAGTTAAAAAGATGGTCATTTAAAATGTCGCAAAGGCTGTAACGTAGACACGTTTACTTAATTATTGCGCGTAAGGGAAACCCAGGTGGCACGAAGTTTGTATCATACCCGGTTGTTTTAATCAGTGCAAAGGCAAAATAAATGACGTCTCTTAGAGTCCAACGTAAAAAAAAAAACCTACGCCAGGGTTTTAAAGAGAATATATCTCCACATCCTTCTTCCCATCGCCGCATGTCCTGCACATCGTTGATCAAGGCGACTGCAGAATTGTAGATCCTCCTCATGCTCATCAACTTCAGCGTTCCATCCACACGCAATCAATCCAGGAAAGGGAATGAAATCTTCCCCGGCGTGGTGGCCATCCTGGCTCGCAACTCTGATTGATTACGACTATCGTTATTGGCCTGTTCCGTACGTGTGTTGATCTGATCCAGGAAAAGGAGTGAGATTGCATTACTGGAGGCATCTACCCTCAGCAACATTGGATGACGAGATTGCACCACGGAACCATGCAATGATTAATCTGCACCGCTCTTCCCAGGTTCTGATCTAAGGTAAAAAACGATGTAAGGTAAAAAACGATGCATTGCCTCTCCTTTCCGTCGTATGTAAAGCTCTCTGCTAATTGCATTAGCTTTCCGTCCTACAAGTCGACGCAAGCCTAAAAACTTGACAATCATTACGTATTTGTGCAGTGAATTCTCTGATCTTGAGGCTACAAGTTTGGTTCTTGATTTGTACACCTGTGCTAACGCCGTGGTTATATACCCCAAAGGAATTCTCCTGTTGGTTTAATCTCATCAGGGTGGTTTGCAAATTACGACAATGGAATTCTCTCAGGCCCTTTTAGGTAATCCTGTTAGCAGGTGACTGATATGATCTAAGGTGTTGCACATGTAGATTCAAGCACTACCTCCCAGTATATTCATACGCGCAATTAATTTAAGAGAAGTATTTGGTACAATTGGCAGGCCTAGGCTCATCTTATTTGCAAAAACACATGAAAAACGAATTTCTTATCTGCGCAACTATTAATATAATAAATATATGGCATTATAAAACTGAAAGCAAACTTTGTGGAATCAATTGCGACCGTTAATTTGCAGCCGTTGCGAACCAACATGTGGTTGGGTGGTTAGGAGGACAGTGGTACCCCCAGCCCGCCAGAGTCCAAACACCAGGTTTAACACTTTGGTGTCTCATAAAGGCGAAATATTCTTCAATGGGAGACGAAGTTCCCGTCGACAGCGAAACACATGTGGTGACTTCGTCAATCTCAAGACCCGCAGTGTCTACGGTCCAGTCTCTCGGAGGTGCTAATAGGGGTAGGGTGTGCGTGCGTTCATATGGTTGAGTGTATGTACGTTGTGATTGTATGTGTCTGTATTGTGTTTCAAAAAAAATTGCAGCCGTTTCTTCTGTTTGGAAGAAACGATTTTTTTAACAAGTTTAGCTAAAACTTGCACATAAAAAGGATATGGAAATTTAATTAATTTTTTAAAGCAAGATGAACTTAATATAGTTTACTAAAAAACCGATATGATTTTTTATTTCACGATAATAGGAAATAAACAGTGAAAGATCGCATATTTGATTTTTAATTTTAACTTTTCCCTAGAAGTATGTAGGACAATGAAGATGTTTGGGTTCCCTATTAGTTAACGAAGGGAAAACCTCTGTCATTAGGATATAGGTCAGTCAACTTGAGTTTTAGATAAGCTGCACTTCAACTCCTCCCTCTTTCAGTTTTCGTCTCCCTTTCTCCGTATATTTAGTAGGCCTAAGCACTCTTCGTGAATATGGATCCATTCCTTAACTGCTACTAGAGCTGGCCAAATATGATAGGCACCACACGACCAGAATATCAACACAAACTGATCCACTAAGTTTGGCTTAATTATACATGCTTCTATCATCGATTATATGCAGAGCAATCTCGCTTTCTTACGCCATATTGGTGGAAGCAGCTGGGACTGATCATATAGCCATACATAATCCTTAACGTGTTTTCTAGATATTTTTTCAGTGCCCGACTCTGCAATATGCAAATTGCCAGATGATCCAAGACATTCTATGATCTCCCGTGAAAGAAGTGGAGGCAAGAATATTCCCAAGCCAGTTATTTTTGCATGGATGCATGGTGCTCGGTTATGAAATAATTAGTAGAATGGCACCAATGATGTAATTATTTCTCATCCCTTGATGAAATGTTACCTTACTCTGATTAGCAAAAATCTTTTAAGGTGATCAAACGTGTTCATGGTGTGCTGATGGTAATGCGAAGCGGGCAGGTCATCAAGAAAACTTGACGGATATTTACAACTGAGATGTGGCAGTATTTCATTCCGTTATTTTCCCTATGTGACTGATTTTTTCCATGCATAGTTTATAAGCTACTAATATTGTGGACTTTTAATTTAATTATACATTTCGGTGCGGTCATTTTTGTCGCTAACTTAATTTCACAAAACTCCAACTCCTCATGTTTACCTACTTTATGAACATGTAATTTATATTTTAATTACATCAACATTTCAGTTTTTACATCATCAAATTACTATTTTCTTATCGTATAGCTTTGAATACTAGCCTGTGCTGGAGCACGGGTTGAGGACTAGTATATCTTAATTGAAGAAGAGTCTCTCTACATGAAACACTAGGAAGGGTCACCCAATTTTTGTTTCATTTTCCTCGACCATCTCCATATGGTCGGCACCAGCCTTTCCGTACCCTTCCGGTACATCCAACACACACATTTCCTTTGAAAATCATTTTCTAAACCAAAACTCGACACAGCTCGGTAACGGCCATCCCAACCGTCCATGACCGCGGACGCGGCTATTCGAATAGTTTTAACTCTGCAGAGTGTGCGCACTTTCCCCACAACTATCCAGATACCTATCGTGTGGGCATCATCCCCGCATAACGACATATGCCACGACGGATACCCGGACATAACCTTTCGCCCATTCGACTTAACACGAGGTCCTACCCTATGGAGTATGTACCTCCCCGGCACCGTGGCAGCTCACCTCTGGCCTCTTGAGCGTGGCTCCACCGCCAAGCCAGGAGACCCATAGTGTCTTCCGGACGGGTCAGCCCCGAAGGCCTCCCGTTATACTATTGTCCCAACCATGACAACCCGGACTCGGGGGTAACCGTACCCTTGTATAGTTGTGCGGTGCCTCATGCTAAGAAGAACAAACGTCAAGTTAAGCCCCGTGCCCACGTTGGAGTAGCTATGGTTGCGCGGGTTAGTTGTTCCGGGCGAATACAGAGAACCATGTGTCGTTTTTCTCAAAACCCCAAGTCACACACACATTCCTCTTTCCAACCATCTTTTCCACGATCCTTTCCTTTCATAAACCATACACTCGGGTAAGTTCGACTCACCCAAGGTTTTCTCCAAAACTTTTACAACAAGGTAAACCTTGAGGGGTTCCCAACCTAAAGTTTCATGATGGAACTACGACACCATATGGCCGTGATGATAGTCATCATGCCAATAAGTAGTGGATATGGTGGAATCAAAAATAGTCATACTTGCTTAAGGTAAGCATGTATGTTGACAACAAAAGAGGGGAAATATTTTCAGATTTGTAGTGCTAACCCAACCAACACTAATGTACGTGATGGTGATCAACAATAATAGAAAAAAACACAAGATGGTTAGGCATACCCATCTCAATTTGAGAGTATACCTAGTTCATGAAGTGACTACCACTATACTAACAAAGGAGTATAGCGTGAGTTGTCAAGAGAGTTAGCATGCTTAGGATAAGCATGTATGCCGACAAAATAGGATAGCATGACCATGATCATCATGCATCCCAACACTTACTATGACAACCATAAGATATGACCACTAATATTACCATGCTTGAGACCAAGCATGTATGACAACAATAAGGAGACCAACACACAGAAAAAAAATCAAGATGGTAAGGATAGCAACAAGGTGATATCAAAAGGAGACATCACAATCAGAGATCAATAGATGGCTTGCCTTGGTTGGCTTATTTGTCCCTGGACTTCTTCAACTCCATCCAATAAGAATTCCAACAATATAATAAAATCCTTGTCCGAACCACTTCTTCTTCTTCTCCGGAATTGTTCGCGTCTATCGCCGGAAAAAATAAAAGGAACACAATCAATCACATTGCATCAACAAAACAAACATACAACAACCATAATTTAACCATTCAATAAAGAGCTAACATACAAGGGGCTTATAGATTCCACAAACAACTTAAAGAGAACCCATGTTATTTACCTAATAAAGGTATGAGAGTATCACACTTAGCAATTGCCTCTCTCGGTTATCACCATGGTATAAACCAAACATCCCCTGGTCGATAACATCATAAAGAGGACAAGAGCATTAGTTTGACATCAAATACCTTCACAAAACATTTTCAAACATTTTTGGAAAAGTAGAAAATATCTTTCCTAACTTAGTTTGCTCACAAAACACCACACAAGAACAGGGAGCAAATGATATGCCCTACCATTTGAAAACTTAAGCAAAACAAAAGAGCTAATGTTAACTTGCAGAGGTTTTGTTTTGCAAGCATAAAACAAAGGTTGCCCATTTCTACTAAAAAGAATTGGTCAAGGGTTTTAAATAAACCGAAAAGTTTTGCTTCAACAATGCATGTCACACATATACATTACTAACAGCAACAGAAATGTATGAACAGAGACTAATAATATTTTTCCTAGATGGACAGTACTAATACAAGACTAACCCAATTGGAATCACCCAAAAATAT
The DNA here is from genome assembly GCF_022539505.1 of Lolium rigidum. Classification (NCBI taxonomy): domain Eukaryota; kingdom Viridiplantae; phylum Streptophyta; class Magnoliopsida; order Poales; family Poaceae; genus Lolium; species Lolium rigidum. The sequence goes on from NC_061514.1 coordinate 239,388,258, forward strand.
GAACCCTACAAATTTAGGAATTTCTTTGAATCTGACTGTACAGAAAACAAGATCTGTAAGCCATAAATCGTAGAAAAATCCTAAAAATATGGGACCACTGGCATTTGAAAGATAATTAAACAGAGATGCATACACAATTGGATTTGGGTTCAAATTGTTTCTGAAACTCTCACAAATGGATTGACAAGGTTACTGCAAGTTTGTACCATTTGCTTTCTCTCTGGAGTTACAGAACAGATAAAGGTGTGAAACTTGTTTGAGATGATTAAGAAAACATTCAGTAATCCTACAGAATTGGAATCACTCAATTAGGTTCAAAAATGGATTTTTGGTGATTTAAAAGCTAACAGCCATGTCTGCAGAACACACAGAACAAGTTTAATTCACCACAAATCGTACGTAAATCATAAAAATATGAGGTCAGATGCATCTGAAAGGTATTGCGAAGCTGGTTCTCACCCAACTGGTTTCATTCAAAAATTCCTTTCCAAGCTCCTGTTGTAATTCGACAAAGTCAGATCTGACCAGATTTTGATCTGTGAACCATTTCAGTTTCAGGAGGTCAATCGAAGTGAAACCACCGCCAAAATGTAGGTATTGAATAGGGCTTTCACCTGCAGTTGAGTTTGCTCCAAAAGGTTTTGTAAAACGGAACAAATCTAACAAACAGTGAATCTGCATGTTTACAGAATTTTATTTACCACGGACAATCCGTAACGAATTTGAGGATGAGACCAACGCCAAGTTGTAGATCTTTTCAGTGCCTATCCGTGGAACTTTGAATCACTCGATTTGGATCTGCACACGAGATTTGGTGGATTTTACAAGTTCGTACCAGAATCTGAAACAGCAAGATTACAGAAATTACTGCAAGGTTTTGGACGAACTTTGCTCAAGAACTTCAGATCTGAGGATAGCTCAACCTTCTCCATGCTTGGACCAACATGCACCTGCATCAAGATCCAATCTTAGCAATGGAGGAAGGAGAAAAGGAGAGGAAACCAGCTAGGGTTGGGGGAGAAGAGAGTGAGAGGAATGCTCTCATGGTGAGGGGAAGCTTGAGGGAGGAGGAGAGCTTCTTCTTGGTGGATTTCCATGGCCATGGCCGGCCATGGAGCCTTGGGGCAGCAACATTTCGTGGGGAGAGGTGGGAGAAGAGTGTGAGGGAGTGGAGAGTGAAAAGAAATGACCAAAGGAGGAGGGAGTGGCCAGCTAGGGGGTATTTATAGAGGGAGAGGGGTGGCTGCCTCCTTTTTTGATTGGCCAAGGTGGGTGGCTGCCCATTTAATTGTTGGGGTAGTTGGGAGGCAAGGCTTGCAAGAGAAGGAAGTGGGGATGAAGAAATTTCAGCTTATGCATGCCAAGAGCTTGGCATGGCCGGCTATTTCTTCTTGACAAACACAAGTGATCATGCAAGGTGCAAATGCCACTTTATGTAAGTCGACCAAGGTTGAGGGTTGGGATGGTTAGCTGGGAGTGGCTTGATGATGCCTTCAAATTAGGAAGAGAGATGATAATAAACGTTGGTGCCAATGTTGAAGAATAAAGCAATTTGATCAAATTATCAACTTGTCCAAGAGATGGTGGTGGTGAGGGTGGTCTAGACAATTGCAGAGCAAGACAAAGAGAGATGGTGAGTGAAATAACCATATACTCACAAGGATGAATATGGTGACATGAATCCCCAATTCATGAGGTCAAGGTGATGATGGAAAGAGATGGAGGAGTGAGGTATGTATGATGAAATATAAGTTGCTCTTCAAAAAAAGAGGTCAATTGGGAGTGGGTTGAAATACTCCCTGAGTCAAGGGTTTAGTTGAAAAGAGAAGGGAGTCCATAGAAAGTATCAAGAGATCATCTACTTGATCAAGAATTGGTGGATGAAGAAACATTATGGGGTAGATCAGAGGTGTACACAAGAGGTGCAAGAGTTTTCATTTGAAATAGAACTTATTTGAAAAGTATTTGAAACACCTCAATTGTCTAGGGACAATTGGGAATGAACTCAAGTGGAATGGAATTTGAAAATGTTGAGAGATCTAGTTGGAACATAGGAGTTCAAAATGTTCTACTTACTTTCTCAAGTGAAGTAGAGTTTTCTCAAACTTAAAATAAGAAAGAGGAAACAAGAAATGGTGTAGGTACCATAAACAAGCTTTTTGTTAAAAAGAAAGTCAAATAGAGAGTAATGTTTTAGAAATCAGTACTTGGTAGGAATGGGATGAAAAACAAAACCCATTTCATTTCCTTGTTTTCTTTGAAGAAATTTTCTTGATAATATTAATAAAACTAGAGGTAGTTTTATGATCAAAACTAGAGAAGAAAACAGTAGGGTTTTGAGAAAGAGAACTAGTTTAGGGAGAAGTGTTCTCAAGGGTAGATGATGGCTACAAAATGTATCCATCATTCCCACTCTTGGTCTTGTGAAGATAAACTCGGATGTAAACAAAAACAAGAGGTAAAAGAGGAAGAAGTGATCTGGTGCTGGAACATGGGATAGGATACCAGATCAAGTTGAATATAAGAGTTGCAAGGATGGACTGAGACATGTAGGACGTGGAGGTTGAAGAGGGTGTTGCATAGATGAGATCCATGTATTGAGGCTACCAAAAATAATTGTGGGTGCTAGGAGATCAACTGCCAAAATCTGGACATTCAAAGCCTGTCAACACAAATGGTCGACATGGCCTCAAAACCAACAAGGATAAGTGGCCAGAAAAGAGAAGGGTGCAAGTTTGGAATCAAGAATGATTTTGAGCTAGCTTAAACACAAAGAGGAGTTTCAAGAGGGCACACTCATGTTGCCATAAGTAGAGAGGTTGGTGTAGCAAGAAGGAAAATAATTTTTCCTGAGCCACACATGTGTTTTATTAGGTGAGTTGTTTGGCTGACCAGTAGAGGTTTTGTTCTATGAGGTAGCTCAAGACAAAACTTAACAAGCAAATCAAGAAAATTCATCTACCAACAGATCAAGGCAATTTATCATAACAAACAAATCAAGGCAATTCTTCTTAATTAGTCTAAAGAAAAAGTTTTTGTTCCCCCTGATTTTTGAAATAAGAACAACTAATCAAGGTTGCAAAGGTTGGGGTGTTACAGATCTTCCACCCTTAAAATAATCTCGTCCCGAGATTACTGAGTGTAGAACTAGAGGGGTTATAAAATTTAACCAAAGTCAGACTCCATTCTTCTGTAGACGTGCCGTTGTAGAGAAGGTCGTTGCTTTATCTTCTGGGAGACATGATGGATTTCTGCCGATGGCGAGCTTCATGAAGAGGTTGACTACTCCATGCAGGTGTTGGATCTGTAGCTTCTTCACGATCCTGATGGAGGTTCAAGACTGTGGGAGGGTTAGTGCACCCAACGGTGCTTGAGCAGGGCTGAAAACTTTTTAGAGTTAGCTTGATTCTAGTGGAAGACAAGTCAAGATGGGTACTTGTTTTGAAAGATTAAACACAATATGGTTGTTTTTAAGTAAAGTGGTGGTTAAAGGGTTTAATAGATAAAAAGGTTTTTGGTTCATCAAACCATGTGATACACAATTAACCCAAACAGTAACAAACTAGCATGAAAAGGGACTAACAATATTTTTCCTAGATGACCATTAACATAACAAGACCAACACAATTGGATTCATCCAAAAATATTAATCCTACCATTTTAGGAATTACAAATACTAAACAATAACCAGAGAACATGTTTAATGCACTATAAATCGTACAAAAATCCTAAAAATACGGGACCAGTGGCATTGGAAAGTTAATAAAATTTGTGAACCAATGCAATTGGTTTCACTCGATTCGGAGTAGTAGATCTCGAGATATTCACAAATTGGTGTTACTGGTTCTTCACACATTTTAACAGCAAAATGAATTTGAAAAGGGGCGGGAAAAACTGGGCCACGCGGGGGTGCAGCATTGGGCCGGCCCAGGGAGCTTTTCCAGGTGGAGGGTGAAGAAAAAAGAAAAAGAGAGGAGGGGGGGCCAGGCGGGCCAGGCCATGCATGGGCCGACGTGGCCAAGTGGCCACGCAGCCACACGCTCGGGACGATCAGGAGTTGTCCTCCTCCTTCGTCTGCGCACACGCGCGGGGGTCCTGGGAGAAAACAGAGACGGCCGGGGAGCTTACCGGCGGGATGCGGCGGCGAGCTCCGGCGGTCGGTGGCGGAGACGTGGCAGAGGTTTACGCGGACCAGCAGCTCCTCCGGCCTGAGCAGGGGCTCCTCCATGCGGCAGCGTGGGCTGTTCCTTCCCGGCGTCTCCCTCGGGCCGGCGACGATGGCGGCCGCTCCCGGCAGGCCCGGGCGAGAAAAAGGGTGGGTTAGGACGGGGAGACGACGGTGAGCGAGGATAGGGAAGAAAGAGAGGGAGAAGGGCGTCGGGGACGAGCGCAGCTTGGCTCGCCATCCTCGCGGTGACTATGCCGGCGTGGTCCGCTCCGGCGAGCAGCGGCCGGAGGGATGCCTTGGCACCCGCGGGGAGGTGTTCGGGAGGAGAGGGAGTGGTGTGGAGGAGGAGAGCGAGCTGGGGGTGCCTTTTATAGGCGAGGGAGAGGCAGGCGGGGGTGGGCGGTGACCGTGGCCAACGGGAGGGGGCGCGCGCGGTGACGTTGGCCAATGGGCGGCCGGGGCTGACGTCAGGGGTGACGCAGGAGGGTGGGGCGTGGTGACGTCCGTTGGTAGACGTCAGCAGGCGCGGGACGAGAGGAAAACGAGCGGGAGCGGGCAGGGGTCGAGCGGGAGTGGTACTGCGTGCGTGCGTTTCTTCGAGAGTTGCTAGGGTTTCGGTAGGGGTTGGGCTTGGGCCACGGCCTGCTGGCTAGGGCTGTGGTTTTTGGGGAGAGGAGAGGGTCCAGGGTAGGTTTTAGAGGGGTTGGGGTCGGGCCAAGAGGTGGTGCTCCAGCTGGTATTAAAACAGATCATGGCCCGGCCATGTAAGAGCAATTGGAAAAGAGAGGGATCACTAGTTGGGGTTTGGAAGAAAAAGGTGGAGGGAAAAGAGAGGGCGGATGGGGATGGTGTCAACTTGTCATATGAGAGACACAATGGTATGAGAAGGAGAGGGTGCATGGTGGTGTTGAACAATTTCCCCCAAGTGCAAGACAAGGATTTCAACAAGATTTGCAATGTTGGAAATATTCGAATCAAAGGGAGAGAGATGGAGAGAGTTAGTGATGGTGTAGGTTTGATCCAAGATTTTTAATTGTATGAGCCAAATGGGATAAGAATGAATTCGAGTTGAATTTTGAATAAAGAGAAACAAAGTTTTGGTGAGAAGTAATAATGGTGACACATAGAAGGATTTTGGGTTTTGATACTATGGCTAGCTAAGGTCTTGGATCACTTCATGGAGATTCTTGAAAGAAGAATGGGATGGAAGATCCACCATTTCCAAGTAGAAGAAAGAAGGAAAGACTCTTAGAGATGCCAAGTGGTGGGAATAAAGGGAAAAGAAGGGCCTATGTCTCACTCTCAAGGTTTTTGGCAAAGTGATTTTATTTTAAATCTTCTACTTACTTTATGAAGCAAGGTAGAGTTTTCTCACAATTTTAAAAGAGCAACAATATGCAAGAGTTTGCATAAGTTCCATAAATATGTATTAAAAAGGAAGAATAGAATAAATACTTTTATAGAAGTTATTTTTGGGTTGAAGGAAACGGGGTGATACCAAATACCATCCACAATCCCTATTATTTGAGAAAATAATTTGAAATGCTTAGATAAAACTAGAAGTGGTTTTATAGTGAGAACTACGGAAGAATTTAAATAGGGTTTTGGAAATGTTCTTGCAAAGAAAGTAAGAATAAATTTTTGGAGAAAGATCTCAAGGGTAGATGATTATTACACATTGTAGCAATCATCTCCACACTTAGTTTTGTGAGGATTCAACTAGATAAAAAGAAAAACAAAAGGTAAAATAGGGAGAAGTGATCTACAGCTAATACTCTGGATAGGGTAGAAGATCAAGTGCAAATAAGAATTGTAAAGGTAGAATAGGACATGCAAGACGTGGAAGTGGTAGAGGGTGTTGCACGAGATGAGATCCATGCATCGAGATCACCAATAACAATTGAGGGTGCTTAGAGATCAACTGCCGAAGTTTGGACATTTTAAGCTCGCGAAACCATCTGATTGACTTGGCTTCAAAATCAACAAGGATAAGTGGGTATAAGAGAGATTTGGTCCAAGGCAAGGACATGGTTGGGAAGTGCTTATGGTAAGGTAGGTTTAGGACCAGATTCATTGCCTTGGATGGCAAGGGGTAGCTTAATCCGGGGGCTCCAAAATGGGACCCGGTAACAGTTTTAGGACTTAGCCAAATTTGTGATGCCTTAGGGGTTTTGACTAGCGTATAAGAGAGGGATGTATTAAGGGGTAGATCATCCCAAGTTTTGAATTCAAGGATGATTTTACCACTAGAGGTGTTGTTCCTTGAGGTAGCTCAAGACAAAACTCAACAAGCGAATCAAGACAATACATCTACCAACAGAGCAAAACAATTCAGTTTAACAGACGGATCAAGGCAATTCATCTAATTAGTATTTAGAAAAAGTTTTTGTTCCCCCTAATTTTTGCACTCTGGACAACAAAACATGTTTTCAAAAGTTGGGGTGTGACAGCTCTTCCACCCTTAAAATAATCTCGTCCCGAGATTACTAAGCGTAGGGGTAGAGGGGTTGTAAAGTTTAACGAAAGTTAGACTCCATTCTTCCGTAGAGGTGCCAATGTTGAGAAGGTTGTTGCTTCATCTTCTGGGAGACACGGTGGATTCCTGCCGATGGCGAGCTTCATGAAGAGGTTGACTACTTCATGTAGGTGTTAGATCTGTAGCTTCTAAGCGATCCTAGCGGGGGTTCAAGATTCTGGGAGAGTTAGTGCACTCCAGCGGTGCTTTAGCAGGGTTGAAAACTTTTTAGAGTTAACTTTAAATTTTTGTGGAAGACCAAGTCTTCCACCCTTAAAATTGTTCATAGAGGGTGTTTAAAAACTCTAAGCTTCGGCCACGGTCTTGTCGGTGCTTTCGAAGAAGTGATCTTTCTCTCGTCTTGAGTTGAAGCATCTTCAGGGAGCGAGGTGCAATCCACAGCTTCAAGGGGAGTTAGTTCATCCCAAGTTCCCAACGGTGTTTTTGGAGAGGTTTAAAATTTTAGGGTTAGCATCCATTTTTAGTGGAAGACGAAGTCTTCCACCCTTAAGATTTTTCGTCGGGGGTTTTCAGAGAAACTCTGAGCTTCTGCCTTGTGGCTCTGTCTAGGGCTTCTAAAGAAGTCGTCGATCTTCCGTTTTTCAGTTGAAGGATCTTCATGGGCGATGTGTAGTCCACGACTTCAAGAGGCACTCACGGTGTTTACTAGACCATATAACGCGCGGTAAGTTAGTAAGTCGATGAAGCACCTGGTTGTTGTCCATATGAAGCAGTAACAAAGGTCGTTGGAGACAATCTTCAGCTTGAGGGTCGGTGCTGACTTATATCCGGTATGAAGTGAGCGGTAACTACACCTAATCTTGAGTCTTGAGGTATCTTCATGAGCTTCATTCGATGCGGACCAGATGAATCATGTGATGTAGCTTGGCTTTGACGCTATTACTCTCTCAGCTTGTTAGACAGTGTGTTAGAGGGTAGTTTTCAAAAAGGTATCCACGAGGTTAGCGCGACTATACTCCCAGGTTAGACCAAGTTAGTAAGGCTCCTCGCAGAGTTGCAGTCACTCTTGAAAGCACGGCTTCTGCTTTCTTGGCGTCGTAGAGATGCTCCAGCTGCTCTTGAAAGTAGTTAGCGTAGATAGGGGTCTGGGTTAGTTTTTCCGACGGTTGAAAAACAACTTCTAACGGGGTTAGAGTTAGAGTCTTCTGTTAACCTATCCAACTAACTAGTAGTTAGCAATAAATCAGTGAGGTAGGTGAGGGTGAAAACATCTTAGGGAGGCTTTCTAAGCTAGGTTGTCACACCAAGAGGGTTTTTCAGACGTAAAGACAAAGACAATCATACACAACAAACAGATAAAATCACTCAAGGCAGCACACAAGGAAACTACAAGCAATCATCAAACCAGACATGGTAACATAAGTACCCATGGATTCCTAATACGGGGGGGTAGCTCAATCAAAGCGATTGAGTTTGTCCTATCCATCCTATAGGTTTGGGGCTGGTCACATATGCCGACGTCTTCATCTTGCCGACATTGGCTTCAACTTGGATCCTGGTAGTAGTTGGTGGCGATGCGGGCCCGGTATTGAGTCATCGATGTTGAAGCGAAGGTGAAAACTGCGTAGATCTTATGGTCTCATCATCCCGAGGATGTGAGATCTATAGAGGGGTAGTTGTTGAGGCACTCCCAAAGTCGGCAACTTCGGTGGCTGGCCTAAAAATTACTAGTCAAGGATTGAGGACTCGGTCCCTGGCGACTGCAAAAGTGCAAGTCCATGGAGGAACAAGGTCAGCTCCTTGACAGACTTTGGTGACAACCAAAGATGTGATCTTATTATCCTTTTATGTGCATGACTAAGTCGGCATCCAATCTCCAATAGCTGTCGTTGGAGATACATGAGTCTTCCTGAGGGATTGATACATCTTTGAGTTCGAGTCTCCGGCCTGAGTTGGGGACATCGTCCAATGTGTAGGTTTGAAGTGGATGAGACAATAGAGTAAGAATTTTCCAACCTTTTTATAAAGCGGAGAGATAAGAATTTAGAAGTTTCGAAGAAATAAGAGGAGTAGAAGCTATGCTTCCGACTAAAGAAAGAATTAGTTTGGTAAATAATTTTGCCCAAGTACTTACTTCCTAACTAACGTCCATGCTAACTAAGGTCTCCTACGGTCGGGATGCTCGATACCGGCTCCGTGGGGACCCCGGACTAGCTGTCCGAAATACCTCGTTATGTATACGGTTCACGTTCCCATGATCGGTGTGCCGTGAACACATAACCGAACCGATATCAAATTACATCATCCTTTACAAAACGAAATAAGAAAATTACAATAAGGTCACATGACCCATCTTTACAAGATAGCCTCGAAGGGCCTAATCTAATCATCAGAGTAGCAGAATCACTTCAGCAGCGTAGAGCCCAAGTCATCTGCCTTAACCCTACAGGCAACTGACTGGGAAGACGTTCCTAGCTCGCATAGACGTCGTCAACTCCTTCTTCATCTGTCGAAGTCCTCCAGGTCTGGCCAAGTAAATAGCCAGGGACAAAGCCGTGAGTACATTGGAATTGTACTCGCAAACCATCAAGAAAGGTGCTAACAATGCTAACTAAAAGAGACAAGAGAGGAAGGATAGTTTCTCTTGTGGATATAGCATGTGAAAGAGAATCAGTTTCTCTTGCGGATATAGCATCCCAACATCGCAGTTGAAGGGGACACTAAGAGGGTTCTATGACATCTCTATATCTTTGTTAAAGAAGATACTTCAAATGAGTTCTACAACATAAAACCGCCCGCCCCTGCGACAGATCTGATGACAATACTTCTAGCGTGGCCCTTTGCTCAATGGGGACTCGACCAAGTTGGACCACTGCCAAGGTCATCGCCCGGAGGACACACGTACCTACTGGTTGCAGTCGACAAATTCACCAAGTGGATCGAGGTAGTACCTGTACGAAACCAGAAAGCCGAAACAGCAGTTCAGTTCTTCAGGGGAATAACCTGTCGATTTGGTATGCCTCACAGTATCGTCACAGACAACGGATCTAACTTTGACTCCAAAGAGTTTCAAAAATTTTGTGATGACGGAGGAATTAAACTGAAATTTGCATCAGTGGCCCACCCACAGACCAACGGCCAGGTGGAAAGGATCAATGGTCTAATAGGGGATGGCCTCAAGAAACGCCTTACGGGTGCAGCTGGAGCTTGGGTCGAGGAGTTACCATCTGTACTTTGAAGTTTGCGTACCACACCTAACATATCGACTCAATGTACCCCGTTCTTCTTGGTACATGGAACCGAAGCAGTTCTGCCAGCCGACGTTCGGTTCGAAGCTCCTCGAGTGACAGCATACACAGAATCCTCTTCCAACATCGCGCTGCAGGATGCTGTGGACCTCCTCGACGAAGCTCGAGATATTGCTTTGGCAAGAACAACGGTATACCAGCAGGCGTTGAGAAATTATCACAGCCGACGAATACGCATCGAAGCTTTAATGTTGGAGATATGGTACTGCGGTTGAAGCAAAAAGGCCCTTGAAACTCGAGTCTCCATGGGAAGGACCATATATCGTCACTGAAGTGATACCAGGAGGAGCATATCGGCTCAAAAACCCAACTTCGGGAAAAGACGTTGGGAATCCATGGAACATCGCACAGTTGCGACGGTTCTATACATAGGATACAATTATTTTTATTTACTCGACGGCCCTTAAGGTCGCTTTTGCATTATGAATAAAATTCTAATCAAATTTTCCACCTTTTTTCTTGATCCAGGCCTCGTCATCCGAATAAATCGTTCGGGGGCCCTGTCGTTGGCTCTTACTCCAATCGGGAGCGCTGGCCAAAAACATGCTTGCACAGTGTCGTTAATTAAATACTCTCAACTAGAGCTAAGGTTAATGACACACAAAACAACCAATCCAAGCCTCGAGAAAATACGCGAGTGCTGTAGTCGATGGTTATACTATCATAAAATGAGGCTCAAACCGGTGCACCGTGTGACGAAGCCAAGCGTCTAATTCCCTCGATTAAGTCGACGGGTATCGCTCCTACAAAACTTACATATCGACTTCGCAATAAAATTGAAAATTACAACGAAGTCGTCGGGAGAGCAGGTTGAATTGATCACTCAGCCGCCCTTGACAATAAATTATCAATCGAATTAACAAATTCACCAGGATTACATGATGTGCAACGCACACGTTGAATCTACATAAACAATCTTGTGCAGGTACAAAAGTTATTACATTCACGACGGGGCTCCTTGGTTTCCTTGGGCCCTCAGATCTCTCTCAACACCTGTCTCCATCCGCGAGATGATGGTATATGCGGGACCCATAGCGATATCATAATATTGACCTAAACTTCTCTCGGTGTTTGCTATGGCCTTCAAGTCTAAAGATGGATGACATGCCAATACCGAAGCAAAGGGAACAAAGTCTTCCAAACCATCGTGAGATGAGCGTGGAATTTATCAAAGTAGTAGTGCACCTTCTCTGCCCGATGCTCGAACTTCGCCACGATAACAGCCTTCGGACGATGCAACCATAAATCGTGTTTCGGGTGAGCAACGTCAGTCATCGCCTCGACCTTTTCATGGATCTTCTTGTTCTCCTCATATTTATCTGAAGATACGACTGGAAAGGAACGAATATCAGTTAAGGGAACATCCAGGCTCCGTCAGAAATCAAAAGAAGGGTTGGCACTTACAGCCCAAACTTTCGGTAGCAACATGAAGACGATCGAGAGCATGTTGTTCAATGGCAGTCGCTATCTCACTCTTCTTCTTCAACAACGCTGCCATCGCGTGAAGGGAGGATCAAGCCAAATTGCATCAGGTCTTAATTACAATTAATAAAGCAAGCATTCAAGGAAGTGCCGATGATGAGCCGGGGGCAGCTTCAGGTGCAGACTTGGACTGGGCTTCATCAACCAATTTGAGGAGCTGATTAGCACATGCCACCGCTGATCGTTTGAAGGGTTCAAGGTCAACTAGGCGATTGTCGTCGTCCACAGACAATGCCTTGGACAACTTCTCTAAGTCAGACCCCATCCCATGGCCCATCGCGAGCTGAAAAGTAAGAACTGCTCCAAACAAGCGGTTACGGCGTTTCAATACCTCCACGGGCTCAGAAGAGTCGACGAGGAAAGCATCCGCCATCTCATCGAGAGTCTTGTCCTGCTTCACCTTTGGGAAAATCATCGAGTATAGCCTCGACAATGCTCCTTTAGTCTTTTGCAGAAGCCCAAGAACTTGGACGTTGGACTCAGCGGCGAGAGAAAGGGCGTCAGATGTAGAGTCCTCCCGAAGCATGCGCGCCCGAGTGATGGTTATATCGGCAGCCTCTGAAAGAGGACAGATCAGTAACCCAAAAGGAAATACTACAAAATGAGCTATGTGCCAAGAACTTTACCCAATAAATTCGTGATGGACTCACGAAGGACGCCTTCCTTCTCGTCGGCTGCGGCTGCAGCTTTGCGCTTGGCATCTTGTTCATCCTTCATCTGTCGCTTCAGCTTCTTCAACTCCTCCTTCAAGCAAGACATTTTCGTTTTTGGCATCGGTGGCAAGCCTCGTTGGCCTCCGGCACTCGATCGGGCGAAGTTTTGACGGTCTTCCGAAGCTGAGTGTTCTCGGACTCCGGTCGAGTGAACTTCTCGGCAAAGTCTACCACCGCATCAAGCTGTGGCATAAATCGGCTGCAACAAAGAAAACCAAGAGGATCCAGTTGGATGAAAAAAGCTTTGCGAGGCAAGAAAGAAATCAAGACAAGTAAAACACTTACATGATCGCGGGCAGCCGATGAGGTGGGAATGTCGCCAGAAGGAATAACCTTCGACATTGGAATCTTCTCTACAGCCGTTCGCGAGGGCGGCGTCGACTTGGCGGGAGAAGGATTCGGCTCCTTAGCTGATACCGTCCTCCCGAAGGATAATTTGACCCTCTTTGCGAGAGGAACATCATCATCATCATCAGAGCTACTTAAGAAGAGCGCACAATTAGCATGCAAAACAACAAAGAATAAGTCGAAGAAGGGGTATAGATGCTCACAGGTCCAGGTCATCTTCGGCAGCGAAAAAGCCTGTCGAACTTTTCTTGGCAGGAGAAGGCGAAGCAGTTCCAACGGCATCATTATCTTGTCCGCTAGGACTTGATTCAGCTGTTGTAATAAAATCATCGTTTACCTGCTTACGTCGTCTGCTCCTGATGAAGGCATCATCCTCGGCAGCCTCTTCCTCTTGGACATCACTGTCCTCAAGGACATGCTGGACGTCCTCGGTCTCCTCGGAGTCGTCATCGTCATCCTCTGGTTCCACACCGATTTCAGGCGTAGGAGGATAGCATTGAGCAACGGCGGGGGCCTGTCGGGAGAAGAAAGTTTGTGAAGCACAACAAAGAAAGAAACAACAACGAGCAAGCAAGAAACATCAAGAATTACCTCAGTCGGAAGATGGTGTAGATCGTAAGGGGGACGAGCCGATGTCAAGACAATAGTGTCCTTCATACTGAGGCATGTCAGAGCTGACCCTGGACTTCTCACCCTTGCCAGTATAAAGCCACAATTGGTGGGGTCGAGACATTAGCGGCTGCACTCGACGATGTAGGAACACTGAGACTACCTCAGTGCCGCACATAGTCAAGCCTCCCGTATTCTTCAGGACGACGACCTGGTCGAACAGCCTGTCAGCTATCGCTCTCTCTTCGGGAGAAAGGGTGTTTCGCCAGGACTTCTTTGGCTGAGCTATCAGTTTATCTTCAAAAGGAGGGAGATTCGAGCGCCGCCCAGGCACCAAAGGGTCTCGCAGATAAAACCATTTGTTGCGCCAGTCTTGGACGGATTCCTTCATCGGGTAGTCGAGATAGTCGACTTCCTTCCTGACAACATAGAAGATCTACCTCCAAAGACCCCAGGGGGGTCAATGCCAAGGAAGGCTTCACAGACAGTGATAAAGATAGAAAGATGGAGAATGGAGTTAGGGGTCAGCTGCCAGAGCTGAATCCCGTAGAAGAAAAGAAGGGAACGGAGAAACTCGTGGGCGGGAAGAGAGAGACCACGGAATAAGAAAGCAGTGAACATAACGGTAAAGCCCTTCAGATGAGGAGATAAGGCCGAGGGCTCGCAGCTTGTTCACATCACGATTGGAAATGGCGGAGGCGCTCCAGTCGCGGCTGACTTTGCCTGCATCTGAGGCGCTGGCGCCCTTCTTCTTGCCCATGGCGCGTGAAGCTCTTGAGGGAAGAACGGAGGTGACGAGGAAAGGACGGGTGAGAAGATGAGCGAGTGTGAGGCGTAAAAAGTAAAAGCAAGAAGGCCCTCTATTTATGCCGTAAAAATTGATGCAAGATCGTGGCCATAACTTCACGGGCATCATGGGAGGTGGATCAGATCTGGCTGTACACGTGGCGTCCAAGAGAAGAACGGAACCGGCGGCCCATTATTCCCACGACGCGCGAAAATCGAGGAGGCGCCTCGGTTGGTGCGCATGCGGCTGGTCACTCCCTAAAAGCTGCTCGCGCGAGAACTAGGATGGGCCCGTCGGGTCAAGTCTTGTCGGTCACACCACGGCAGCGATACGTCATCAATGACATCATGGAGGCTGTCGAGAGCAGTCGAAGGAAAATGAAGAATCATCGGATGTTCAGGCTTGAGTCTGCACCCGATCACAAGCGCTCGTGTCCAGACTCGGGGGCTACTCCCATCGAGAGCGCTTGATGCGCACCTGATAAAAAGAGAATTCGAAGACATCCCTGTGAAGAACTTGAATCTACGCACGGATTGCAAGCATCCGTACCTAGACTCGGGGGCTACTCCCATCGGGAGCGCTGGATGCGCACCCGACGGAACTTTTTTGCACTCCAGGATCATGCCCGGGGACTTGATTCTGCGTAGGGTGACGTTGTTTTGCCATCGGCAGTTAACCAACAAAAGTTAGGCACGTTACTCATTATCCCTTATGCGCGGAAAATTTATCGAAGAAAACAAACCTTGGTACAAATGTATCGGATGACTCATGAAGACTTGCAGCAAAACTTCGGCAGAGGAAAACGTTCGAGTGGCACAACCTAAGTCTACGCACGGATTGCAAGCATCCATACCTAGACTCGGGGGCTACTCCCATCAGGAGCGCTTGACGCGCACCCGATAGAAGAAGATGATGCTGATACAAGATGGACAAAAACAATCAAGGAAAAGAACATTAGGTGGAGGCATGCTTTAGTATCTACCCGAACTATCTTCGGCTAGACACTCGGGGGCTACTGACGTGGGCATTACCCTTCGGGTAACCAACATTGCCCTACCCTATACGATCTAGCTGGAGGCCCATGAAGGTACTCAATGACAAGACGGGCCACTTGGATGGCGCAGCGGAAGATTCCTTGGCGGGCAAGACAAGGAAGGAGCCGAACAAGGAAAGTTTAGAGATAGAACTACTGTAAACCTAGTCGTACTCGGTTAGATCTCTTGAGACCTGGCCTCCTATATAAAGGCCAGGAGAGGGGCTGCTGAGGGACACGATCAGTCTTAGCAATCTTAGCCACCAGAAGTTTAGAGCTAGGTCGCTGCAGCACTTAGCCTCTCGACGAGATCTTAGCCGAACCCTTCGGCACCCCATTGTAACCCAATATTCTCATAATCAAGATCGGACGAGCCAGGACGTAAGGGTTTTACCTCATCGAGGGCCCCGAACCTGGGTAAATCGCTCTTCCCGCTTGTCTGTGAACCGATGTCTGTCAGCTTACAGGATTCCATCAACCCTAAGCCCCTATCGGAGGGCATTGCCGAGGAGTACCCTCGACACCCTCTTTTTTTAAAATTATTTCTGGCTCTGCTACCAGTACCAACAATCTTTTGAATGTAATATAAACGCTGCAACGCTCCCGATGGGAGTTTTTCTTTATTAATGTTGTTCTGAACTGGGACTTATGCTGCAGATGCCCTCGCCTTCTTCATCCCGTGCGGATCCTTTTTTAAATCTTTCGGCTAATGATGAATCTGATCTTGTTCGTCGTTTGCGCGATCAAATATCTCGATTGAATAAAGACATTACCACCCTTCACAAAATGGCAGCGTTGGTGAAAAGAAAAGGTGAGATTGCGACCGCGGTTGAACAACATGCCCTCGATCGTCTCCGTGTTGCTACTGAAAGCTTGAGCTGTAAGTGTCTATCCATTCTTCGGTTTTCATCCGAGTTTGAATGTCATGTCGTTGACGTTTGTTTCTTCACGGTCGCAGCTTCGACGAAGATGAAGAGAACAAGAGGATCCATGAGAAGATTGAAGCAATGGCCGATGCTGCTCACCCGAAGCATGAGCTATGGTCCAATCGACCAAAAGCTGTTGTTGTGGCCAAATTCGAACATCGGGCAGAGAAGGTGCACTACTATTTCAACAATTTCCACGCCCATCTTATGATGGTTTGGAAGACATTGTTCCTCTGGACGCAGCACCCGAAACTTTGTCCGCTTCTGTTCACTCGTTTCTCCTGAGAGAATTCGGACTGTTGGTGCGGAAAGAGCTCCCGGGTGGTGCGAACGCGCCCTTGCTTCGGTGTTAGCATGTCACCCGACCTTAGATTTGGAGGCCATTGCGAACGCCAACGGGAGCTTAGACCGAGTACTATGATATTGCCAGAAATCCTGCGTATACTATCATCTCTAGGATGGAAGTAGGTATTGAAAGGGATCTGAGGGCCCGAGAGGACCACAGAGGCCTGTCATGAACATATGTAATAACCTTGTACCTGCAAGGGATAATCTCATTTAATGTACGTCTTGTCCACCATGTACTTTTGGTGAACTTGTTAATTCGATTGATAATTTTCTCTCGGGAGCGGCTGAGTGATCAAGCCAACCTGCTCACCCGACGACTCCATTGTAATTGCAAGTTTATTGCGGAGTCGATATGTAAGTTCTGTGAGAGCGACACCCGTCGGATAATCGAGGGATTTAGGCGCTTGGCTTCTTCACGCGGTGCACCGGTTTGAGCCTCTCTTTTTTTATGATATAGTAGGTCCATCGTCTGCAGCGCTCGCGTATTTTCTCGAGGCTTGGATGGTTTGTCGTATCTCATTAACCTTAGCTCCCGATGGGAGTATCTAATTAATGACACTGTGCGCACATGTTTCTGGCACGGCTCCCGATGGGAGTAAGAGCCAATAACATGGGCCCCGAACAATTTGTTCGGATGATGAGGCCTGGAACAATAAAGGTAGAAAACCTGATTAGAATTTTATTCATAACATAAGACAAGCCTTAAAACCTGTCGAATAACAAAAGGGGATGGCCATATCCTATGTGTAGAAGCGTCGCAAATGTGCAATGTTCCATGGATTTTCGACGTATTTTCCCGAAGTTGGATTTTTGAACCGATAAGCTCCTCCTGGTATCACTTTAGTGATGATGAACGTGCCTTCCCATGGAGATTCGAGTTTCGATGGTCTCTCCTGCTTCAGTCGCAATACCATATCTCCAACATTGAAGCTTCGATTGCGTATTCGTCGACTGTGATAGTTTCGTGGCGCCTGCTGATACACCACCGTTCTTGCCAAGGAAATATCCCTTGCTTCATCGAGGAGGTCCACAGCATCCTGCAGCGCGATATTGGAGGTAGCTTCCGTGTACGCGGTCACCCGAGGGGCTTCGAACCGGACATCGGCTGGCAACACTGCTTCGGCTCCGTATACCAGGAAGAACGGGGTGTACTGGGTTGATCTGTTGGGTGTGGTACGCAAACTCCAAAGCACAGATGGTAGTTCTTCGACCCATGCTCCAGTTGCACCTGTAAGTCGTTTCTTGAGGCCATCTCCAATGAGGCCGTTGATCCTTTCGACTTGCCCGTTTGTTTGGGGATGGGCTACCGATGCGAACTTTAGCTTGATGCCACCATCATCGCAAAACTTGTGGAATTTTTTGGAGTCAAAGTTAGTCCCGTTATCTGTGACGATACTGTGAGGCATGCCAAATCGACAGGTTATTCCTTTGAAGAACTGGATGACAGTTTCGGCTTCACGATTGCGAACAGGCACAACTTCAATCCACTTGGTAAACTTGTCGACTGCGACTAACAGGTATGTATGTCCTCTAGGAGATGACCTCGGCAGTGGTCCAACCTGGTCGAGTCCCCACTGCGCGAAGGGCCACGCAAGTGGTATCGTCATCAAATCTGTTGCGGGCGCGTGAGGTCTTGGGGCAAAACGCTGACAAGGCCGGGTCGCATTTCATGACCAGGTCCCGTGCATCCGAGGCTGCCGTTGGCCAGTAGAATCCTGCTCTGAAGGCTTTTGCCACGAGGGCCCTGCTGCCAGCATGGTGCCCGCAGGTTCCTTCATGTATTTCCCGTAGCAGAGCTTTTCCGTCGTCGATGGCGATGCACCTTTGAAATATACCAGAGATACTGCACTTATAGAGCTCTCCGCTTACCACGGTGAAGGCTTTCGACCGCCTCACAATTCTCCTAGCTTCCACCGGATCCTCCGGTAATTGTTGATCTATCAAGTATGCTAAAAAGGGCTTGGTCCAAAAGGGTTCGAGTAGGAGGACCTGCTCTGCGGATCGAGGCGGAGGTCCTTCGACGTCTTGCTGCGAACCTTTCTCCGAATCGTCGGCCCGGCGGTTCCGGAGGTGCCAAAGCCTTTTCCTTTATTGATCATTGAGTGATGACTTCGCAAAACACCCCGTCCGGAATGGAAGAGCATGTGGATCCGATGTTTGCCAAGGCGTCGGCTTCCTCGTTACTGGCTCTGCCGATATGCTTAAGTTCACATCCTTCAAACTTGGCTTCCATATTCTGGTATAGTTGGTGATAGGCTATCATGTTATCGCTGACCGCGTCGCACAATTTCATCGACTGCTGCACCACCAGGTTTGAGTCTCCGTAAATTTCCAAGCGAGTTGCGCCACATGCCTTTGCCATTTTCATCCCATGCAACAGTGCTTCATATTCTGCTTCATTATTTGTCGGCAGGGAGAAATTCATACGTAAGATGTACCTCATCTTGTCCCCTTGTGGCGATATCAATATCACCCCTGCACCTGCACCTGTACTCCGTTTAGATCCGTCAAAATACATTGTCCACGAACCCGACATATCGGGTGTCGCCGGTGTTTGCGATCGGATCCGGTATGCCATGAAGTCAGGAAGGACTTGAGATTTAATTGCCGTACGGTTGACATAGGTTATGTCGTGTGGCGCTATCTCGATGGCCCATTGAGACACTTGACCCGTGGCTTCCGGGTTAGTGAGTATATTCTTTAGCGGTGCTTCACTGACGACGATAATCGGGTGCTCAGTGAAATAGTGGCGTAACTTGCGAGCTGTTCTCCATACTGCGTATGCTAGCTTCTGGTGGTGGGGATACCTTTGCTTCGCCGGTGTGAGTACTTCGCTAAGGTAATAGACGGGCCTTTGCACACCGTGGACTTTTCCTTCCTCCGCACGCTCAACGACTAGGACGCTGCTGAAGACTTGCACTGTTGCTGCTATGTACATGAGTAATTTTTTCTTTTCATGTGGGGTTACGAGTACCGGAGATGTTGATAGGATCTTCTTCAGATTGTCAAAAGATTCCTGCGCCTCATCCGTCCATTCAAACTTTTCTGACTTCTTCATCAGGCTATAAAATGGTAAAGCTTTTTCTCCCAACTTGGCAATGAACCTGCTGAGTGCTGCCAAACGTCCTGCCAATTGCTGCACTTGGTGCAGATTCTTTGGCGGCTCCATGTCGAGAATTGCTTTGATTTTTAGGGGGTTAGCCTCTATCCCCCTGGCTGAAATGAAGTAACCGAGTACTTGTCCTCCTGGCACCCCGAAGAAGCATTTATTCGGATTCAGCTTGATTTTATACCTGTCGAGGTTGTCAAAGGTTTCCCGCAAATCGTCGATGAGGGTGGCGGCGTGCTTTTTTTTTACCACGATATCATCAATATAGACCTCAATATTCCTTCCAATCTGTTCTCCAAGACAAGCTTGCATACATCATTGATATGTTGCTCCCGTGTTTTTTAGCCCGAAGGTCATGACGTTGTAACAAAAATCGCCGTGCGGAGTGATGAACACGGTCAGCTCTTGATCTTCCTCCTTGAGCTTGATCTGGTTGTAGCCGGAGTATGCATCAAGGAAGGAGACGCGATCGCACCCTGCTGTGGAGTCGACTATCTGATCGATACACGGTAGAGGGAAATGATCCTTGGGGCAGTGCTTGTTGAGGCTTGTGTAATCGATACACATGCGAAGAGCAGTCGTGTCTTTCTTCGGTACCATGACTGGATTGGCGACCCACTCGGCTTCCTTGAGCTCCCGAATGAATCCGGCCTTGCGGAGCCGATTAACTTCTTCGCCGATTGCTTTTCTCTTTGGTTCCGAAAACCGGCGCATGGACTGCTGTACTTGGTTTAGCCTTTGGGTCAACATTGAGGGCGTGCTCGGCGAGTTCCCCGGGAATACCCGGCATGTCGGATGGTTCCCATGCAAATATTTCCCGAGTGCTCACGGAGGAACTCGATGAGCGCGCCTTCCTATGCGACAGTGAGGTCTGCCGAAACATTGACCGTCTTCTTCGGGTCGGAGGGATGCACCTGCAGCTTCTTTGCTTCCTTCGCGACATCAAACTCATCGGATCTCACGTTTCGATTGTCAACCGGTGGCTTCGTGTGGTCTGTGATAGCATCGATTGCGTTGAGTTCTTCCTTAGCCCCGAACCTTGAGGCAATCTTCTGGAAATCCCTGTCACAGCTGTCCGAACGGGAGAAGCTTCCATGTATGGTTATTGCTGTCCCGTTGTTGCCTGGCATCTTCAGCTTTAGGTACCCGTAGTGGGGGACCGCCATGAATTTTTCGAATGCAGGTCTGCCGAGGATGGCGTGGTACTGGGATTCCCAATCGACCACTTCGAACTCGATTTTCTCCTTTCTGAAGTTATTGGGTGTGCCGAAAACTACGTCCAGTGATATCTTGCCCAGGGAATAAGCGGGTCGAGTCGGTATGATGCCGTGGAATCCTGTATCGGACTCTCTTAGCATGTCGATCGTTAGGCCCATTGCTTTCATCGTGCTGGCAAACAGCAGATTCAGGCCGCTTCCTCCATCCATGAACACTTTGCTCATGTTGTATCCCCCAATCTGTGCCTCAAGGACTAGGGCTGCGTGGCCGGGCCTTGGGACGGCCTTCGAGTGATCTTCCTTGCCAAAAGTTATACTTTGATTTGACCAGTCGATATACTCGGGCATGTCGACCATAGCCACTTCTGCGTATTTTACTTCCCGCGAAAACTTCTTAACTTCTCTCTTCGAAAAGCTGGTTTTATGGATCATGCTGACCTATCCGCGAGATTCCAGAAACACCTCGGCTGGCGCGTACTTTTCTCCCCCTGCTGGTGCGTATGGCTCCGGTACATATGGCTCTGGCGGGTAGTTGTACGATGCCGCCCTTCTCTCCATTGTGTGAACTCTTGCCGTGGCCTCTGCCCGAAGATCGTCGTAGAACTGCCGAATCTCAAGGAACTGCCGACAATTTCTAAGCAAGTGACTGGATTTTTCAAGGCCATCCTTTGGATCGATGTACGAGTGCAGATAACATGGTGCTTCAAGTTGTTCCGTGGCCGATAGGCAAGGCGTGCGAAGACGATTCCTGGTCGATTGTGTGCTGTGACATCCTCGTTCGTACTGCCGGGGTCGAGTTGCGATTTGTTCTTCCTCTTCACGACATGAGTCCCTTCGTCGTTTCCTTTGCTCCTATACGGCGCTGAGGCTACCTCGGCTTCCTTCTCCCGAACTCTTGAATAGGACTGCCGAAGCTGCTGCTGGCGTGATATCTTCTGGAACCGAAGTTCTTAGGCTTGATGCGTTTGAACTAGGGAGGCGAAGGAACCCTCTGGAATCGATGATGAAGTGAACACCACCGAAAATAGTATCCATGTTGCCGCGTGATTCTGTGGAGATCGGACGCGACGCCTTAGTATGCGGCACGAATTCGAAGGACCTGCAACGAACTGAATCTTTCGGATCCGACGGCGTTGGTGACTCTAACACGAACGCCGCAGATGTGACTGGTACTGCCGATGACCTGCCTTGTGCCGACAGACTTCCCACAGACGGCGCCAATTGTCGAGGGTACTCCTCGGCAATGCCCTCCGATTGGGGCTTAGGGTTGATGGAATCCTGTAGGCTGACACGAGACATCGGTTCACAGAAAAGCGGGGAGAGCAATTTACCCAGGTTCAGGGCCCTCGATGAGGTAACACCCCTACGTCCTGCCTGTCTGATCTTGATTATGAAAATATCGGGTTACAATGGGGTGCCAAAGGTTTCGGCTGTGATCTCGTCGAGAGGCTAAGTGTTACGGCAACCTAGCTCTAGACTTCTAGTGGCTAAAGTTGCTAAGATTGATTGTGTCCCTCGGCAGCCCCTCTCCTGACCTTTATATAGGAGGCCAGGTCCCAAGAGATCTATCCGGGACCGACTAGATTTACAAAAGACCTAGCTCTAAACTTTCCTTGTCTGGCTCCTCTTCGTCTTGTTCTTCAAGGAATTCTCTTCGGCACCGCCCTAGTGGCCCACCTTTCCATCGGGTATCTTCATGGGCCTTCAGTTGGGCCACACAGGATATGGCAATGTCGGTTACCCGAAGGGTAATGCCCACATCAACTGTCATACCAAATTTCATTGAAATTAACTAACAATCAGACGAAATATCGGCCATGAGAGTGAAAATCAGGCGAAATATCGGCTATAATGCAGAAAATCGGCTGAAATATCGGTGGCGCGATAAATTGGCCGATATGCCGAAATCTTATCGGCGACCATCCGATTCACGATAAATCGGCCGATAAATCGGTATCTCGGTCGATTTTTTGAACAGTCCATCAGTGTTAAACTAATGTCACGTGATAACACATAGCCTCTTTATATGTAGTAAAAAAAACTGGTGCGAAACACGCAATCCTGCAAACCTATTTTCATTGACATAATGTTAACAAAAGGGCATTGCATTAGCTTCCAAGGGCGAAGCATCACCAAAGGAGGATCAGGGACAATGGTAGGTAAGGTCTGACACCAAAAGATCAGACATGTATGTCCACTTATGGATATTGTAATTATGTACACTGATGTTTCTCTGCTATGTTATTGTAATATCATATTCATGCCAGTGTATAATATGTATACATCTCACTAAATAAACCAAATTCTTGCATATTTAAGTTAGTATTTGATGACCCACAAGTATAGGGGGTGTATCGTAGTATCTTCGATAAGTAAGAATGTCGATCCCAACGAGGAGCAGAAGGTGTTGACAAGCAGTTTCGATGAAGGATTCACTGTAAATGCTCACAGACAAGTATTCAGGGGGTTTTGATGTAGCAGTTGAATAAAGTACGAGTATGTAAAGTGCGAGAGTAACAATTGCAGCGAGTGGCCCAATCCTTTTTAGCACAAAGGACAAGCCGGTTTGTTTACTTATAATGACCAAACGTTCTCGAGGACACACGGGATTTTAGTCTAGTGCTTTCGCTACATACGGCTAAATAATCTTCATTGTTATGATAAGTGTTGTGTGGGTGAACCTATGCTAATGTACCGCCCTTCCTAGGACTAAATACATACTTGTGATTATACCCCTTGCAAGCATCCACAACTACAAGAAAGTAATTAAGAATAAATCTAACCACAGCCTTAAACTGCGAGATCCTGCGATCCCTCCTGCATCGATATACC
>NC_061514.1:239411713-239425653 GCF_022539505.1 Lolium rigidum
CGGGATGTGCATGGTACAAAATAGGGGAGAGAAGGAGCGGGAGGGGCAAGCATAAGGGAAAATGAGTGAAGAACATGTCGGATGCGATCATACCGAGCACTAAAGCACCGGATCCCATCGTAACTCCGAAGTTAAGCGTGCTTGGGCGAGAGTAGTACTAGGATGGGTGACCTCCTGGGAAGTCCTCGTGTTGCATCCCTCCTTTTGCGTCACGCGGCAACATTCATGGTGAAGTTAGGGCGATATTTTTTGCGGGCACTCGTGCTCGGCTATAGGTGATGGGAAACGGCGGTGGGGATGGGAAAGCGGGATGTGCATGGTACAAAATAGGGGAGAGAAGGAGCGGGAGGGGCAAGCATAAGGGAAAATGAGTGAAGAACATGGTGGATGCGATCATACCAGCACTAAAGCACCGGATCCCATCAAAACTCCGAAGTTAAGCGTGCTTGGGCGAGAGTAGTACTAGGATGGGTGACCTCCTGGGAAGTCCTCGTGTTGCATCCCTCCTTTTGCGTCACGCGGCAACATTCATGGTGAAGTTAGGGCGATATTTTTTTGCGGGCACTCGTGCTCGGCTATAGGTGATGGGAAACGGCGGTGGGGATGGGAAAGCGGGATGTGCACGGTACAAAATAGGGGAGAGAAGGAGCGGGAGGGGCAAGCATAAGGGAAAATGAGTGAAGAACATGTTGGATGCGATCATACCAGCACTAAATCATCGGATCCCATCGAACTCCGAGTTAAGCGTGCTTGGGCGAGAGTAGTACTAGGATGGGTGACCTCCTGGGAAGTCCTCGTGTTGCATCCCTCCTTTTTGCGTCACGCGGCAACATTCATGGTGAAGTTAGGGCGATATTTTTTTGCGGGCACTCGTGCTCGGCTATAGGTGATGGGAAACGGCGGTGGGGATGGGAAAGCGGGATGTGCATGGTACAAAATAGGGGAGAGAAGGAGCGGGAGGGGCAAGCATAAGGGAAAATGAGTGAAGAACATGTCGGATGCGATCATACCAGCACTAAAGCACCGGATCCCATCGAACTCCGAAGTTAAGCGTGCTTGGGCGAGAGTAGTACTAGGATGGGTGACCTCCTAGGAAGTCCTCGTGTTGCATCCCTCCTTTTTGCGTCACGCGGCAACATTCATGGTGAAGTTAGGGCGATATTTTTTTGCGGGCACTCGTGCTCGGCTATAGGTGATGGGAAACGGCGGTGGGGATGGGAAAGCGGGATGTGCACGGTACAAAATAGGGGAGAGAAGGAGCGGGAGGGGCAATCATAAGGGAAAATGAGTGAAGAACATGTCGGATGCGATCATACCAGCACTAAAGCACCGGATCCCATCAGAACTCCGAAGTTAAGCGTGCTTGGGCGAGAGTAGTACTGGGATGGGTGACCTCCTGGGAAGTCCTCGTGTTGCATCCCTCCTTTTTGCGTCACGCGGCAACATTCATGGTGAAGTTAGGGCGATATTTTTTTGCGAGCACTCGTGCTCGGCTATAGGTGATGGGAAACGGCGGTGGGGATGGGAAAGCGGGATGTGCATGGTACAAAATAGGGGAGAGAAGGAGCGGGAGGGGCAAGCATAAGGGAAAATGAGTGAAGAACATGTCGGATGCGATCATACCAGCACTAAAGCACCGGATCCCATCAAAACTCCGAAGTTAAGCGTGCTTGGGCGAGAGTAGTACTAGGATGGGTGACCTCCTGGGAAGTCCTCGTGTTGCATCCCTCCTTTTTGCGTCACGCGGCAACATTCATGGTGAAGTTAGGGCGATATTTTTTGCGGGCACTCGTGCTCGGCTATAGGTGATGGGAAACGGCGGTGGGGATGGGAAAGCGGGATGTGCATGGTACAAAATAGGGGAGAGAAGGAGCGGGAGGGGCAAGCATTTCTCCTATAAATGATGCTAGAGTACCCGGCCATCCAGGCCACCTGAGGGGGGCAAACAATCTGGCTCGTTGATTCTACCGTGTACAGTAAAACTTTGGTCCCGCTTTCTATTGCAGCCGTTGGATGTAGTAGTTTTCTTTTGCACCTGTAGTTTCCCTGAATTGGTCCATGACGGCTGGGACCAGACTCATGCGGGACCGCTAGACAGAGGCAGCGACAGCAGATCGCTTGGGTCACCTTTCTTGGACATTCTTTTCCCACGCGCGTGAGGCGCGGTGAAACCCTAGATCAGTCAAACACTCCCCCAGCCCAATCGGCTTCAGGCTGCCTGCTCTCCGCCCCCAATCCCGCCTCCATTCTCCGGCCGCCGTCGTCCCCAACTGCCCCGCGCAACGTCCTCTCCGTCGTCGTCCCCAACTGCCCCGCGCTCGTCCACGTCCCGCCTCCGCACCGGCCGCTGTCCTCGCTCCCCGATTCTTGCCGCCTCCTCTCCTCCTCTCCAAGGCGCCACGTAAGGGATCGTTGGAGGCTGCACGACGCGAGCCGATGTGAGCCAGGAGGGAGCGCGGGAGCCGCCGCCACCTCCTGCAGTGAGCTCCGATGGAGGCGGCGACCAGCGGGTGGAGGTGAGGTGGGAGCGGCCGGCGACGGGATCGCGCGGGGTGGATCCACGGCGGCGACTGGAGGCGCCGGGCACGGCCGGAGACGGGCCGGCGCGGGGTGGATCTGCTCCGGCGACGACCGGAGGCGACGGGCTCGCGCGGGGCAGATCCGCGGACCTACTTCTCTCGTCACCTTCCTCCCACTTCGCTTTTCTTCTCCTCTCACGTATTTGGGTCTCTCCCTCTCACCAGGTGGAGGAAGCCAGCGGCGCGCCGCCTCTCCCCCGGAATGGAGCCGGACGGGGATGGCCGCGGTCGTGGCCGGAGGAGCTGCCATAGGAGAGTGCACTTCTCCAACTCCTTCCTCCACCTCGGATCCAGCCATCGGTGTGAGCTCCGGGCTGAGCGGGCGGTCGACGGTGGTGGACAGCTCAACAGTGGAAAGCCGGCGGTGGACGATGTGACGGTACCAGGCAAGTCCATCCCCTCTCTCTCCTCTCTCTCTTGTGCACTGGCCGGTGGTGACATCACGGAGTGCGGCAATCGCCCGCATGTTTGGGCGTGGTGGACGTGCGGCGGGCTGCAACTCGCCAGCTTGCTTCTCGATCCATTCAATACTTCTTTTTCTTGATAGCCACACCACACTGCACATGTTAGTTCATCGCACTTCTTAGTTCCATGCATTTTACAGAATGTAATTAGTGCTGACATAAAATTTAATTAGAGTGGGATTTCTTTCTATTCTTCCCTGTTTGCTTAGTCCCCATGTCACTATAAAATGTATGACATGTCTGAAAAACACACCTATCTATTTGCGCCTATGAGTATTCATTTGATTCAGTGAGTATGCCTGCTAATATTTCTTTGTTAGAGAATAATTTGATTTTGCATTATAAGTATATAACAACGGATGAGCCCAGGTGCACCTTTAGAATATTATTGACACATACATATCTTAAGTTGTTTTTGGAAAATAATCAGACCTGAGGAATATATGTATTTAAGCAGTTATTTTTTCTGCCACTGGAAATCTGTAGCTGTTGCATTTTTCCAATATGTACTTCTGCAGGTCCTTTCGTGTGCAGAGTCGAGGCTGTAGCAGTGACAATGGTTCTCTCCACAAGTTTCAGAGCCTATGACTCTTTGCATCAATGTGTGTGCTTCTCCGTTCTTGAACCCTGCTTAGTGATTTGATAAATTGGATAGAATATCAGACCATTTGTGAATCCTTATGGTCAATACATGAATTTATTCCTGGATTTATGATAAGTAGCCTTATCTATTTCTGGAATACTACATCAAAATCACATATCTATTGTAGTCTTTCAAATTTCTACAATATTTTTGGTCGTATGGGCTTTTGCTTTCAATATGCAGTTGGTTGTGTCAAGGTTGTGGAGCTGTTGTTCGATTAAATGTCTTACTGGTATGTACTCTTCAGTGAAACTTCTCCTCCAGGCATTATATGAGTGTAGGTTCTATATGTAATCATCCACTTCCGGTAAGTAACACGACTTACATGCATACTTTCGTTTCCGTGTGCTGGACTTTTCTCGCTAAGCATCAATGCGCACCGGCAACCGATGCTAATAAGTGTCCACTAGGGGAATATGATAATACATATGTATTCTAGGTTGGATATTTCTCTTGATTGATTTCTCTGATGTTCTGAGACTATTAAATACTAGGAAAACCCTTGGATAATCAAGCTGTTGTCACTTGACTCATATATTTAGTTACATTTTTAACAGAACTACAGAAGGTCTTAGGTATTGACTTTCTGATGAGAAAGTAGCGGTTGGATGGATGAGCACATGCTAGCCAGTGTAGCACTTCTCTGGGCTGGCCGGGGGCGGCGATGGGTGGAGGGCGCGCTTGGGGCGGTGCTGGCCTAGAGGAGGAGATACATCCATGGGACGCTCGGTCCCAGCTCTCCTTCCTCCCTCCCTGCTCCCAATCCTATATATTTTAGATTTATTTGTGCAATTTTTTCTGTGCTACTTTAACACACTGGATCTGGCAAGCACATAGGCTTGGTTCTTGTTTTGTGATAAAAAGTGAGCCTGGTAGTAATGCAATATTATGCAACTTCTGAATTATTGGTGACTGAGCTATATTTGGCCATGTAGAGACTGCCTTTTCTTGCTGTCGGTTGTTGCCCAAGGCTATGGAGCTCTGCGCCATTTTTAGGTTTGAGCTCTCTGCAGCTCGTGCTCCTCATCATCATGGGCAGCGTGTAGTCCCTCTCTCACTTTCTCTTTCTGTGCACAGATCGGGACCCATATGAGACAGCGGGGCGCGGTCTGCGTGATGGTGCTGCCTCGTGAGATCCATGTACGGCGGTACTTCTTCTGGTGCGGGGATGTGCAGTGGCTCGGAGACAGATGCTGCAGGCGGCGAACAGAGGAGGGAAGCGTCGGTCACGGTCGGTGAGGTACAGCCCTTTACCTACATTGCGACCCCCTGTGTCCGTTATACACTTCTACTTCTCCCCAATTTGTTATCTTGCATGCTCTGTGATGGCTATTTCTCATTCTTGGACTTGCACAGAGATTGGAGCCAGGTCTCGCTCATGTTCTCTAGATCTACATATATATTTGGATGTGTATTGGATTTTTAATTTATTTTTCTGGTCATATTTTCCATATATGAATATTTAGAGTTTTGATGAATCCATATCTTTGGCAGTAGATGGTATCCCTCTATACTGAAGAAGATTGGATTTTGATGTATCCAAGCAATACTCCTCGCAGGTAGTATCCCTACTTCGATTTTTAGAGTTCGTATTATGCAATTTACCAACTATTTTTAAAATTGTTTACCTCTTTGCCCCTCTTTTACGATGTTGACAAGCTATTGCCTAATGAATACTCCCTCCGTTCCTAGATATAAGGTGTATAGTTTTTGGCACGGAAATTAAGAAACACACATGGAGAGAAAACTACAGAAGGTTTGGGCGGGATTGATCCTGGATAATTGACATCATAAAATAGAGGGGTTTTCAAAAGATAAGAACACACAAGCAAATCTCTTAAAAAGTATCCACACAGGTTGTCCAATACAATATACCTTATATTTTGGCGGAAATTCAATTCGGCTCCCGGGTGCGTATGCTCCCTCTACCAAAAAATCATATTTCGAAATGTTAAAAAATTTGCACAAAAAATTCTACATGTACATCTCCATAATATACGTGCGTCCGTAAAGTTTCACGAAAAACCAATATTTTATGTGGTCTATATAAAAACGAGAAAGTTTATATTGTGAAAAGCATTATTTTTAGCACTGAATTTTGTCTTTTTTACACACATCACAAGATAAGTCGATTTTTTATGAAACGACTTTGTGAGCACGTAGCACGTGAAGATGTAAGTGCGAACTTTTAGTTTTAATTTTTTAAAATTTAAAATATATGTAAGATACATTTTGAAATATAGGGAGCATATGCACCCATGTTCCAAAACACCGCTCCCATATTTTGGAGACTTTTCTCAAAAAACTATACACTTTATATCTAGGAACGAAGAGAGTATATATTTTTGTAGTGATATCGTATTGTATTCATCTAAGCTGTTGCTTTCACCACATCGTGTGGTGCAGGTTCTACTTGTCTATCTCTGCTCTAAATTATATGCTTTTCGGAAAACATGTAACTGCAATTGCTCTAGATTTTTTCTGACTACGTATACATAGTGGGTTTAATGATATTTTGGCTAAACAGAAATTAATGGACTATTAATATGCTTGTTAATTGGATAATCCTTTTGTTGCACCTGTATAGTTTTGGTTATTACAAAATAAAGGCAATCCAACTTTCTTTTTAACAGTACATCTTTTCCTGTAGGTATAACTGTATCTTATCAGCTTAAAGTTGTTGCAAGCTAGGTCTGAAAAAATTAATCTTCTGATGGCAGAGTGTATTGAATTATGTTTGAGTTATTAACTCTGAAATTAGTTGTAACATTGTACTATCATCAGCTCAGTTGGTTTCCATTTTCCATGGTGGCAGGCCGGAAGAGGAGATGCAGGAGAGCGCATGAAGGTGGGTGGCAGCGCGGAGAGTGGTGGCGACGCGAGCGCCGCCTTGAGGAGCTCTTCCACAGACGGCGGGGCTTGATGAGGATGGGTGGCCGAATCGGAGCAGACCGCCATCTCCTTCCTCCTGCATCTTCTCAGGTGAGTTTCTTCTTCTGAGTCCTTACTCCGATTTGGTTTCTCTCCCTTTTCCTATATAAGGTTTGGGGTCTGGCCTGTAGCTTCTAACACCGATGGGGGAGAGAGGCCACCGCCTCTGCTGCACGGCTTCGAGCTCTGGCGTTGGCTGTGGAGATCAACAGCGAGAAAGGAGGAGCAGAGCCGCCTCCATCTTCTTTTTCCTTGCTCATAGGATGTCGATGGTGAGGACGGCTTGACTTAATTCGCCCGCCAAACTGAGGTGGACCTGCAAGCATGAGCTGTTGCTGCTGATTCGTACGTGATGTACATCCTAGGTGAGCTGCTGCTGCTGATTCGTACGTGATGTAGGTGCTAGGTGCCTAATTCATGGTTATGATGTTGCAGGATGAGACTGACTCTACATAGACCTGCAAGATATAGTGTTGTGTGCTTCCCTATTTGAAAAGCATCAGGGTTTGCACCAATGATCTGAAAGTGTTTTTGTTCTGGGTACTTGCATATTGAGGAAGAAATTGGTTATTCCTAAATGTGCTATTGTAGATCAAATGTGAGCTCATCCTATTTTATTTCTTCTATCTCACGTGAAGATTCATCTCTCATTCACTAACATTCATTCTCTATGTAATTATTTCATTGATCCATTGCTCCCGCCATCCTCTGAACATTTAACTTGCTTTGCTAATAACTATGATTTCCTACATCAGTGCATTTAGCTTGCAATAATATATGCGCCGGTCCAACTCATTGTGGATGTTATTCTGCTATTCAGATATGTGTTATTGGTGCTTGATAATGTACAATTAACTGTGTCAATGTCATGCTTACGTGCACAATGTTTTTTATTGGGTATCAACACAAAACTTGTAGTCCTTTAGGGCTGCTTCCTACTGGTTCTCAACAAAAAAGCTATAGTTCTGATTTTCCAAATGGGGAAAGCCCAACTAGAAGATTTATAGTTTTGTGATGCATTGGCTTTTACTATTGGAAGGAGGATACTCCATGTGGTTTTCCCCATATGTGATTTGTTCATCTATATATGTATTTGACATGTTTAATATATGTAACTTGCGGAAATTTAATGTCCTCTTCTCCTTGGTAGGTCTCTGAGTTGGTTAATGTTGATTTTTCTCATGCACCGCCCATGATTGGAATCAGCGAGCGGTGGCTCAAGCGATACGGGGCGGCGACGAGCATGTGTGACCAGAGCGGACGATGCAGCAGACTGGACATGCGGTAGGAATGGCTGTTAAGACCACGGACGAGCTTTGCTTAGAACCCGGCTGAAAATGTTATTAAGCTAGGACTTGGTAGTTTGGTACAAGGGGGCTGCAGATCTGCAGCTTTGGGCCGATGTCAAAGAAGGTCGTCCATGATGCAGTGAAGGTGATCAAGAAAGATTGTGATGCATCAAGAAGTTTCGAGGTAAACATACTTTGTTGTGTTGTGCAACATGTAGCTGGGAGAAAAGAATGAAAAATTGTTACTAACGATCTACTGTACTTTTCCTGCAGATGAAAGCAGTTGGCTACTTCAAAAGGAAGAAGCTAATTTGGCATCCCCTGATTACTGCATACACTCCTGTACTAGATGAGGTATAAAACGTAGATGTGGCTTTCAACTGAAATGTTCTATCCATGGTTGTGTGTAGATTATTGTAGCATTGTACACATATTGAATTAAGATCTTGTACTATGTAGCTTTTAGTAAATATCAATGGGTTTTGGCATAGCAAACTGTGATTAGTTTGGCCTTGCAATGCTAGCTTCCTTTGTGCGGTTAAAATTACTTCATGTTCTGGTTCAATATATTTCACTTCATCTATGATGCGGGTTACTATTTACTAGCTAATAAGTTGTGAACAATGGAGTTAGTTGTGTTTGTTACTATCATCTGTGACTTGTGGCATGGGAGGGTTACTTCAGTAATTTAATTTTTGAAACAGAGACTATCTCATGCATATATGGTTGTTGCTCTGACGTTTGGTTATGTAGAAATGAAGTAAACGACTAAACGAGGTAGCTAAAAAGCATACGAGGTAACCAAACGAGATAGTGTACATAAGAAGATAGCATGCTCTACAGAATTTGACAAGTTTCTTATGGGGAGAAAACAAGACATAAAAGATGACATCTTTTGGTTTCAGATATATTTGTTACTCAAATCTGTGTGGCATAGCTGTCTTAATTATCACCATTTTAATGTCTAATGATTACTTAAGTAAGGGCATTTTTAAAACAGAGACTACCTCTGATTCTACCATCTTTTTCATTGTCTAAATGAATCTTTCAGAAGGTTCAGTTTTGTGTTTCCCTTTGTAACAGACACATAGGAGCACACTGAACTGAGAACAGAGCAATAGCAATTGGCAGAGTTTCCTGTGGTCAGAGTAGTCAAACAGCGCTGGATTGGAAGAAGGTGATCTGCTCGAGAATGATACTAGCATTTGCTGCTAATTTTTTCCTTTTAGCAATCATCGGTACTCTCAGACATAGCCACCCTGGCAATCATGTAGAGGCATTTGAGGTGTTTGAAAGGTAGGGTGGTTTTAAATGGTAGATTATTTATTTCATTTGTCATTTCTACACAGTGGTTAACAAGCGTGAGAAAAGATATGCTTTGTTTGGATCTTCCAGAATAGGCATAAATCTAGCGCACCTCTTTTTTCTAAGAACAGGTACCGTCTCTGATTTTTATGCTACTGTTTTTCTGCTGTTAAGTATTGATACTTTCATTATTGCCTCATGTAAAATCAAGTTATATGTAGCCTTTTACTTAATTGCAGGATTTAGTGAATGTAAGATGTAAATTTCTAGAACTAGGATTGGGCAATGCATATTCAAGCTCGAAACTCTACCTTGCCAGATTTTTGCAGTATATCTATCTTTTTGATTTTTATATGCATCTAGGAGATCATACTAATTCTGAAACCACAATCACATTTATGTAGGTTTAGTGTCCTTGAGCTCATGTTTCTGTCCTAATCCTCGCCTCTCTTATGTTATAACCACAATATTTTAGCACAATATCTGATTACTTTTATTTGCTTCAGGAAACAAACTCGTGCTTGGTTTCTAGACCGGATATTGTACTAAAGTAGCCGAGCAAGTAGCATGACAAGGGAGTCTTTGAGCATGGCATCTGTTATCGTCGCGGCTATGTGCCTTGCTGCATTCGATCTATTGCCTTTAGCGCCTATCGGCATGTTCCCTTGAGCCCCGGGTCTAAGGATTGTTTATGGTGGTACCTATATGATAAATAAGCCAGAGTGTCAGGTAGTTCTTATCCCTTATGTGATAATCATGCATGCCAGTGTATGGTGTTACATCAGACGCTGAAACTGCTAAATGCAAGAAGGTTGTTTGTCATCCCTCTTTACTTGCCCAACAGGTAAATACCGTTGTTTCCAATTGATTTTATACTTCCTTTTGCACATGTTTGTACCGAATTAGCTGAATATTTTTGTGTCCATCTGAACTTTTTTGTTTCATCTGGTATATATAATTTTCATTGTCTGATTATTCTTTTGCTACATAGTACTATGCCCATATTGATATTTACTCTGTTTGTGATCAGGTAAGGAAGATTGGAAAGTTGCATTTTCAATCGCCATTATGAAGCCTTGTGATAAGACAAGGCATCGCTCCTGTCCCGGTCTTTGCTCCTTCTTTTTCGATAGGATTTGAAGCTTCCTCTAGCTAAATCGATTCATGCTGGTCTTTTTCGTTACATATGGCACTGTGAGTGATCGAATGTTGTGGTCTTTTTGTCTGCATCCAAATATAGCAGCACAATATACATGTAAGTAATGTAATTGGCCATGTTGCCAAGAAATCGGAACTACCGTATTTTTTGTTATCTCGAATCATGTGATCCTTCTTAGATGTGCTAGCAAATCCTAAAAGATTTCAGTGAGGTTACTGCAACTTTTGATGCATTAGATAAATCAAATGAGACAAAGTGCCACCAGATTAAGGATGCATGTATGTAAATATGCAGGCAGTTCAAAGCAGACACATAGCAGCATGTTTCACTAGCTATCAACATTCATTGAAAAATATAAATTACTCCAGTTTGTATTTGACATATATACCGAAGAATCTATATATTTTAATAGATATGGCATGATGATGTATGGTGATCTTGGTATATGCAAGTATGATAAGTACCACTTGGTGTGGCCTGTGCGCATTTGTTCTTTGATTCTTGGTGAGGATGATGGTGTATTCTTATTGAAGGAAATTATACTATTTCAGTTGTACTTATTGTATGTGTTGATGGCACCAAAAAAAGTATATTTATACACATTTATTTTTCTTTGCTATGAACAAATGGTTGGATGCAGCAAATGTTGTTCCTGTATTGTACATGTATTAGACAGTTGCTTGGAAATTTTTATTGTCTTTTAAAAGGATTGTTTATAAAAGCTTAAGAGCTCTCAAAGACATACTGAATTCTTGGAAAACTATACAGACATCAGCCAAGTAAAACTTATGTTTTATTTTCTTTGAAAAAGATCGCCTATGCAGCAGCTCTCAAAGACCTAATGGATTCTTGGACAACTAAACAACCGTCAGCAGCATAAAACATACGGTTACAGTACTGTCTTGCATTTGCCTGTGCGCCGGGGCGCACCGGGTCATCTAGTAAGGGAAAATGAGTGAAGAACATGTCGGATGCGATCATACCAGCACTAAAGCACCGGATCCCATCAAAACTCCGAAGTTAAGCGTGCTTGGGCGAGAGTAGTACTAGGATGGGTGACCTCCTGGGAAGTCCTCGTGTTGCATCCCTCCTTTTTGCGTCACGCGGCAACATTCATGGTGAAGTTAGGGCGATATTTTTTTGCGGGCACTCGTGCTCGGCTATAGGTGATGGGAAACGGCGGTGGGGATGAGAAAGCGGGATGTGCACGGTACAAAATAGGGGAGAGAAGGAGCGGGAGGGGCAAGCATAAGGGAAAATGAGTGAAGAACATGTCGGATGCGATCATACCAGCACTAAATCATCGGATCCCATCAGAACTCCGAAGTTAAGCGTGCTTGGGCGAGAGTAGTACTAGGATGGGTGACCTCCTAGGAAGTCCTCGTGTTGCATCCCTCCTTTTTGCGTCACGCGGCAACATTCATGGTGAAGTTAGGGCGATATTTTTTGCGGGCACTCGTGCTCGGCTATAGGTGATGGGAAACGGCGGTGGGGATGGGAAAGCGGGATGTGCATGGTACAAAATAGGGGAGAGAAGGAGCGGGAGGGGCAAGCATAAGGGAAAATGAGTGAAGAACATGTCGGATGCGATCATACTAGCACTAAAGCACCGGATCCCATCAGAACTCCGAAGTTAAGCGTGCTTGGGCGAGAGTAGTACTAGGATGGGTGACCTCCGGGGAAGTCCTCGTGTTGCATCCCTCCTTTTTGCGTCACGCGGCAACATTCATGGTGAAGTTAGGGCGATATTTTTGCGGGAACTCGTGCTCGGCTATAGGTGATGGGAAACGGCGGTGGGGATGGGAAAGCGGGATGTGCATGGTACAAAATAGGGGAGAGAAGGAGCGGGAGGGGCAAGCATAAGGGAAAATGAGTGAAGAACATGTCGGATGCGATCATACCAGCACTAAAGCACCGGATCCCATCGGAACTCCGAAGTTAAGCGTGCTTGGGCGAGAGTAGTACTAGGATGGGTGACCTCCTGGGAAGTCCTCGTGTTGCATCCCTCCTTTTTGCGTCACGCGGCAACATTCATGGTGAAGTTAGGGCGATATTTTCTTGCGGGCACTCGTGCTCGGCTATAGGTGATGGGAAACGGCGGTGGGGATGGGAAAGCGGGATGTGCATGGTACAAAATAGGGGAGAGAAGGAGCGGGAGGGGCAAGCATAAGGGAAAATGAGTGAAGAACATGTCGGATGCGATCATACCAGCACTAAAGCATCGGATCCCATCAGAACTCCGAAGTTAAGCGTGCTTGGGCGAGAGTAGTACTAGGATGGGTGACCTCCTGGGAAGTCCTCGTGTTGCATCCCTCCTTTTTGCGTCACGCGGCAACATTCATGGTGAAGTTAGGGCGATATTTTTTTGCGGGCACTCGTGCTCGGCTATAGGTGATGGGAAACGGCGGTGGGGATGGGAAAGCGGGATGTGCATGGTACAAAATAGGGGAGAGAAGGAGCGGGAGGGGCAAGCATAAGGGAAAATGAGTGAAGAACATGTCGGATGCGATCATACCAGCACTAAAGCACCGGATCCCATCAGAACTCCGAAGTTAAGCGTGCTTGGGCGAGAGTAGTGATGACCCACAAGTATAGGGGATCGCAACAGTCTTCGAGGGAAGTATTACCCAATTTATTGATTCGACACAAGGGGAGACAAAGAATACTTGAAAGCCTTAACAACGGAGTTGTCAATTCAGCTGCACCTGGAAACGAGACTTGCTCGCAAGAGTTTATCGGTAGTAACGAGTTTTATAGTAGTAGCGATAGTGAAATAACGAGCAGAGAGTAACAAAGACAGCGGTAGTGATTTTAGTAAACAGCAGGATTAAAATACGTAGGCACGGGGACGGATGACGGGCGTTGCATGGATGAGAGAAACTCATGTAACAATCATAGCGGGGCATTTGCGGATAATAATAAAACGGTATCCAAGTACTAATCAATCAATAGGCATGTGTTCCAATTATAGTCGTACGTGCTCGCAATGAGAAACTTGCACAACATCTTTTGTCCTACCAGCCGGTGGCAGCCGGGCCTCAAGGGAAACTATCTGGATATTAAGGTACTCCTTTTAATAGAGTACCGGAGCAAAGCATTAACACTCCGTGAACACATGTGATCCTCACATCGCTACCATCCCCTCCGGTTGTCCCGATTTCGTCACTTCGGGGCCATTGGTTCCGGACGGCGACATGTGTATACAACTTGCGGGTAAGATCATAAACAACGAATATCATGATGAAATAATAACATGTTCAGATCTGAGATCATGGCACTCGGGCCCTAGTGACAAGCATTAAGCATAACAAGTTGCAACAATATCATAAAAGTACCATCTACGGACACTAGGCACTATGCCCTAACAATCTTATGCTATTATATGACCAATCTCATCCAATCCCTACCATCCCCTTCGGCCTACAGCGGGGGAATTACTCACACATGGATGGGGGAAACATTGCTGGTTGATGGAGAGGTGTTGGCGGTGATGGCGGTGATGATCTCCTCCAATTCCCCGTCCCGGCGGAGTGCCAGAACGGAGACTTCGGCTCCCGCGACGGAGTTTCG
>NC_061514.1:239425753-239440164 GCF_022539505.1 Lolium rigidum
CAACACGAGGACTTCCCAGAGGTCACCCATCCTAGTACTACTCTCGCCCAAGCACGCTTAACTTCGGAGTTCTGATGGGATCCGGTGCTTTAGTGCTGGTATGATCGCATCCGACATGTTCTGCACTCATTTTCCCTTATGCTTGCCCCTCCCGCTCCTTCTCTCCCCTATTTTGTACCACTAGATTTAGATGTGCGCCTTGGCGCACGACCCCGTAGATTTCACATCTTGTATAACAACAGTAAAAATCAGGTGAAAAAAATGATAATATTTGTAAATTTGAATTGCCTAGTTCAATGTCATTATCTCGTGAAGTTGGAACATATAAGAAAACGTGGAGTGCAAAAGAACAGACATATGAATAAGGCATGGCGTTCCGAAGTACAAAAGCAAATATCTATATCTGGCTTAGCATTTTTTCTTATAAACAAATAATATTTAGATTGTAAAAACATGTTTCAAGCCACCATAGAAAATGAGACCAAATAAAAGTAACCAAAGAAGATAAGGGAGAAATGTATATGATATATAGAATGACTCGAATAATCTTAAATGGTACCTCAACACTTTGGGAGAATCTGAATAAACATACAGAGAGACCGTAAACCATAACAAATATTCAAAGCATTCCTTTTCTACCAAACGTGTTTGAGAACCACCATAATGTAGAGGAAACATGAGTGGTTAACATTCCATTGACCATCGAGAGGTAATTACGGATAGTGCAAGTAGAGAAATGTGCCAAACACAAGTGAGAAAATAGGAAAATATATTACAATGGGGACAGGAACACATTGTTCAGAGATTACAATAGCTAAACACATGGAGGGGGTACCATTCAGGTTTAAAGCAAAGCTGTTCAAACACAATGACTCCATGATCAGAGATCAATACTCGAAACAGACACTAACACACAAGTAGTGATAGTTTAGGTAACGATGGTCAAACCTCGTAATCTGTAGGATGCACATCGAAGTCATAGCGGTAGGCCTCTTCCTTTAACTGTTGCATCGATATACTGTATTGGACTGAAGTAATCTTGGAAGCCATAAGTTGTCATAAGGTAGAACACTAAGTCAATCCAGGAATAGACAGTTAAGGTAAACTATTGGCAAAATAATAACACATGAATGTGCAAATAGATTGAATAATGCAGTAGTTGGCAGCAAGATGAATTGCATGCTTGATGAGGGAATAATACCTGCTCTCAGCTGTAGCGCAAAAGCTAAAGAAAGTTCAGTTTAATAAAGCCATATTTTGGTTGTGGGCAAACAAATATGCAAGCAAATGATGGGACTTCCGTTTTCGAAAGAAGAAAACTCTATGCAAATAGCATATCATAGATATACTGGGTTAGAATAAAATTACACATTGAATTCAACCTAACTAAATTAAATTATTGCTTAAACTGAAGGGGCGCTGCTTGTTCATAATTGTATCTTACTCCCTGAATGTTAGTACATGCCTTTTTAGGTGAGTAGTAAATGTTCAATTTCTCAGAAACCAGCTCTCAAGTGTTTCAGTATGGTACCTTGGAGCCATTTTCTTCCCTCGCTCAATAATTAAGTTCACCACTCGTGTGTAGTCAATAGTTACATAGATCTGGACACAAATGTAGGAACCCAGCAGACTGAAATATTTTAGGAGATGACATTTAAACTCATACTGATGTACATGAATAAATTAGGAGAGAATATAGAAAAATAAAGTGGTGTGCAGGAAACTACTTTTAAATTTTCATAAAGAACATCCAAATACCACAATCTCTCTAACTATCTTTACTGTACCTTAAAATGGCGCCTTGGCGCACGATCCCGTGAAGTTCCCATCGATTTACGGTTTGTAAAAGTAAAAAAATAAGTTGGACAATATTAATGTGTTTTTCAGGTTTAATTCAAAACGAAGTGAGGTGAATTAAATTAGGATAAAACAAACAAAATCACAAACGTAGTAGTAGCACATGAGTGTCTTAGGGCCCCGGTAAACAATTACAAAACACTATATTAAGCATCTTTAGAAGTGAAATGAAAAACTATCATGTGTGAAACACTATATAAATATTCATTAATACAATTCCTAAGAACACTTCGATTCTACTATTTTCAGGAATATAATGCCCATTATGTACCTGATGTTCCATCTTCTCTATTGAGAGTAGGTGATTTTGTTCCCCCGGGCGGATGGCGGGGATGCATTCCTGTATGCTGCATCCTCAAGGTATTCGAAAAACTTCAGCCTCACCTAACTTCGGTGTTTCTCGGTTTGGTACTTTTCAGCCTACAGTCCAACAGAGATTACATTGCCCTAATCAATAGGAAATTTATTACTCCTAAGCCCTTCGTTTGTTGTATCATTATTTACCAACAGTGATACTCCTACCAATTTGGAAATAAATCTATAGCTCCAGATTTTATTCCAGGATGTGCAAGTTAAGGACAAAGCCATGGACTACCCATTTTGCTTTGTAGGTGTTGTCAGTGATCTGGGAGTCTCCTTTTTTCCTCCCTCGCTCTCTCTTCTTCCGCTTAATTTGCAACATTCTTTATCAAGGTTGCCTTTTCTTGTCAAAGAAAATAGATAACCTCAATTTAATATTGTTACAGACACCAGAAAAATAATCAACAACAGGGGAATGGTAGGCTGCACGAAACAAGTAAGCGGTAAGTGAAGAACACACGGTAACTATTGCAGCTTGAACCTACTTCATATATACAGCCAAACACAAATGGAAGGACATGTCTTTGGAGGCCATGACATAGTTAACAGAAAAGCACCCAATAGCTACTTGCATCACCAAAAGCGGGCATTCTTGCAAAGGAAAAAATAAATTAATCAACAACTAAATTTAAGGTAATACAACAGAGAAAATCCTAAACATTTTTTGAAGTAACTACAAAAACAGCGGCTTGCCACAGAAGCCTATAGTACATGGTCGTTACTAAAATTCTTTAAAATCCTACAGTTACATACAGATACTAAGTGGTTTACAAATACAGCTTCTGTTAGCTATAAAAGCAATCGTAACTTCCCAGGTCTAAATGTGTTCATCTTTAAATATAAGTATAACAATGAAAAGAGCAATAAAAAACAACAACCGAGTGACAATAATTCAGCAGCAGGTTCTTTGGCAAACAAATGAGGAGGCTCATAAAAATACGGAAAATGAACAAAGGAAAGTTTTGTTTTCCAGGATGGTCCAACTCCAAAATCTATATACATAAGACATGGGGAAACTGACCACATCTACCTTCATATCACTGCAGTAATGCCTCGTTGTGGTTTATCTTGGCCTAACATACAGATACAGACACCGTCAGAATCAAACATAATAGTGGGCTCCCTCAACATCTCAGCTTGATGAACCACATGAATACAAAGAAAGAAAAATAAATGTGCAAGATAAGTATATAGTGTACCTTCCAGACCTCATGAGCATATCTCGCTACAAAAATCAGGCACTTAACTTGAATGTTATTTTCTAACACCTGCAGTGGAGCAAGCTAAGAAGATATATATGTAGCTCACATCTATCACAATATATATCATTTTGCTACAGAGGAAAATATATAACTATATAACCATAAAAATTCAAGCATACCTACTTCTATAGATTTGATACGAGCTCATCTATCTGTGAGGAAAGAATCATCACAAGATAAATTAGCAGACCCCAGGGAGTAATATAAACATGAAAAAAGAATGCTAAAAGGGAAGAATATATTAAGCAGTTACATACCA
This sequence comes from Lolium rigidum, assembly GCF_022539505.1. Taxonomy (NCBI): domain Eukaryota; kingdom Viridiplantae; phylum Streptophyta; class Magnoliopsida; order Poales; family Poaceae; genus Lolium; species Lolium rigidum. The sequence goes on from NC_061514.1 coordinate 239,429,492, forward strand.
AGACTGAAATGAATATAAGATAAGCATCTATGTGTTCTTCGCCCTATGCTGACACAAAATACACAAGGAGTATTGGGAGAGGACGATTCCAAGGGATGGGCACCGGGGAGGGCTTAAGTAGTGAAATGGGATGGCCAGGATGGGCTGGAACGCGACGAACGGCAAGCACCGCGCTGCCCTGTGGCCACGAAGAAGACTGCCGGGCAGCCTCTCACGATCCCTGAACTCTGAAACTGCTTGTGTTTGCTGAAACTGAAAACCGCACTCTGTTTTCAAATCATTTGGGCAATCAAATGAGCTCGGAAAATTTTGTAAATTTTACGAAGCAAGATGTGACTATTGTTGACAACATGTAATGTTTTCATCTCAAACGGAGTTGATTTGAACGGTTTAGAAAAATTGAGAACAGTGCAGCCAGAATTTGACAAAACCTGAAAACTGAATTATATCTAGCATTTTGAGTGAAACTCTAATGCTACACAACATTTTTTAACTTCTTTATAGTACGAAAATATTGGTACACAAAAGCACAATTCAAACCACATTTTAAGAGTGATCGAAGCGTTGTATGAAGTTGTAAAATGTTGTAACATGATCCAAGTAGTGAATGAAATGGATAAAAGAAAATGGCAAATGAGCTCTAAATCATCTTTAACTTGGCAAAGGCTTAACTCATAATAGTAAGCGCTTTGCCAAACATCGAAGAAGGAAAGTTTGAGGAAGTTTTAATATAGTACCATTGTAAAGTGTAGTTTTCACATAATCAAGGCAATAGGCAAAAAAATAAACTTCTAGTTATTGTCATGACAAAGCAAAGATTATGAAAGGGAAAAGTAGCTCAGAGATTATGACTGGAAGCACACATAATGAAGGAAATAGGCATTATTATGAGAAGCATGATGCATATGAATGTATGTTAAACATGCTTATTCCAACTTAAGTGGTTAGATCACTACATAGAGGCATATTATGAGAGGGAAAAGTAGATCAGGTTAAGTTCCTAATTCTATTTTTGAACCAAAATATTTATTAAAAAGAGAAAGGGTTAGAACTGGCTTGCCATTCAACTCCTTGCCAGATTTATCAAATAACACAAGCGCAAGCTCATCGGTTCATCAGATAGAATATTGTGTAACAACACAGGTTAACAAAAAGCATATGAACAACTCTGTATACAAGCAGCATGCAAGCACACACAATTACCTAGGCATTCCACCCATGCCACCAAAATTTTTATCAGGCCGATGCTGTTGTACTCCTACCTCTTCTCGTGGGCGCGGGCTTGAGGTGGAAGAAGGTTGAGAGGAGGAAGAGAGGAACGATGCAGCAGCCTCTCCGGAGCAGAAATGGAGGGGCGCAGGTACGTGCGGCAAGGGTCCCTGGAGATTTTGCTCCCTGGAGGAGCTCACTTGCGCCTCCCCCTACTGGCTGTCCTTCCACGCTCCTCCGCGACCGCGCCGTCCTGGCCGGAGTAACGGATGTCGCCCGCGCCGTCCCGTCACGCCGGCCGCTGTGGAGGACGCCCACGCTGCTCTCCCGCCCCGTCCCTGCGGAGACCGCCCGCACTGCCTGTTTCCGGCGCCGAGGTCGGCCGCGCCGCCCGTCGCCGGCGATGGCGACGAGACGAGGTCGTCCGGAAGATGGGGAGGGGGCGGATCGGATTTGGAGAAAATAGGATGGTGGGGATTGGCCCTAGGGTTTGTGCGTGCGTATCATGATTGCTGACAGCGGCCTCCTCCGCTCGCCGGAGACGCGCTGGCTGACGGTGTTGGGAGCACGAGGCGGTCGACGACGGCCTGGTGGCTCCCTCCCCGCGCCCGTCGATCTGCGCCTCCTCGTCGTGCACAGCAGCGGCGACCTCCTCTCGCGCTCGTCTGAGACCGAGCTCCATGGCGAGGGAGGATTAAGGAGGATGACGAGAGGAGCAGTGGAAGCCGGAGGTGGAGGCTGAGCAGCATCGACCATCCGCGCGAGGAAGAAGGTGGAGGGGAGGAGGCGAATCGGTCGCGGCGGGATTGGGGATTGCGGGCGGCGGCTAGGGTTTTTACCTCCCGGTCCCCCTTTTATATGATATATGGTGAAAGCAATTGAACGGCTGAGATTCGAGGCAAGGCACGATCCAACGGCCACGAGGCGCAAATCGCTGTGAGGCCCCCTATGGGGGGCATCATATACAACGTTAGACTAGATTTAGATGTGCGCCTTGGCGCACGATCCCGTGAAATTCGTGTAGATTTACATTTCAAAAATAAGCAAAGCTAAAATTCGTGTCAGAATTTTCTTGTAGACCCTTTGCTTATTCTACAAAACAAAATCTCCCATGTAGAATAGCCAATTTATATGTTTCAAAATACAAGCAGCTAATTATCAAAACAACACGATTACAAAGAGGCATGTTCCATTCACAACTGTGGTAGCGGTCGGCCCACACTCTAGTCTGAGTGGATATGTGGATGCCTTCTCTCTCACACCTTCTCACACAGTCCGACCGATAGCCGGGCAGCCTGCCTTCCTTGGCCCCCTATCTCCTCCATCCCCCGTCCCTTAGTCCAACTAAATCAGATCTAATGGCTCAGAGGCAAAATGCAAATGTGCAAGGGGCAAGCAGATGGAGAAGACATAGAAGCAAAAAAAAAAAAAAACGAGGCAAGATGCTGAAAATCTTAACATCATTAAACTTGGAAAATAGTACAATGTGGATACAGAATTAAACACAATAATAGTTATGTTCAAAGATAAGAAAAATACCATGACATTTGGGTTGAATGAATACAACAGAGGCACAAAAATGATCGTAAAATGGGGAGGACAATTCAAATTCAAAGATAAGGAAATTTTAAAGTAGGAGCTTGCCTAGAGATCGGAACCTTTGACCCGGTCATGGCAATTCACAACAGCCATATCTCTTTCTTTGCTTCCTCCCAATATGATGTGACCACCCCTGTAAGCGTCGTGTTCCATCTAGAGATAAATGGCACACATGTGCAAACTGGCATTTGTACCATGCTCTTGCAAACTAAAACAGATTTGCACTACAGCTGGAGTGTACAGAAAAGAACATAGTTGTGTGCACACACACATATCTTGGTATGCAACAGCTCATCTGCTATGACATGATCTTATTTGCATGCCTAGCATGACCTCTTGTAACCCCACATAGAGAAAGAAAATGAATATGGCAAATTATTAGTTGAGAACTCACCAAGGTGGATGGAGAATAGTGGCACAATGTCCTGCCCTAAGTGAACAATAAACCAGACATCAAACTGGATAATATTTATTACTTGCACAAGATCATTTAGAAGCCTCGAAGTAAAGAAATATAATTACAAATAACTTGCCAAGGCAGATGGTTTCTAAAACACCATATTTAGCACTACATGGGGAAGGATATTATAATCACAAAGGTCTAAGGGGAAATGGAGGAATGGTAAGAGCCTATGATGGAAATTGAAACCATATAATTACTACACTGTAATGTTAACATCAAGTTAATATTGTTGCTTGCAATACATCTGGTGCATCATATTATCTTTCTATATACATTAGTAAGAGATCCAAAAAATTCTCTTATAAAAACAGAGTAACAAACTGACCCATTCATCATGGTTCTTGAAAATATTGTGTGTTGCTAACCCTAAAAACACATGTTAATATTCTTAATATACACTATAATATAAATCGAAACAAATATGCGTCTAGTCCTTATAAGAGACAACAATACAATGCAAAATTAATTTACGGAGACTGCAAGAGAGAGGAGAAGAGATAAACAAAGCCCGTGCCGTCAATATCCAGGACAGTGAGGTAAAAAAATCATATAGATGAGATCCTTGTCGAGAGCTGCGACCATACAGTCCAGAGTCTGCATGTTCAAAGTTATCATAACACAATCAGAGTAGCCTTTGTACACTTCTGAAGTTTAACCTTAGACTCTGGAAATTTATTTACACTTCTGAAGTTTAACCTTAGACTCATCCTGCAAAAAAAATAAGACAACAAGTTCAACAAAGAAGCATAGGATGAAACACCTATTTTTTTACACAGGCGTACTTTTTTAAATGCATGATAAAGAAGAAACTCTATCAATACGTATGCAATTAAAGTATTTGTCTAGACTCTAGCGCCATTATTAAGAACGGTATCACTTTCGTTGCCAAAAATGAGTAAAAAGAAGCTCAACAACAATATTTTAGAATAACTTTCTAGTTCTAGAAGCACAGCAGATCCTCCTTGGATCTGAGGCCTTGACCTGTAGGCCCTTATCCATTTTGTTCCCAAGTAGAGATACCGTATCCATTTTGTCCATTTTCTACTACGTGGATCTACTCCTTACACCACTGCAATAGAAAAACAGAGACATCTCCATGTAAGTTATGCCACATCGTGCAATATATTTGTATCATTATATAATAAAATTTCTGCCATAAACAGTAGCAACTAATAGATGATGGTTATACCATGCTCGTTATGCATACCTGACACATCAATGCATGAACCCAATATCAGAACCCTCTTATCTTGTTTACTTCACTTCTTTTACGATGGAGTAGACACCCTACCAAGTAGTGCCGACCTAAGAAAAAGCAAAAAAGAAAGCTTGAGCCCCATCTATCAAGAAAACCAATCAACACTAACAAGCAGCAGCATCAAGCAATATGCATTGTACGGCTGTTGATCCATGGCTAGCAGTTCAGATTCAACATGATGAATAGGTAGAAGCTCTATACCACGTCCGTGCGCGCTCAAGGCCTCAGGCCCATCCATACTGGACTCGCAGCGGGCAGCAGCTAGTCATGCCAGATTCGTTAAAGACAGTTCTCTCTAATGAAAGACAAGTAGATTGAGCCGAAGGCAAAGCATTACAGTTACATAGTGGATATGATTGGCCGTGTAGGCTTAATGGATGAAGCATTTGCAATTATGGGCAACATGAGGTGTGAACCTAGTATACATTACACTGTATTGCATAGACCACATAAGAGTAGAGAGCATGAGAATCACTCACACAAAAACTTCCCTAACCAGTTGATAGAATCAGCACCTCTGCAGGAAGAACACGAACATGACACAGTTCAAACAGAGGCCAAAGACTTTGTTAAGCTATAATAACCTATTTTTGCATCTAGGTGAAAAAAATAAAAGGCAAACATGTACGGCAAGAAACACGAATAAAAGGTTTCAGTTTCGACAGGATAAACACAAAATCATGCATAATAATATATGAAGAAACAACACTCTTGGCAAATTAGCACCATTTGTGGCCAGTTTACTCAAAGATTACCATACAGTATGAAAAATGACCTCAAGAGATACTTCTAGAAAAGCAAGATTATCAAGACAAAAAAGTCTACTTTCCAACTGAGCTAGTAAGCGTAGCAAAAAAAAAAAGAATCTACATATTTCTTTGAACCTACTACTGAAAACTGCATACGTTGATCCCATTTTAATTTAGAAAATACTCACCAAAGCATTTTTTTCTTTTACCTGTTTCATTTGTAAGATTTTTCAAGCAGCCAAACCGAAAGGCAGGGCCTGTAATACACCTGTAATCACCATAGAGAATCAAATTCATAGATGGGAATTTTAAAATTAAGCCTATGGTCTGAATGTTGTAACGGTGAAAAGTCTCAAAAGTATTTACCTATTTGCACATTGTGAGGGTGTACCTCATGCATGTGTCATATGCATTTGAGCTGAAAGGTGAGGGTGCAGCAACGATAGAAAGATCTACAGATTGAGTTCTAACTATTTGTTGGCTAGTTGAATCTTGAACATAAGATGATAGTTGCACATTCTGTCCCGATTTCAAATTATAAATAAGTAAATAAACATTTAGTCTCATGATTATATTATCTAGAACTGTAGAAGGAAAGAAAAATGCTGAAACTATATGCAGAAAGTTAAAGTATCCATTTGGAAAGTTCAATGATAAGGCGGAGAGGGGCGCATTGACGCCTAAAGCGGACGATTTTCCAAGGCAGAGGGGGGAGCCTTGACGCCTAAGTGACGCCTTTAAAACCATGCCTCGAAGGCTCATAATTGATCGTCAAATCACTGCCAACACGATCTTGGATATTTGCAATAATGTCAGCAGTGGCCCCAAACTGCCAATTCCTACTGAACTTTCTCCAGAAGTCAGCTAATAAAGACAACACTATGCGAACCGCTGATCTGGCAAGCCTAAATGGGTCCTTCAAAAGACAGAAACATGAATTGGTTTCTGGGTTAGCAAAGAAATTTTTGATGGTTTATGCCGTGAGTGAAGTTACTAAAAGGAAGTATACTTTTCTAGTCAGTACATACGAATGTTATCTCCGACCAGGTGTTGTACAGAGGGATTGAGCAGCTTACCATGACTAAGAAGCAACTCATAATATTATACCAAAATGATGTAAATGATTGATATGATATGCATTAGGATGCATAGCCCGCTAAAAATTCATACTTGACTTCTATCATTCTTCTCTACAGATTATTCTAGTAACAAAAGCATTTTACTTTTCATAAACCAACAAAGAGAAGAAACATGATATACCTCCTTTACAAATACAGTGCCAAGCGAAAGGGTGAGATGCTGGGCCAACCTCCTCTTTGACCATGAAGAACCAGGACTAAATAGAGCATGTGAGAGGGAGTATCAGGTGGAGCAGATTGCCCAGGCAAAGGGCACAAACATCCCTCCAATAAATTTCTACGAATGGCACGGAGGCACCAAACAAACCTAGCATTGCAACAAAAATGTTGATTAAAAATTGGCAGCATATCATGTGTACCTAGATCTAACAACCATCTGCATGAGAGCAAATGAAAAAATATAAAAGCAAGAAAGGAGGAACAGCCAGACCAACAACTTGGAATAGTTCCGCAAGATCATGAAACTGACAATGAATATCACCACATATTGTAACATGGCTTGTCACATGCTGAAAGCAGGTAAAAGTTGAAAAAATTAAAACAACATCATGAAGCGACATCTGGCCTCTAAAATGCACGGCTACATCCGCATCTATAATTGGAAGCTGAAATATTAGCTTCTCAATATAAATCCAATCTTTATTTCTAGGTCAATTCGAGTAAGAGAGAATTTGCAGGGAATTTTCACTTTCAAATTTGAAGAAATAAGAAATACATGATGGGATACCCCCTAAGATTGATTTTCTGTTGTAATAAAGTATTTGCATCATATGCAAGTGGTAGCCCCAAGGTGTCAGATACACTAAAATATGACACCTAGTCAAGGAGGGTTTAACCTAGGGATTAACCTTATTAGATAGAATGAATAACTTCTGCTAAAAAGCCTTCCATCAAATATAAATAAGAGCCTTTCTCCATTGCATGAAGGCTCGACAGCGCAGTACGTACCACCTAAAGGCATAGCACTGTGTTGTTCCTTGTAAGCTTTACAACGCAAATATTAACGCATAGCACCTTTGGTCTTGAAATTTGGCACTTCTCATAAATAAATAATGGCTGGGCATCTAAAAATGAAGGACAAAATAGAGAAATTATTTATTTATACCACATATTTATAGCCCCAAGCATCAGTATACTGATGTAAAAAACATAGAAGCGATAAAGAACAAAAACAATTTAACTTTGAACCCCTGAATCAACATCACTTCGGGTAACAATAAACCAGTTTTCAACATTATCAAGTTCAAATGACCTGATTTTATTTTCCATCATGGATGGGGCATAATCATGTCAGTGCAAGGGTAGATCACATCAAACCAAGTTATTTAAGATGCAAGATTGGTAGTCACAGAAGTAAGTCCAAGATACATGAAGACCAAAAGGTGAAGAACTGAAATTATTTTTCCATCTCATAAATCAAGATAAAAAACCACTGAGAAACACAAAAATTAGTCCGAAAGATAGTAAGGAACTTCTTGGTTACATAAGCCAGTCCATATAAGTAACTGGAGATTTGATTAAGCAACATATTTCACATGTATACCATCTGCTGGTTGACAGGAATTAGACATAATTAATGGTCATCATTTATGAATAGGATCTTTTATTGGCTTTGTTTGCTAAACAACCTTACACTGCCCTGACAATATGTACCCATGTACAAGCCGATACCTCAACATGGATGAAGCACTGAACATGTGCAGACTGTAGGTCAAGAAAGTAGACAAACTGTAAATATAGAGGAAATACGCAAAGCCTGTATAATTGCAGGCTAGCACCTAGTAAGAGGAAAAAAATTAACATGGAGTAAACTAAACCATCCAAGTCAGTCAACCTGAAATTTAACATGCAGTGGCAGTAGACATAGTGGACCTTTCTTGGCTGCTTTGCAGGCACAACACCTCAACCTCACTGCCCAACAAAATGGAAGATTTCCATTTATTGAGACCATATTTTTAACATCACCAGAACTTATGTGAGGTGTGCACATAAACACTGACCTTTCTGGAATAAAATGGCGAAGCGCGATGGATTGTATGATGGTTAGCAGAGAGAACAATTTGGTCCCATCCAATTCTGAAAAATGAAGCAATCTTCTTATTATCTACACTAATCATTGTCCATAGTTTTAGCAAGCCATCAAAACCAACGAGTGTAGGCATAAAAAAGAATCTGATATGCACAAATTAGTTTATGTATAGAACAACTGGTAATACCACTAAGAGCATTATGTTCAATTAACTTATAGACTGAACAATTAAAAGCCACCACATGTCAGTCAAAAACAATTTGCTAAATTAATATATCCAGACCAGACCTAACTATAACCTAACATATCCGTAAAGCTTACTAATCCCATCATCAAAATCTATAGTCAAGTGCTCCAATCGAGACGCACATCGCTGAAATCGCTGAAACATTTTCTATGCAATACTAGGACAATCATGCAAAGTTGCATGAATAAGGGCATCAAGAGGGAACAGAGAGACCTGAGATCAAGTGTAGGTGCTGCCTCCATGATGCGAGGACGACGGTGGCGGAGAGAGTGCAGCAGCGGCGCGAGATCGATGGGGAGAGGTTAATCCTGGTGAACACCGCCGAGGGTCTCATCAACGATGGCGGCATACCATGTAGAGCTACAGGATAAAGGGGATCCCATAGAGGGAGAGAGAGAGGGGAACCTGCTGTTGATGGTGTGACCAGGCCATTGACGGCAGCTGCAGCGCGTGCTCCTTGTCGCCAGCGCCGGCGGCCGCATCACGTGCTCCTCGTCTCCTTCGCCGGCAGCGGATCCTGCCTCCACATCTTCACTAGAGGAAGAGGGAGAGGAGGTAAGGGAGCAGGAGGGCGGGCGCGGCACTGCGCCGCGACGGGAGGAGAAGGGAGAGGCGGCGGGCGGCGGGCGGCGGGCGGAGGGAGGAGGGCGGCGGGCGGCGGGCGGAGGGAGGAGGGCGGCGGGCGGCGGGCGGAGGGCGGCGCGACCGGAGGAGGCGGAGAGGCAGCGACATGCGCGGGGATGATAGGTTTCTATGAGACACCGGGCCGGATGGGCTTCATCGACCCGTGGATAAAAAGCGGGTCGCGCGAGGGCCTCGCTTTCTGGACTACTCCGGTAGTGAAAAAACGAACGGTTCTGATTTGCTTGAGACGAGATCGAACGGTCCCGAGGCTCAAAACGCTGTGAGGCCCCCTATGGGGGGCATCATATACAACGTTAGATGCACATCCCGCTTTCCCATCCCCACCGCCGTTTCCCATCACCTATAGCCGAGCACGAGTGCCCGCAAAAAATATCGCCCTAACTTCACCATGAATGTTGCCGCGTGACGCAAAAAGGAGGGATGCAACACGAGGACTTCCCAGGAGGTCACCCATCCTAGTACTACTCTCGCCCAAGCACGCTTAACTTCGGAGTTCCGATGGGATCCGGTGCTTTAGTGCTGGTATGATCGCATCCGACATGTTCTGCACTCATTTTCCTTATGCTTGCCCCTCCCGCTCCTTCTCTCCCCTATTTTGTACCATGCACATCCCGCTTTCCCATCCCCACCGCCGTTTCCCATCACATATAGCCGAGCACGAGTGCCCGCAAAAAAATATCGCCCTAACTTCACCATGAATGTTGCCGCGTGACGCAAAAAGGAGGGATGCAACACGAGGACTTCCCAGGAGGTCACCCATCCTAGTACTACTCTCGCCCAAGCACGCTTAACTTCGGAGTTCTGATGGGATCCGGTGCTTTAGTGCTGGTATGATCGCATCCGACATGTTTTGCACTCATTTTCCCTTATGCTTGCCCCTCCCGCTCCTTCTCTCCCCTATTTTGTACCATGCACATCCCGCTTTCCCATCACCTATAGCCGAGCACGAGTGCCCGCAAAAAAATATCGCCCTAACTTCACCATGAATGTTGCCGCGTGACGCAAAAAGGAGGGATGCAACACGGGGACTTCCCAGGAGGTCACCCATCCTAGTACTACCCTCGCCCAAGCACGCTTAACTTTGGAGTTCTGATGGGATCCGGTGCTTTAGTGCTGGTATGATCGCATCCGACATGTTCTGCACTCATTTTCCCTTATGCTTGCCCCTCCCGCTCCTTCTCTCCCCTATTTTGTACCATGCACATCCCGCTTTCCCATCCCCACCGCCGTTTCCCATCACCTATAGCCGAGCACGAGTGCCCGCAAAAAAATATCGCCCTAACTTCACCATGAATGTTGCCGCGTGACGCAAAAAGGAGGGATGTGTAATATCCC
>NC_061514.1:239440264-239516023 GCF_022539505.1 Lolium rigidum
TACAAAATAGGGGAGAGAAGGAGCGGGAGGGGCAAGCATAAGGGAAAATGAGTGAAGAACATGTCGGATGCGATCATACCAGCACTAAAGCACCGGATCCCATCAGAACTCCGAAGTTAAGCGTGCTTGGGCGAGAGTAGTACTAGGATGGGTGACCTCCTGGGAAGTCCTCGTGTTGCATCCCTCCTTTTTGCGTCACGCGACAACATTCATGGTGAAGTTAGGGCGATATTTTTTTGCGGGCACTCGTGCTCGGCTATAGGTGATGGGAAACGGCGGTGGGGATGGGAAAGCGGGATGTGCATGGTACAAAATAGGGGAGAGAAGGAGCGGGAGGGGCAAGCATAAGGGAAGAACATGTCGGATGCGATCATACCAGCACTAAAGCACCGGATCCCATCGGAACTCCGAAGTTAAGCGTGCTTGGGCGAGAGTAGTACTAGGATGGGTGACCTCCTGGGAAGTCCTCGTGTTGCATCCCTCCTTTTTGCGTCACGCGGCAACATTCATGGTGAAGTTAGGGCGATATTTTTTTGCGGGCACTCGTGCTCGGCTATAGGTGATGGGAAACGGCGGTGGGGATGGGAAAGCGGGATGTGCATGGTACAAAATAGGGGAGAGAAGGAGCGGGAGGGGCAAGCATAAGGGAAAATGAGTGAAGAACATGTCGGATGCGATCATACCAACACTAAAGCACCGGATCCCATCAGAACTCCGAAGTTAAGCGTGCTTGGGCGAGAGTAGTACTAGGATGGGTGACCTCCTGGGAAGTCCTCGTGTTGCATCCCTCCTTTTGCGTCACGCGGCAACATTCATGGTGAAGTTAGGGCGATATTTTTTTGCGGGCACTCGTGCTCGGCTATAGGTGATGGGAAACGGCGGTGGGGATGGGAAAGCGGGATGTGCATGGTACAAAATAGGGGAGAGACGGAGCGGGAGGGGCAAGCATAAGGTAAAATGAGTGAAGAACATGTCGGATGCGATCATACCAGCACTAAAGCACCGGATCCCATCAGAACTCCAAAGTTAAGCGTGCTTGGGCGAGAGTAGTACTAGGATGGGTGACCTCCTGGGAAGTCCTCGTGTTGCATCCCTCCTTTTTGCGTCACGCGGCAACATTCATGGTGAAGTTAGGGCGATATTTTTTTGCGGGCACTCGTGCTCGGCTATAGGTGATGGGAAACGGCGGTGGGGATGGGAAAGCGGGATGTGCATGGTACAAAATAGGGGAGAGAAGGAGCGGGAGGGGCAAGCATAAGGGAAAATGAGTGAAGAACATGTCGGATGCGATCATACCAAGCACTAAAGCACCGGATCCCATCAGAACTCCGAAGTTAAGCGTGCTTGGGCGAGAGTACTACTAGGATGGGTGACCTCCTGGGAAGTCCTCGTGTTGCATCCCTCCTTTTTGCGTCACGCGACAACATTCATGGTGAAGTTAGGGCGATATTTTTTTGCGGGCACTCGTGCTCGGCTATAGGTGATGGGAAACGGCGGTGGGGATGGGAAAGCGGGATGTGCATGGTACAAAATAGGGGAGAGAAGGAGCGGGAGGGGCAAGCATAAGGGAAGAACATGTCGGATGCGATCATACCAAGCACTAAAGCACCGGATCCCATCGAACTCCGAAGTTAAGCGTGCTTGGGCGAGAGTAGTACTAGGATGGGTGACCTCCTGGGAAGTCCTCGTGTTGCATCCCTCCTTTTTGCGTCACGCGGCAACATTCATGGTGAAGTTAGGGCGATATTTTTTTGCGGGCACTCGTGCTCGGCTATAGGTGATGGGAAACGGCGGTGGGGATGGGAAAGCGGGATGTGCATGGTACAAAATAGGGGAGAGAAGGAGCGGGAGGGGCAAGCATAAGGGAAAATGAGTGAAGAACATGTCGGATGCGATCATACCAACACTAAAGCACCGGATCCCATCAGAACTCCGAAGTTAAGCGTGCTTGGGCGAGAGTAGTACTAGGATGGGTGACCTCCCGGGAAGTCCTCGTGTTGCATCCCTCCTTTTGCGTCACGCGGCAACATTCATGGTGAAGTTAGGGCGATATTTTTTTGCGGGCACTCGTGCTCGGCTATAGGTGATGGGAAACGGCGGTGGGGATGGGAAAGCGGGATGTGCATGGTACAAAATAGGGGAGAGAAGGAGCGGGAGGGGCAAGCATAAGGGAAAATGAGTGAAGAACATGTCGGATGCGATCATACCAGCACTAAAGCACCGGATCCCATCAGAACTCCAAAGTTAAGCGTGCTTGGGCGAGAGTAGTACTAGGATGGGTGACCTCCTGGGAAGTCCTCGTGTTGCATCCCTCCTTTTGCGTCACGCGGCAACATTCATGGTGAAGTTAGGGCGATATTTTTTTGCGGGCACTCGTGCTCGGCTATAGGTGATGGGAAACGGCGGTGGGGATGGGAAAGCGGGATGTGCATGGTACAAAATAGGGGAGAGAAGGAGCGGGAGGGGCAAGCATAAGGGAAAATGAGTGAAGAACATGTCGGATACGATCATACCAGCACTAAAGCACCGGATCCCATCATAACTCCGAAGTTAAGCGTGCTTGGGCGAGAGTAGTACTAGGATGGGTGACCTCCTGGGAAGTCCTCGTGTTGCATCCCTCCTTTTTGCGTCACGCGGCAACATTCATGGTGAAGTTAGGGCGATATTTTTTTGCGGGCACTCGTGCTCGGCTATAGGTGATGGGAAACGGCGGTGGGGATGGGAAAGCGGGATGTGCATGGTACAAAATAGGGGAGAGAAGGAGCGGGAGGGGCAAGCATAAGGGAAGAACATGTCGGATGCGATCATACCAGCACTAAAGCACCGGATCCCATCAGAACTCCGAAGTTAAGCGTGCTTGGGCGAGAGTAGTACTAGGATGGGTGACCTCCCGGGAAGTCCTCGTGTTGCATCCCTCCTTTTTGCGTCACGCGGCAACATTCATGGTGAAGTTAGGGCGATATTTTTTTGCGGGCACTCGTGCTCGGCTATAGGTGATGGGAAACGGCGGTGGGGATGGGAAAGCGGGATGTGCATGGTACAAAATAGGGGAGAGAAGGAGCGGGAGGGGCAAGCATAAGGGAAAATGAGTGAAGAACATGTCGGATGCGATCATACCAAGCACTAAAGCACCGGATCCCATCGGAACTCCGAAGTTAAGCGTGCTTGGGCGAGAGTAGTACTAGGATGGGTGACCTCCCGGGAAGTCCTCGTGTTGCATCCCTCCTTTTTGCGTCACGCGGCAACATTCATGGTGAAGTTAGGGCGATATTTTTTTGCGGGCACTCGTGCTCGGCTATAGGTGATCGGAAACGGCGGTGGGGATGGGAAAGCGGGATGTGCATGGTACAAAATAGGGGAGAGAAGGAGCGGGAGGGGCAAGCATAAGGGAAAATGAGTGAAGAACATGTCGGATGCGATCATACCAGCACTAAAGCACCGGATCCCATCGGAACTCCGAAGTTAAGCGTGCTTGGGCGAGAGTAGTACTAGGATGGGTGACCTCCGGGAAGTCCTCGTGTTGCATCCCTCCTTTTTGCGTCACGCGGCAACATTCATGGTGAAGTTAGGGCGATATTTTTTTGCGGGCACTCGTGCTCGGCTATAGGTGATGGGAAACGGCGGTGGGGATGGGAAAGCGGGATGTGCATGGTACAAAATAGGGGAGAGAAGGAGCGGGAGGGGCAAGCATAAGGGAAAATGAGTGAAGAACATGTCGGATGCGATCATACCAAGCACTAAAGCACCGGATCCCATCGTAACTCCGAGTTAAGCGTGCTTGGGCGAGAGTAGTACTAGGATGGGTGACCTCCTGGGAAGTCCTCGTGTTGCATCCCTCCTTTTTGCGTCACGCGGCAACATTCATGGTGAAGTTAGGGCGATATTTTTTTGCGGGCACTCGTGCTCGGCTATAGGTGATGGGAAACGGCGGTGGGGATGGGAAAGCGGGATGTGCATGGTACAAAATAGGGGAGAGAAGGAGCGGGAGGGGCAAGCATAAGGGAAGGAAGAACATGTCGGATGCGATCATACCAAGCACTAAAGCACCGGATCCCATCGGAACTCCGAAGTTAAGCGTGCTTGGGCGAGAGTAGTACTAGGATGGGTGACCTCCTGGGAAGTCCTCGTGTTGCATCCCTCCTTTTTGCGTCACGCGGCAACATTCATGGTGAAGTTAGGGCGATATTTTTTTGCGGGCACTCGTGCTCGGCTATAGGTGATGGGAAACGGCGGTGGGGATGGGAAAGCGGGATGTGCATGGTACAAAATAGGGGAGAGAAGGAGCGGGAGGGGCAAGCATAAGGGAAAATGAGTGAAGAACATGTCGGATGCGATCATACCAGCACTAAAGCACCGGATCCCATCAGAACTCCGAAGTTAAGCGTGCTTGGGCGAGAGTAGTACTAGGATGGGTGACCTCCTTGGAAGTCCTCGTGTTGCATCCCTCCTTTTTGCGTCACGCGGCAACATTCATGGTGAAGTTAGGGCGATATTTTTTTGCGGGCACTCGTGCTCGGCTATAGGTGATGGGAAACGGCGGTGGGGATGGGAAAGCGGGATGTGCATGGTACAAAATAGGGGAGAGAAGGAGCGGGAGGGGCAAGCATAAGGGAAAATGAGTGAAGAACATGTCGGATGCGATCATACCAAGCACTAAAGCACCGGATCCCATCGGAACTCCGAAGTTAAGCGTGCTTGGGCGAGAGTAGTACTAGGATGGGTGACCTCCTGGGAAGTCCTCGTGTTGCATCCCTCCTTTTTGCGTCACGCGGCAACATTCATGGTGAAGTTAGGGCGATATTTTTTTGCGGGCACTCGTGCTCGGCTATAGGTGATGGGAAACGGCGGTGGGGATGGGAAAGCGGGATGTGCATGGTACAAAATAGGGGAGAGAAGGAGCGGGAGGGGCAAGCATAAGGGAAAATGAGTGAAGAACATGTCGGATGCGATCATACCAACACTAAAGCACCGGATCCCATCAGAACTCCGAAGTTAAGCGTGCTTGGGCGAGAGTAGTACTAGGATGGGTGACCTCCTAGGAAGTCCTCGTGTTGCATCCCTCCTTTTTGCGTCACGCGGCAACATTCATGGTGAAGTTAGGGCGATATTTTTTTGCGGCACTCGTGCTCGACTATAGGTGATGGGAAACGGCGGTGGGGATGGGAAAGCGGGATGTGCATGGTACAAAATAGGGGAGAGAAGGAGCGGGAGGGGCAAGCATAAGGGAAAATGAGTGAAGAACATGTCGGATGCGATCATACCAGCACTAAAGCACCGGATCCCATCAGAACTCCGAAGTTAAGTGAGTAGTAAACAGACTAAGGGATTCAAATATGAGATTTAAAAAATGGAAAATGCGTGTTTTGTACAATGAAACCCATCTTGGCCTACCTCAAACTATTTGCAATACAAATCTACATGAGTGTGAAAATTATGGCCTCATTCAGACAAAGTATGTTTTGGGGAAAGCTGTTTTGGGTAGGGCTTATTATGGAAAACCATGCACCTTCATAGCTACTAGGTGATTTGAGAAGTGGCAATTTGTGGTGAAACTTGATTTATCTATGATTTGAGAAGTGACAATTTGTGGTAAAGACTCAATGAGTAAGTGCCACTCTTTTTCGGAATTTTTTGCACATTAAATAACTCATTTAACTAGTTAATCCCATTTGTTGACTCTCTGTTGACCAGCCACTTGAGGGTAAAACTGAGTATATTGCACTAGCCGGTATTAGCACTCAAGGGGAAAACCGAGCACACAAAAAATGCTAGTATATGACTCGAGGGTATACCCGAGTATATCTAAATTTCCGGGGTTAGACCCGAGGACGCGTGTTGCGATGCGAAGTGGAAGACGTGCCATTGTTGACGCGTGTCGCGGTGCGGACGTGCAAATAGTGGACGCGGGTCGCATTTAGGACGCGTAAGCCCCTCCCTCCCTCCCTCTCGCACACGGTCGTCTCATTCTCGCTCACGCACGAAACCACCCCTCTCACGTCCCATCAACTTCTCCAAATCGAAAAAACCCCAACCGCCGTACGCACGCTACCCTGCCGGCGATGGAGAAGAAGAATGCGCCGGCGGTCGTCGCCTCCGAGCCCGTCGCCTCTGCGCCCGTCGCCTCCGCGCCCGTCGCCTCCGAGCCCGTCGCCTCCGCGCCCGTCGCCTCCGAGCCCGTCGCCGCCGAGCCCGTCGCCGCCGAGGGCGGCGCATCCAAGCGCGGCGCCTCCATGAACTGGGCCTCTCTCTCGGCTGATGGACCACTTCACAAGATCGGCGAATGCTTACCGGCGAACGAGGAGTACGCCGACACCTACTCTGCTATGAGGCAAGTCCGTAGAAATTGGCGCTCGGGTTTGCCCGAGCCCGACGTGCACCTGGATGAATGGATCATGCTAGACCACGCCCTTCCACGCGTCGCTGAGTTCACCATCCTCCAACTCGGCACATCACGCTACGTCACCATAGATCTATCGGAAGTTCATACAAGGTTCAAATTCCTCCATATCTACCTTTTTATTTTCAATCTTAAACATCTTAGTGCTGAATGTTATCTTCATCAATATATTTTAGATACTACTTCGTCGGCTTTTGCCGTGGCGTCATCGTGCTTGCCCGGAAGAACCCGCCGCACAAGATACGGCTGCTGAACCCACTCACAAAGAAATCGAACACTATGTTTGAGGCGCGGATGCCATCTGTTTTTTCGAAATCGATCGCTGTTATCAAATCCCCGACTATGGTCTTCGTTGCCGCACATTACCCGCCGGAAATTGGTTGGGTCGATGAGAGCACTCCAACTAAGGATATAAATGAAGATGGGGATTGGGGAGAAGGAAGATTTTCGATCAAGAACCATTGTTTGCGTTGCATTACCCCGTTCAATGGTGAACTGTATGCCGTAGCTGCGGACAATTTTGAGATCGGAAGAATAGTGTGCACCAATGTACGGTTGCAGCAGCGCGCGAAGCACTTTGTCAAGATGGAGACACTAATTTCATTTCCAGAACTTGGACGTCGAAGTTCTACCTTGTGAAGTCGGATGGTGATCTGCTGCTTGTGTAGTTGGTCGGCGAGGCTTTGGCGGGCAAACCATTGGTGTACCGTGTGGACACTCGGAGCCGCTCTCTCCATCCGGTCGGTAACATTGGCGGTAATGCCTTCTTCGTGAATTATATCCGGTGTATCTCCGTCGACACAGAGTGTACCCGACACTTCAACCTGGCAGCATCTACTACACGGATTTGGGTTATATCAGAGAGTACTCTCATGATACAAATGCCTGGGATAAGTGGCCACTACGTGTGGATAGAATATGACTCTACGGTTTGAGAAATGAACACAGGCCATACCGTTTGGAGGATGTATTGGCCTCACACTGCAGACGGAAGGAGTTCAATGAATATTTCCTTGGGGAAATGCACGAATGGAGGGAGGAAGAAATATATGGGGAGGAATGAAGAACAAATTCATTCATCCCGGGGTCCCTATCCTAATCTTCTTGTTGTCCATACATTGCGTGCGTCTTGTATATTTTTCAGTTTAGTTTGTCGTTAGCATTAACAACGTTATTGGCTGCTTTTGGCTGCTGTATGCAGTTTATGTATTATACTTAGTTTTCTGATTATGCTGTTGTGAATTTATCATATACTAGCTTCTAGATTTGCTGCCATATTGGGCAAAAAACGAGGGCCAAAAGGCATAAATAACCCCAGAGATTTGCTACTAGATTTGCTAACATATTGAAGAAAGACAGAAATAGAACCTTCCCTAGATTTGATACTAATTTAGTGAAAAATACAGAGAGAGAAAGAGGGGAAAAGGTGCTCTTAAAAATGCCAATTTGGGCCGAGAGAGACAAAACCCAGCTCCTGCTCACGTGCAACCAAACGCTTCTCGTCCTGTCCCACGCGGTCCCTTTCTACCAGCCCCACGCGACGCGGCCCCACGCGGCCCCACAGACGACGTGGCGCAACACGTCAGCACAGAACGTCCAAATAGACGGATTCCTTCCGTCTGAGCTCCTTCTGCGGGTTTCAGACATAGGCTTGGGGAAAACTGAGGAAAAACTAAGAGGCTGGAGAAAACTTAGTACAACTAACGAAGCGGGGGCACGAAAATAGAAATCCCTTCTTCAAAAGGATGACTGATACAACATGACACAGCAACAGAGATCATAGTTTGTCATATGTAAAAATACCAACACTGATTAAGGCATATGTTTCAGAGACGGATTTCATCACAACAAAATCGAGATCAACACAATTATTTAACGGTAGAAAACTACACAAAATATTACGAGTTACCTGACATGCATCCATTGGATACAAACATCAGGAAAGGAACAATCCCAACCTCAGAACAATTCAACAAAAAATTACCTTGCCAAAGTTTGTGACCAGAATTCTCCATTCAGGCTGATTGATTCTCGCAGAACAATCCCAGGTGCCTACCAATCACACGGCATCAGCTGAAACAACCATGAACTTTGCTATCAATTAGGAAAAATTAACAACAATATACATCACACATGAACTGGAAAGGGGATATAAAAACGTGAGGAGAGGGGGGAAGAGGAAAATGGGAGACCATGAGCACCTAATCTAGCGTTGACCAGTGAGGACGGATGTGCCGACGAGGTGGTCTGCAAAGGAGGGAGCGACGGTACCGTCTATGTGGCCTGGCTGGTGGAGATGAAGGAGCCGGCGTCGGGCGCTGCCTCACAGCTCGCCGGCCGCTCATGTCCTCACCGCTAGCCGCCCACCACGTCCCAGCGCCTTGTTCCCCGGGCCATCTCCATCATGGCCTGCCAAGCCGCGCTTCCAATCGAGTCGCCGCCGCCCGTTGCCTGCACGCCGGCGGCCCCTTCCGGAGGTCGGCCTCCGCGGAAACGAGCCGCGCTTCCCCTTAGCTCGCGCCGGCAGCCCCTTCCAGAGGTCGGCCGGCCGCCCATCGCCCGCGCCGGCCTCCGACGAGCGGCGTGGGGGAGGAGATGGCGCGGCATGTGGCGGCTGAGCGAGCTAGTGGCGGGGCTGG
This sequence comes from Lolium rigidum, assembly GCF_022539505.1. Lineage (NCBI taxonomy): Eukaryota > Viridiplantae > Streptophyta > Magnoliopsida > Poales > Poaceae > Lolium > Lolium rigidum. The sequence continues at coordinate 239,449,301 of NC_061514.1, forward strand.
GGGCGCGAGGCGACGGCGACGGCGGGGCTGCGGCGCACGAGGGGCGGCATGGTTGTGGAAGGAGACGAGGAGGCGGCGGGGTTGAGGCGTGCGAGGAGAGAGCAGGGATCGAGCGGGAGAGGAAGGGGCAGCCGCCATTGATGAGGATGAGATGTGCACGGGGATTGGGGGAAAGTGGGCTAGAGTTCCCTCCGTGGGATGATGCCTTTTATATCCACACAGCTGAAATACCAAAAATACCCCTGCGGGATGGACATCCACTGCCCGAGGCTTATGCACACAGAGATCCCAGTCGCAGTCACTGACGTGCGGGGCCGGCAAAGGTGGGGCCCACATGCAGCCGGAGGCGGGTAACAATTGGCCGTTGCATGGGGTTAGCTAGCAGACTCTGAGTCAGGAATCAACGGCTGAGATGCATGGGTGAAAAGATCCGATGGTCCAGAATCAGTGATCGATGTGAAACCTCCATGGGGGGCATCAATTATACCTTTAGATGGTATTCTCTGCATCGGCTGATAAATGCAACATTTTTATTTGCCAAGTGCCAACCAATACAACAACAACAACAAAAAAGGCGAAAGCTAAAATAGTCGAACAAAATTGATATCGCACTTATGCAACACTACCAAAATTGCAATCAAAACTGGTCGGACGGATCCCGTGCTAACTTGCTGCACTAGAGTCTCCCACACCTCCACAAGCTGAAATTAATAAGTAGAGGCGGTGGCGGGGCTGTTTAACCTGATTATAGAAAATGTCCCCAATCTCCACTAATAATAATATAAAAATAATAATAATAATATAAAAAGGGAGAGAGAGGCAGATCCAACTAATCTGAGCCCTACAATCAAGATATCTATCAAGATATCTAACGTCCCAAAACCACCCAATGTTGAGTACCTCAACGCGTTGAGCGCCCCGTCTCCGCCGATCCTCTCCCCACTTCGCGAAAAGAAAACCGCTGCCTCACAGAAAAATTATCGCCGCAGCCGCCGGTCGTGCACATTACCCAGTACCCACGACTCTCTCCGCGGGCGTCCGGCTAGCCAGCCTCTCCAAAGGCGCGAGTCGCAGTCCTCGCCGGCAGAACGCGCCTCTGCACCTTCTGGTCCACGATCGAGCCCCTTCTCCGACGGCATGAGTCGCAGCAGTTACCCTCACGACCGCCGCGCTGATGAGGACTATCCACGCCTTCTCCATTGGCGATGCCCTCCCTCGCGAACCTCCGACCTGAACTTCGCAGGGCATGGAATCTCTTCCTGGCGAGCCGCCAGCAGCTTCCCCACCGGCACCCTGATGGCGGCCTCCCCCGCGAAGCCTGCTCCGGTGATCCACGTGCCGCCGCCGCCCCTATGTGACTCTGCTGCCCCAGTCCCCATGCCGGGCCAAAGCCACTGCCCCATGGTCGCTCCACAAAGACAGCAACGACACATCGGATCCCCACGGTGAGGAGAGTCTCTCTTTGATCATACTGCCAGATACGATTGACATTACTGAAATCACTGAATGCAATATGGACCAATTCGTTAAGTAACTATAATTGCATGTTCCTGCCAATAGCGAACAAGAGATTAGTCTCTCGGTCAAAGGTACATGAATTCATTGACCACCTCTATTTCAGGCTTGTTATACTTAAGGATGTGATTTGAGACAATATAACTTTACTCAAGGTGCAGATAATTGGTATACATTCTGTAACATATTAGAACCGCCAAGCTCACCAACAGTATGCGTGGTGATGACACTAAGCGATTATGAATGTCTGAACACATTATTCAATTTTGAGGTTCGGTGTAGGAGCTTTTCACACATAATTTTGTGCAATGGATACAACAAAAAGTTCAGGGAACTTAGATCATTTCTGAAAGAAGATCGGTACAACAGAAGTGTGTTTGAATACAACAAATAGAGCTCAAATAATTAATATATGCATTAGTGCAAATAGGTGAACTTCCAGGTCTAATTCAAAGCCCAGCTTTTGTAAAATAAAATGTAAATATGCAAATTAAACAGGTATTACTAACTATTTGATAAATTAGTCTCTTATATTTATTTGTATACCTTACTTACGTTTCTTTCTGAAGAGTTCAGTAGTACTTGCTGGAAGATCTCCGTTTTTATCAACTGTGAGATTCACCCGCATGACAGAATTCTTTACGGAACCATCAATCCAGATATCATACATTGCATGGCAACTAAGTAACCAGTGCACCAATAATTTTGCACCTAGAACATCGACAGAGTGTATACATTCTTTTCATGATTGGCAACCACTGCTCCGATGGTTTGGGAGCCCCAGAGTTTTTGAACTAGACTATAAACCATATACTGCTTCTTGATACTGTTTTGCAACATTACCATCTTTTTATTCTCTTTTGCAACAGATACTGATACATGAAGGCTCAAGATACTTTGTGCAGGATATTCGATGGAAATTAATTCACTTGGAATATCAGACTCTATTGAGTTTGTAGTACACTTGTGTAAGTGCCCTTTTCATCTGAAACAATGCATATTTCTTATTTTGTTGAATGGGCCGCCAAATATGGATCATTAGTAATGATTCACACATCTATAATGTCTAGCCATGGTAGAAAATGAATCTTGTACTGAATCTTTTGAGGAAGGTATGTATTTAATCGACAGTTGTTGCAGTCCATATTTGGTAGTAGAGCCTACACCATTGTATTAATTATAGTTGTTCTTGAATATATTGGCTCAGAATGATGTCTAAGTCAGAGCTGCCGAAGCAACCAACAAGCAAATGAGGGTGCAGCAGTACTGATTTTGTTCATTGTTCAGGAACCATGAGCACGTTCCTTAATAGAAACTTTATGTGTTTTTATTTTCCTGGCCGGTTCCTGCTAACAGAGACATATTTTTTGAAGGAGGCAAAAGCTTTGCCTTTTATATTGATATAGAAGGAGCTAACAGAGACATATATCACTAGGATAATTTTTCAACCCATGAAATTTTGACGATAAATCACTATTTTCCCCTCATTTAACATGAAACAAGATTATAGTATTATACAGTGTGATTTTTGGAGATGCTGAAAAAGGTCTGCCTGGTTTAGTTTAGCTATCCATTTTGATAAATCTTTACATACAGAAACAAGAAATGAGTAGGTGAACAAAAATGCTATTGTTCACAAGGGATTCTGCGAGGGATTGTAAGATTCAACTTCCTCTCAAAAGATATTACTCATAACAAGGTTCCTGGTTCTCTATTGGAGCAGTGGCTAAGATCTCTAACGTCAACGGTGGAGCATGAAGGTAGACTGGTTAGGTTCTGGTTGTATTTCTCTTTCCAGTGTTGGCTTCTGAATGTACTTCATGTGTTAATACTAATAAATGCCTCCAGGTTTTCCAATGGTACAGAGATACTACCTCTGTCCCAGTTCATAGCGCCTACACGTATCCCTACGTTGTTAATTTGGCTAACATAATATCATTTGTATAATATAAAAGTTATATCATTAAAAATAGAATATCTAAGTTTTATAATGATTTATATTTTGTAACACATATGTTGCATTATCATTGTCAAATTTACGATCTAGGGACACGCGTAAGCCCTATGAACTGAGACGGAGGGAGTATTTGTTCTACTCTTGCATTCATTCTCTTTGTTGGGCCAACCATTGTACACGCAGATCTAGGATTGCAGCGGTGCCGGATAGGCCTAACTTTACATATTGTGGTGTTCTTGATAAAATGGACCACATAGCTTATGTATCTCTCTCCTGAGTGTTCTGGATTATGGATTGTTTCAGACAAGGCCAGATTATTTGTGCTAGCCTATAGGTGTCCTCTGTAATCACTACAAGCAGTGGCTTTGTTAGTTTCACGTATCACTTTCCTTTAGCTATTTTTGTTCACCCTCCTTAGTCCTTATTAATGCCATACCCTTCAAGCATTTTAGGATTGATGCTACAACTTTAACATGATATGGCATTTTTCCAATATCTGAACTAAGCTCATAGTGGTTGGTGTTCAAAGATTGGTAATCTGAGATTTTGCAGACATAGCATATCCTTCCTATATCTTATCAACATATAAACTTACTATCGACATTTAATAAAAATCTGGTACGAGCGATCTGCGTCAAGTAGATGTTCATAAGTTCCTTTGCATTTGAGCATTACTATATGCTTGGCTAGGTTTTTTACATTCCCCATGGATGTGCATTCTTTGTCTCCTTATGATGCCTGTTCTTTTTCACTGTAGGTACCCTAAGAGCGTTTGTGGCTCCATCTGTTCCTATATGTTTATGCTATTATGGGTGAATCTCTTCCTTTTTTAGGTGCTACTAGTAAATGTGCACATGCACGCACGTGTAATCTTTTGAATTTCTTTGCTTATCTTAGTTAGCATGTTATTCAAAAACATAGAAACACAACTTAATTGCAGGCATGAAGAACATACTTAGGTGATCAAATAAAGATGCATAAGAACATAATTAGGTGAGCTAATAAGAATATGGAGCATGACGTTAGTTCCGGAGTTAGAACTGATAAACGATGTTCATATTATAAGATAGATCTATTTCATTACATAAGTTACATAAGAGAGGAAAACATCTAAATAATTCTCACAAGATGCATGTGTTTCATTGCAGCGTATTCTAGTCAACCAACTTCTAAATGGCGAAATGATCTAAGTGGTAGATGTTACATGAATCAGAGACTCCTGCTGAATCAGTGGCATCAAGAGCATAAGTAAAAATAGGAAAGAAGTATTTTACTTTTGTATTCAGCAAATACAGTACTCATTTATGTAAATAGGAAAGAATTTCATCTTCACGAAAATTTAGGAAATTATAATTATCTTACATGTACAAAATATGTGAAATTAAAAAATGAAAACATAGAATATTCTAAACTATAAATTCGATCTAAATACGGTGTGAACTCTAACATTGTCATCTGCGTTACTATTTCTCCTCAGCTCACTCAAATAGAGTACTTACAAAGGAAGGTAATTTTGCTCACATCTCTTCATAGCAGGCTGGTCAAGATTGCAATCAATGATCCTCCTTACTCCTCTAATGGTGAAGTCTTTCCTATAGTTCACTTCTCATATGATTGGTGCATAGCTCTGAACCTACAGGAATTAGAATGTATCATATGATTCAATTTTCAATGATAGAAATTGGCATCAACCTAGCTACATTTGATCTGATAATCATTAATTAGATGCGTCCTACACTTAATCAAACAAGTACTAACACGCGCACACCTCATTAAAACTGCAAAAGAGAAGCGCCAGTGTCACGAAGAACATAGCAGCAGCTGGCACCTACGAAGAAGATCGCAACAAGGTAATCCACACATCAGTTAACATCGGAACATTAAATATAAAAGTATGACATCAACGAATTAGAAGGATAATCGGTATACCATTATATCAACCCAAAGATGTGGGCTTAGGTCTTGAAATGAAGTGCACAACCCATTTCAATTCAAAGATGCCATATCATATTGTGCTTCCTCTGGCCCTCGCCAAGCTCCTACCAATTTGGTTTTTACCCAACGATTGGGCTTATACTCTAGGAATTCAGCATAAATGAAAAGGACGAACAGCTAGCATAATATATCAATTTTTATACTAAGAAAAGTATGAGTCACATGCAGAAAAAGAATAGTGGTATGCTATATTGTTGATGGAATACTGAACAACTCACAAATTTAAAATTCAGATAAGTTAGATAGTGGCATTAAGATACCTTGATCAGTGAGGTTTGTTAATTCCTCCAAGTTCGAAGAACTTGCTGCATTTAGTCATTGGACTTCACAGATGCTTGAGTTCACAAGAATTAAATAATTGATATAAGTTTCATACATCATACTGTATTAACATTTCTCACAGATAATCTCCGAAAAAAATTGACAAATGAAGAAAACTGCATTTGTATCAAAAATCTTAAATATCTTCATATTGCAGGCTTCAATTACTTATATCATCATCTAAGATATTCAGTCTAATTATTCTCTTGTGTGGGTATAACATGCTAAAATCACTTGTGTTGCACACTGTTTTATAGTTAGCAGTATGGAGCTCTAACTGCATGTGTAAGTGGCGTCAGTACCATTGTTTTCCATTTTTTATCAAAAGTGTTTGGAATTACCCTTTCTCTCAAAGACACATAAACCTAGTTAATGATCTGACTGCAGTTTAGGGACCTGATGACAGTTAGCAATGTGGATCGGTAAAACACCTGATGCAATAAATAATTGAGTAGATCTATCTGAATACGATGCAACAGAGTGGTCATCTACAGGGCATACCAGGGCATTATGAATATGATGGAGCCGAGATAATGGAGGCACATGCATAACAGGGATTCAGTTTCCTCTTGTTGATTCGTCAGTAGCAAGGACGGCCCGCGGCATGCGAATTTCACCGAGGACGGACGTCATGCGGATTTTCCTGATAGCGGCGTGTGCCCCTTCTGGCTGCGAAGACGGGGAGAGAACGATCGCCCCTGGCAGCCTGCTCGGACTGAGAGGAAAATTGCCGACGCGGGTGGGGCTGGTGTAGTTGGCGACGCCTGGAGCGGCGGAGCAGCCGACGCAAGGAGCATGGGGCACCATGCGGCGTCCAGTGGGAGCGCCAGCAGAGTCATGGCAGATGCGCATCAAGGGGAGGAGAGGCTTTCCATCGCGAAGGAGACGGCGCCGACGGAGTCTCCTGGGAGACGTCGTCGAGGAGGCGTGGGAAGTTATTTGTAACGGAGATTAAGCGAAGACTTACGGGATTAGCGTTGATCGTGGGTGCTCAACGCGTTTGGTGCTCAACATCTGAGCCAGTTAGACCGTTGGATGGACCTGGTTTGATGGCCAAGATTAATTGGATCTGCCTCTCTCTCCCTTTTTATATTATTAGTGGAGATGGAGATTATGGTAATCTCTCAGAATCAAACTTTCCTTCGTTATTAGAATCGACTCACACCTAATTAACTAGTTGATCTGTTGTCCGTCCCAGGAGTGACGGTTCCGGTTTTAACGGGCTAGGCGATCGCGCGGCGATTGCGGTGTTTACGGTCACGCCGCCGGCGATTCTCATCAGATCTCACCGGCGAGCGCAGTTTCCCCGTTCCCTGGCTCATCAGATTCCGTCCTGGTCTCTTGGTGACGTCTCTGGTTCCTTCCCCATCCTAGAACCCGCGAATAGCCGCCTTGTTTTCCGAAACTGCCCACCACCATAAGCCTTTCGCGAGATCTAGGGCTCGTGATCGTAATACACCTCTTGCCCTAGGATCAGTCACTTTGTTTTGGAGGCCGGCGCGTGCTGGGGAGGAAGGGGGGTGCGAAGATGGAGCGTGTTGAGGGGCTGATGAAGAACCTGAAGCTGTCAGCAGCGGAGCAGGGAGGTTTTAAGAAGTGTGTGATTATTGGCAACGGAGATGGGGAGAAGAAGGAGGTGCAAGCACTGGGTAAGGTTCTCTCTGACAAACCTGTGCACGCAGAGGGCATGGCGGCGTCGTTGGGAAGAGCGTGGTGTCCCTTGAAGGGGGTGCGTTGCAAGGCGATGGGAGGGAATGTGTTCATGTTCACTTTCCTGCAGGAGTCTGGCAAGAAGAGGGCTCTGTGCGACGGTCCTTGGAAGGCAAATAATGATCTAATTGTGATGACGGATTTTGATCCGAGTAAGGCGATGGATGAGCATACTTTCGACACGATCCCGATCTGGATCCGTGTGTTCAAGCTGCCATTGGGATGGATGAATAGAGATATGGGTATGGAGATTGGAGATATGGTGGGAGAGGGGGTGGATGTGGATGTGGAGGAGGATGGAAGTGGTGTAGGTGAGTATCTGCGAGTCAAAGCTCGGATCAACATCACAAAGCCTCTGATGAGAGGTTTCTTGAGGCCGGGGAAAGATGCTGAGTCCCAGGTTTGGTGCCCTTTTGAGTATGAATACCTCCCTGAGTTTTGCTATACCTGTGGAATTGTTGGACACGACTATGACGGCTGCTCAGTTACTCTGGCAAAAGGAGAGAAGAGACAGTATGGTGGCTGGCTGCGAGCGTTCATACCAAAAAAGAACACACAAGGAGAACAACAAAGGTGGAATGTAGGGAGGAGTTGGGGCTATGGGAGAAATTCCAACTCATCGGGACGTGGCTCGGGGCGAGGCAGCGACAGTCTATCTTGGAGAAAGGAGGAGCTGGAGAGGCATGCAAATGCTAGCCAAAACAAATCACCCTCTGTTAGTGAGGAGGCTACGAGTCCTCTCAAAGTCGGTGGGAAGAAACAGACAGGAGCCTTGCGGAAGAAACTGGAGTTTTCGGTGGTGCCTGGGGAGGAGGCGGCCCATGGAAAAACCGACAAAGAGGAGGTGCGTGTCGACGGTGGTCTGTTACTGCAGGACAAGGAGGGAGTGCAAGATGAGGGGCAGGGTATGGGCTCGGGTGTGCATGGGGAGGGGCCCGAGGCCATGCAAGGAGCTGTGGAGGAGCCCAACGTCGATCGGGAGGACTCTATGGGGACAGAGAATAGGAAGGAGCTGTCTCGGAGCGCATTTAAAAGGAGGCATAGAAAGGGGGAGGGAGCTAAAACAAATATGAACGTGAAGGTGGGGAAGAAGAGGGAGTTGGAAGATATGGAGATCGATGAGGAAGATAAGATTGCTAAAAAATCCAAGGTTGCCGTTGTCCTTAACAACGAAGTGGTGGCGGGGCTGTCGGAACAGCCCTGCGAGGATCAATGAAGGCCGTGGCTCAAAACTGCCGGGGGCTTGGGAACCAGCCGGCAGTTAATGGTCTTCTGGAGTTACAGAGGACGGAAGATCCCGACATCCTCTTTCTGTCAGAAACTAAATTGATAGAGAGGGAGATGGAGGCGTTTAGATGGAAGCTGAATATGCCACATATGGTGGTGGTGGATAGCAACAAAAGAAGCGGTGGCTTGGCAATGTTCTGGAAGAGGGGGGTGAATGTGAGTTTACGATGGAAGGGTAGATACCACATTGACGTGGATGTGACGGAGGAAAATGGCACCAAATGGAGATTAACGGGTATCTATGGGGAGTCCAAGGCAGGGGAGAAAGAGAACACCTGGAAACTGCTTCGGAATCTACATGCGCAGTCCGATTTACCTTGGATGGTCATGGGAGATTTCAACGAGGTGTTGTTTGCTGGGGAGAAGGAGGGAGGGCCGGCTCGGGCCCAGGGGGCTATGGAGGCGTTTAGGAGGACTTTGGAGCATTGCGAGCTGGAGGACCTGGGCTTTGTGGGTGATCCCTTTACGTGGAGAAACAATTGGCACTTGGCCAATGGATACATAAGGGAAAGGTTGGACAGGGTGGTCGCAAATGCTGCATGGAGATGCTTATTCCCGCTGTATAGAGTGATTAATGGGGACCCGCGGCATTCGGACCATCGGCCACTTATTGTAGAGCTTCATGAACAAACTCGCCCTACGGAGTGTCGATCAGGTGGGGAGAGATGCTTCCGTTTTGAAGCCAGCTGGCTGCAGGAGGAAGGGTGTGAGCGTGTGGTGGAGGAGGCATGGAACAAGGCGTTTGAAGAGGGTGCGATGGGGGTGAATGAAGGGTTGAGGAAGGTGGGTGGGAGTCTGGCGACGTGGGACAGAGAGGTCCTGGGCGAACTAAAACAAAGAATCAAGAGAGTCAAAAAAGAATTGGAGATTTATAGAAGAAAGGAGATTAACCAACAGAATGTTAATAAGGAGCAACTCCTGAAATATAAATTGAGCAGATTGGAGGATCAATACAACGTGTTCTGGCAGCAAAGATCACGAGTTAATTGGTTACAGAATGGTGATCGCAATACAAGCTTTTTCCATGCCCATGCCTCGGAGAGGAAGAAAGTGAACAGAATTAAAAAATTAAGGAGGGAGGGAGGTGGAGTAGTGGAGAGGGAGGAAGAGTTAGGACCTTTTATCACTAATTTCTACAAAAGTTTGTTCTTGTCCTCTGCAGGTGAGGTGAATGACGACCTCCTTCAACATGTGCCCCACTCTGTAACAACGGCGATGAATGATAGCTTGAGTTTGCCGTATACATCGGAGGAGGTCCGCAGGGCACTTGATTCAATCGGAGACCTGAAGGCGCCGGGACCAGATGGTATGCCCGCGATATTCTATAAAAAGTTCTGGCATATTTTGGGGCCTAAAGTCCAGGCAGAGGTTCTTGAAGTCTTGAATGGAGGGGAGATGCCACAAGGGTGGAATGAGACGACAATAGTGCTGATCCCTAAGGTGAAGAACCCGGAGAGAATTACAGAGTATAGGCCGATTAGCCTATGTAACGTCATATACAAGCTCATCTCCAAGGTTCTGGCCAATCGTCTCAAAGTTCTTTTACCGGAGTTAATTTCTCCCACGCAGTCGGCGTTTGTGCCCGGCCGCATGATCACGGACAATGTGCTGCTTGCTTATGAGATAACACATCATATGCACAGAAGAAAAGGAGGAAAGGATGGTCTGATTGCTGTCAAACTCGATATGAGCAAGGCCTATGATAGGGTTGAGTGGCTGTTCTTGGAGAGAATGATGCAGCGGATGGGTTTCAACTCGAGTTGGGTAAATTTGGTCATGAAATGTGTGCAATCTGTCACCTACCGGGTAAAGATCAATGGTAAGCTATCTGAGGCTTTCAAACCGGAGCGAGGTCTTCGCCAAGGAGATCCTCTGTCGCCGTATCTTTTTATCCTTTGTGCCGAGGCTTTCTCCGCGATGCTTCATCATGCGGAGGTGAATGGCACTCTGGAAGGGATCCAACTTTGTCCTACGGCACCGAGGGTTAACCATCTCTTCTTTGCGGACGATTCACTCATTGTTATGAAAGCAACGGTTGCGAGTGCACAGAAACTGCAACAGATCCTAGCGCTCTATGAGGCTCAGTCGGGGCAAATGATAAATAAAGAGAAGAGCTCGGCTTTCTTCAGCAAAGGAGTGCGACACAGAGCCAAACGAGCAGTCTTGAACGCTTTGGGCATACCAAGGGAGTCACAAAATCAAAGATACCTCGGTCTGCCTGTTCACTTGGGGGCGTCAAAGAAGAAGGAGTTTGAGTACATCAAGGAGAAAATCTGGAGACGTATTCAGGGTTGGAAGGAGAAGCTTCTCTCCAAAGCGGGCAAAGAAATTCTAATCAAGGCGGTTGCACAGGCCATTCCTACTTATGCGATGTCATGTTTCGACTTGACTAAAACTTGGTGTGAGGAGATCAGTGCCATGATCTGCCGCTACTGGTGGGATCAGCAGGAGGGGAAGAACAAGTGTCACTGGCTGAACTGGGAGCAGCTATCAAGTAACAAGAGATCAGGGGGTTTGGGCTTCCGAGATTTACATATGTTCAATATCGCCATGTTGGCACGGCAGAGCTGGCGGCTGTTAAAATACCCGGACTCTTTATGTGCAATTGTTCTTAAAGCAAAGTATTTCCCGCAGAGCTCTATCCTGGAAGCTACGCCGAAGCAAGGAATGTCGTATACCTGGCGGAGTATTCTGAAAGGATGTCAACTGATGAAGGAGGGTATCATATGGCGAGTGGGAAATGGAGAGTCTATCGCAATTTGGGACGACCCATGGCTACCGAGAGGCACTACACGGCGGCCAAGCTCGAATCGCGGACAGTCCATTGTTACGCGGGTTAGTGAGCTAATAAATCCTGTGACGGATCAATGGGATGAGGAACTGCTCCGTGATCACTTCAGCCTGGAGGATGTGAAAGAAATCTTGATGATTCCCATACGACCGGAAATGGAGGATGACATAGCTTGGTATTATGAGAACAAAGGGATCTTCACGGTGAAATCTGCATATCGGTTAGGGGTCAGCATACGTGATGATGCACTCAACCGTACTGCGAGCTCTTCGGCAGCCACCCCGGTCCAGCACCAAATTTGGAAAAGCATATGGAGTCAGAAGTTGCCCGGCAAGGTGCTCATCTTCCTCTGGAGGTTTACACATAATAGTCTCCCGACCAAACTCAATATCAAGCGTAAAAAGGTTGAACTGGATACGCGGTGCCCCATGTGCTGGAGGCTAGATGAAGATGGAGGACACATTTTCCTTCGTTGCAAAGCAGTAAAGCAAGTCTGGAGGGCTCTCGAATGTGAGGACTTGCGTTTATCGCTCTGCGAATGTGCCAATGCTACCCAGGTGACTGAACACATTCTGTCGTTGCCAAATGAGAGAAGGGTAACTGCTATCATCCTCCTTTGGGATTGGTGGACAGCGAGAAACAAAGTGAACGCCGGGGAAAAAATGCTCTCGACGGACGAGGTCTGTTACAGAATCCGCAAACACCTTTTGGAGTTCTGTCAACAGAAGGATCGAGCTAGGGTGGTGCCGGCCGTGGAGGTAAGCTGGGAGCGGCCAGAAACGGACTTCGTTAAGGTGAATGTGGACGCCGCGTTCTGCCAGGAGACACACAGAGGAGCATGGGGCTTCATTGCACGAGGAAATGATGGCAGCTTCCTGCTGGGAGGCACCGGCTCCATGCATCACCTGTCTAGTGCCCTTCATGCGGAGGCCGCGGCGTGCGTAGCTGCTATCGAGAGAATGAGCAATATGGGGTTTTTCCGGGTTATTTTCGAGTCTGACTCCCTCAACCTGGTGAACGCCCTCAAGACAGGAGATGCTGATCTTTCTGACATCGGTGTTCTCTACCGTGAAGCTAGAAGCCTCTGTGTGTTAGCTTTTGACGCTTTCGATTTCAGGTTTTGCCGTAGATCTTGTAATAAAGCTGCCCATGCGATAGCACAATATGGGAGAGATGTAGGCGTGCAGAACCTGTTATGGCTGGAAGATGCTCCAGCGTTTGTATCGGTTTTGGTTGCTAGCGATCTTGCTATGCACCAGGTTTAGTGGAATATATTTTCACGTTTCAAAAAAAAAAAAAAACTTTCCTTCGTTATTTCTATTAAGGTGCACAAGTTCAGAGCTGACCACATAGAGCCCAGATACATCCAGATGTCAAGTGCAAGTGTCCGGTAACCTGTTCCTACTTAAGTGTTGTTATGGTAATCCAGGTAACCATCGGCGGTGAATCTCTTCCTGTTTAAGTGTTGTTATGGTAATCTCTCAGATTCTACTTTCCTTCATTATTTCTATTAAAATGCAGTTCAGAGTTGACCAAATAGAGCTAACTGCAGGTTGAGGTCGTATTCACTCGCTTATCTAAAAAAAGGCAGCCCCTGTTGATGGTTACTCGGTTCAAAAGCTATGTGCAGAATTCTGCTGCAAAATATTTTGCAACTAAATACACTCTATTTTTATGCTTCTGTAAATTTAAAATATATTGACCAATGAGGCTCTTTAAACAATTGACAAACCAATGCATTCCCATCTATCTTGCTAATGTTGTATGGTTTTATTGTTGATATTTACTTGGGTTCATTTTCTTTTATTTGTTGGTCGATTACCCTTTGGAGTTAAAATATGATAATGTGGCTTCTAGATTCTTGATGATTAGTTCTCTGTATACGCAGATCTAATCAACTGTATAATTATATACATTCTCAACTCGTGTTGGAGCCATTGTCACACCATTGGAAGCTGAGTAAAGATTTGCTTGCCAAAAAATATAAATATAGCTTGTATTCCTTTGTTTTCCTTTTAGAGATGCTCATTGTGTTTCAGGCAAGTTCATTTCAGTTTAAAATCTCATATCAAAGTCTTGGTGTGCCATGATTTTTCATATACTTTTATGTGCCCTTGTTAGTTGTTTTTGAGATCTTAGATTCCTTAATTAATGTCTAGCATATAGGGATGCTTCGGTTTTCCCCTTCATAATGGTGGCTGCATCTCCGTCGAGGTGAGATAATGTTCTGTGTGGTTTGTATAGCCTGTTACTTTTGTTTGTCTCTTATTTTTACAAATTATAGTATTCACAGTAAGCATCTGTAGGACCTGCTCAAAGCATATAATAGCTAGATATGTGGTTCCACAAGATCAGACATTTCCTGGTGATGATAGTCTGACATATATATGATACTATGGAAACACCAACATGTAGCAGAAATGGTTTCTCTTTTGCACATGGTTGCTATTCATCTTTCGGAAATTCGTCTTGGCTCCCAGGAGCATTTGCTCCCGGATTTTTGGGGAGCAAATTTTGTTTTTCAAAACTTTTCAAAAAATTCCGAAAAAAATCATGCACGTACCTGACCATGGCACGCACCACCTTGTGAAATGTCGCTGCGAAATGTCATCGTATGCGTCCTGGGCAAAAATGACAAATTTGCAGATCTGAGATTCATATTTTTGGATCTCATTTCATGTCAGAAATTTGTCATTTTTGTCCCGGGCGCATACAATGACATTTTCCAACGAAATTTTACACGGTGGTGCGTGCCATGGTCAGGTACATGCATGATTTTTTCCGGAATATTTTGACAAGTTTTCGATTTGTTTTAATTTTTCGAAAAAACCGGGAGCAAATGCTCCCGGGAGCCAAAACGCCGCTCCCTCATCTTCGGAAATATTTTTCTATATGTTTCATACATTTGTCCCTATTTGTAGTTAGAAAATTGATGACATTTACTTATTTGGTTAGTTCAAATTTATGTTGGTTGTATAAATTAAAAAGAAGTGACTGCCTTTTTGAGTCTGGTGGATGCCTTGACTTCTCTTTGCTTATTCCATTCTTAATTGTTGTGTTAAGCAAAGATTTGTTGCGTCATATAAATAAGGTGGGTTACTACTGTTTTTATAAATTGGTGAGAAGATCAATCATGTATGCTAATTTTAGATACTCCATCCAATATATTAATTCTTTCGCAGTAATTTTATTTTAATGCTTATTTTCTAGAGGTTGATGAATGGTTATTCTATTTTGTTTATAGGAACCTTTGTCCTCTTTAAGGAAGTTTACATCCTTTTTTGTTAGGACACTAATAAGTATAGGGATTTGTGATGCTAGCAGGCACCACAATCGAGAGCAATATCAGTGGGTTGATTGACGTGCTAGGAATAGACATACATGAGCTATTGTAAAAATATTCTTTTTATTTTCCTTTGAGTAAGGGTGTAATTTATATTTGAGTAATATTTGAATGAAAATATGCTTATATGGAATGAAGAAGGCTGAAGGCGTTTTATATAATTTATCCGTGTGAGAAACATGCCTTAGATTCAAAATGGGATGTTCTTAGATTTTGAATGCGATCATATCTTTTCCACTCATGTTAGGTAGAGCTTGAATTATAATACTTTTGTAATGATACATACTTGCGTGTATTCCACATCTATGTAAATTGAAACGTGCGTTGCACGTGCACACTACTAGTTTCATGAATGAACGAATTAAAATAATCACTTCACAACGAATACAGGTTCCCTGAAAACGTTTTGCCTTTCTCAAGTGTTTACTGTTTAGGCCATGAAGTTAAGTAAGCTACAGCTAAAAAAAAGTAAAGCTAAGGTGCTCTCGATCCTCCAATGCAGCTGTGGTGCCGGTCGCGGGGAGGCACGCCGCGTGCAGCGGGGAGGTCCCCGAGCTAGAGATGCTGGCGAGCCTCGCGGCAGAAAGGGACCTGTCTCGCGAGCATAGGAACGACTCCTACCTTACTACAGATGCGTTTTGCTCCTCCCTTAGAGCATCTCTACCAGAACCCGTAAAAGTGCAAACTGAAAAACTCGAGTTCAGTTTTTCGAAAACATGTTTACGGATCGCAAAACGGCTGGCGCAGAACTAAAACTGAAAAAGGGAATATTCAATCATCATCTTCTTCACAAGATTTGTCATCATCTTCTTCACAAGAACCGTCCGCGCCGCGCCGCGCGATCGATGGCTGGAGACGAGGCTGAGCGATTCACGATAGATGTTCAACCGGCGGTTCACGATTTTAGGAAACCAGCGAGAAATCGACGGCTGGAGCCGGTCGTACGGATGGCTGCGTTAGAGGAGTAGTGAGAAATCCGTTCAGTTTTGGGCTTGTAACCCGTCTTTCAGTCTGTATTAATAGGGGCCGAGTCTGAAACTTTTGGGCACCTGAAAAAGTTTTTCGGGCCGAACAGCGAGTTCGGTCTCTGTTCTGCGCCACTTTCAATCCGAACCCATAAATCGGCCGGAAAAATACAGTTCCGACGTGTTTTACGGACTCCGTTAGAGATGCTCTTAGCTAGCTGTTTGGCCTTCCCATCATGTCCAGTCAATCAGTAACAAACTCGACTTCTATTTATTGGTGAGATCTTGAAAAACCATCATTGATCTCCATTTCCTTCCAATTAGCAATGTATGTACATACCGTGACATTGGTTAGAGAGCATCTCCAGTCGCGTCCTCCAGTCGCGTCCCCTAAACCGTCCCCAAAGGGATTTTTGGGGCACGCCAGACAAAAAATCGTTTCCAGTCTCGTCCCCCAAAGCCTCTTTTTGCCGACGCGGCCCGATACGGTGTCCGGCGTCCCGAGCCCGTCCCCGCTATACAGGGGACGCTCCGGGGACGCCGGACACACCGAAAAGCGAGGCGGGGAGAGGCGAGACCGACGAGTCAGCGGCATATTGAAGTTTAACCTAACCGTCGCCTACCTCGCGACGGAAGTTATTGGCGCGCAGCGACGGTGCAGTTCCCGCGGAGGTGCAGCGAAGCGTCTCGTCGCGCCTAGCTCCGCGTGCCGGCGTTAATGAGCGCCACCGCTCCCCCGCCTCCCTCCGGCCTATAGAAAGGGTCGCTCTCTCATCGTTCCTCGCACACAAACCCTAGCGCCTCTCTCCCCAACCCTAGCCGCCACCATCTCAAGAGTCGATGCCATGTCGGTAGAGGCGGAGGCCGAGCTCGCGACCGTGGTCGTGGTCGTGGCTGCGGCAGAGCTGCACGCTCGTCGTCGCCTGCGACGCCGTTGTCTTCATCGTTGGACATGCAGGAGGAGGAGCGGCCGGTGATGTTCGAGTTCGTCGTCGTCCTCAAGGGCGACCCACACGCCATCCAGAGGCTGTCGGGCACCTTCGCCGACTTCGTCACCGGCGACAGGCGCCCGGGCTCGCTGCATCTGCGGGAGGCGGCCTGCGGCTGCTGCCATTGGATCGTGGACGTGATCTACGACGCGCGCGGCAAGATGTACCTCCACATCGGCTGGGAGAAGTCTGCACGCTACCACCGCCTCGAAGCTGGCTTCGTGCTCATGTTCTCCTACTTTGGCGAGAGGGACATGAGCGTCAAGATGTTCAACGAGACGCGTTGCCGCCGGCACTACCAAGGCGACAGCGCCGAGGAGGACGACGACTGATGAGTGTTGTTTCTTCACAGAGAAAATATGCACGAAGGTTTCTGGTTGTTCTTCCTCGAAAGAACCAACAGGGGCACCGTCAACAGCTGGATTTTCCAGTTTGGGTGACTGGGTGTGCCTGCGAGTGTTCTTTCTTGGCAGTGAACACACGAAATCTTCGATGCCCAGCCTAGTTAGGTTTAGTTATTTTGCAATGTTTTATATTTGTGTCAACCATGGTTCAAACTATGTATTAGTTTGTGGAAAACCATGTTCCAAACTATGTCTTCGTGTAAACCACGTTCCCAATTATGTATTAGTTTGTGGAATGTTTCTTCTCTTTATTGAAACAAAAATGAAAAAAAACAAAAAATTATTTTAATGTTTGGGGGCGGCGTTTGGGGGACGCGGCTGGGGAGCGATGTCCCCCAAACGCGGCACGAACGAAACACAACCCCCAAACGTTCGATCCGGCGCTGTTTGAAGGACGGTTTGTGGAACGCGACACTGGAGATGCTCTAATTTTTCAAGGCGTAAGAGCATCTCTAACCGAACTCCTAAATATTAGAGGAGAAAACGGTGCATTGTTCACGTATGGGAAAAGTTTTTGCTCCTCTAAACTTCGGCGCCGGAATCGATCTCCTAAATCTAAACTCATATATTTGAATCTTCTACTAGAAATTTCATCACATTACAATCAAACGAAAAAACACCAAGTTCATATAAAGACCTTATATTCAAGCCACCTAGTCATCGAGGCCGTCGAGCCAGGCCTTGAAGGAGTCGTCCGAGTCATCGATGTCGTAGAGATTGTTGCAGAGGTCGATGACGCCCTCCGCCGGTACGGAGGAAGACGCAGCCACCGTCACGGAGGAAGGCGAGGCCGCCGTCGAAGAAGAAGAAGACCCCGCCGCCTCAGGTGCCGCTGAAGAGGCGAGGTCGCGGCGCGCGGCGTACTCCGTAGCGCTGCGCCTCCACCGCGACGCGGCCGGAATTCATCTGACGAAGCTCGGCCATATACCTCCCGTTGGCGGCCTCGGTCTCAGTTCGCTCCCGAGCCTCTTGGTCGCCCTGAGCGATGTGCAATGCGCGGCCGTGGCTCGGAGGGGAGAAGAGCTCCGGCACGGATTCGCTCCCGAGGGGGAAGTTGAGCGGCCCGTAATCGCAGCCGTGGAACTGGACATTGGCGACGTGAATGTACCGAGCCAGTTGCGTTGGCTAGTGTTCCGATCGGTGATTTCGGCCACCCAGGTCACACACTGTTGCTGCCGCACGTTGTGGTACTGGCCGTGCGGTCCCACCGGCGGTGGGAGGTTAGAAGAGCTTGATCTACGGCCACGAAACGTGCCCCGGGCCCGAAAGGTGGCGGGATCCGGCCATCTCCGGCAGGTTTGGGTGGAAGGAGGGGCAGTAGGGAGCAGAATGGCAGCGGGAGAGTGAGCGGCGGACGGGAGAAGTGACATGGGTATGCCATATTGGATACTCAACATTACCATTCATGGGACGGGATAGGCGAAAGCCCATGTAGAAAACTACACGAAGCTAAAACCTAGTTACTATTTAAAATAGGAAGGCTAGACACATATCGGGTAAACCGACATAGATAATGTAACTAACCTCAAGGTGGACTCTGATATCTAGCCCACTATATAAGGGTTAGGAGGAACCACCGAGGAGGGAATAGATTCACAAACCACGATATACATGTAACCCTAGTTTTCTGATAATACAATCTCCACGATTTTCGCCCTTGATCCTACTTTCGTCGGCTGCCTAGTTTGGCTGACCAGTCTTTGAATTCACCAACGTTCTTCTTTCTCAAAACCCAAGTCCATTATTATGGGCAATGATAAGGTTACCCCTTGTAAATTGGTGTCGTCTATGGAAAGCATGGACGGTAGAGTACCTCTTCTTCAAGCAACAACTCGACGAGATCGGGTGATCATGTGTGCTTCGGCTCAATCGATTATTTTTTCTTATCGGTCTCGCGGCCGTGCAAATATAGGAGGGGGCGATTTTGGGGGCCGAATTCCTATATTTGCTCCTCTAAAACCTTTAAGGATTTCAGTTAGGTGCCACTTGGGCTGTCAGAGGAAAAAAATTGGTCCTCTAAAGTTTTTTTTTGGCTTTGGGTTAGAGACGCTCTAACATACATGTACTGAATGGATGGATGAGAACACGCAATTTTCCTTTTCGATTCTACTACCATAATGGTCATGCTCTGCATTACTTCCATTCCAAAACGAAAACATGAACAAACAACAATAGCACTTTCACCTGGAATCCTCCAAAAAGAAATTAGCAAGTGCACTTTGCACTTCTGATCATGACACGGTATGGCATTCATTTTGCACTGTTCCTTTCTCATGGTCAGGGGAGCCGAACCCGGACGCTATCTTATGGTGGTTCAACACTCTGAACATGGAGCTAGCTACGAGCAACATTAGCTGCTAGCTAGTAGACGGAGGTGTCTTAACTTTTGCTTATGTGTGGATCCCGGACTGATTGATATGACTGAACACAGACTCCCCAAAAAGCAGGGAAAGAAATATCCATGTAGATGCATGCATGCACATCTATCTAAAAGTTTGGAACTCTGTGGTTTATGTGGGGTTATAGTTCGTTCAATGGAACGAAATTATATCTCATCCACATCTTATATTCTGGAATGATCATTACTCTGTGGAAAGTTCTCACTGGAATACATCTAAGCAAGAAACCAACAAAAACAAAATGGCAATGATCTCCATGTGAACCCCCCTGGTCAATGCCTGATTATAGAAGTGATTGCGTTTGCTGTCAGTATGTTTCTGTAAGATATCACACTGATCCATTGATCTGTCATGAATGAACGAGGTTGCGACGACGGAGCTTGCTATACAGCAAATATATGTAAATGTCTCGCAGGTAAGTTATCTACTAGTCCTTTTGTTTTTTAATATTCATTGGCATTACAATTTTGAAAAACTCTTCTAGTTGAAAGTTCAGTTCTCCACTTGAGAGCCATTTCAAATATTGAAATAAATTTCATACGAATTTTGACGAATTCTCCATTCATTCTCCTATATTTTCAATAGATTTTTTGGGAATAAACTAGACTAATTTTTCTATAGACCAATTTACATGCATTTTAAATTATAATATTTTATAGTTTAGTCTAACAGATTTTTTTTGTTCAGTGTAAAGAATCTAATCTTTCAAGAAGTTAATGTACATCTTTTTGTTGTGCAACCAATAAAAGACCGATGTCAAGGACTTGGCGGAGTGTGGGACATCAAGAAAGCGGGATCATGTGGCGGCGATGATGTCCGCAAGCACACGAATTATTGTAGTATCTTTCAATAAATATATTATCCCATGGTACGTCAACCAATAGAGCAAATGACGACTGTCTTTCCATTCCAATGGCTAGAAGTGTCACCGATTCGAAGGCGTTTGCCGCTAAGAGGATGTTTGGAAATAATCTACTAGGCATTGGCTTTTACAAAATATGTCAACAAGGATAAGGTGAATTAAGGCAATGACTTAATAAATTAAAAAACGAAAAATAAATGATATGATACAAACATGGAAAGAAACACAGAGTAATAAAGGGTTACCCACCACATAGCACTCAATACCGACAACAAAATAAGGAGTTCAGGTAAACAGTTGATCACAAGGGGGTGGCACTGCATACTAGCAATTACCATAATGACTGATGCACCATGAGCTAACCAAAAACATATAGCCTGTGATGCATAACAAGTTCATCATCGAAGGGATTAGTATATATACCACCTCTCAAAATATTACAGTCCATGCATCAAATTTTGATCAATTTCTAGTTAGTGGAATGGATATTAGAACAACTCCCAAAATATACATGACCTCAACAGTAACGAGCACCATCGCACACAGCAGCAAAGCAGTAGTACTAATAGTGTTTCTTGCACAACCATGTCCTAATCCAGACCGTCCTCTTTGATCTTGTCATCTTAGCATAGTTGATACCAATGCATGGCCTTGTGGTCCGCAATGTAGTTGATAGTAGCCACGAGTTTGCTCGAAGTGAAGAGAATCTCATTACTTACATAAAGTGGCTCGAAGATCGTCTTCATAGATGGCCTGCAAAAACGTTCATGTTTTTGTGGACGCATTATTTCTGGTTTTTATATCGTGTCCCAACGAGGAGCGTAGGAGGATGTTTATCGATGTCACAAGTCTTAGGTGGATTGACTCCAAGAATTGAAATGGAAAATAGTGAATGTAAATGTTGAGATTTTGAAGTGTTGAAAGTGCAATAAAGTAAAGTGCATAGAAGAAACAACTACTTTTTTTTTGAACAGGGAAAGGGTCCGAAGACCCTAGAAGCTGCTATTAACCAGGCGGTGAGTATAAATTACAGAAAAACCACTACAGAACAGGGGAATTCTGAATAAGGACTTAAAAGTTACAGAAAAGACCCTAAAAAGATTGATAGAAAAGCAATCAGGTCCTTTCATCTCAGCATCGCGCCTGAAGGTCATCGTTGCGCTGCTCCGCCACAGGATGGACACCGGCGCTGGAGACGGACCACTTGGTCCGGCGTCATGGCTGGAGCCGAAGGTCTTCCCCTCGGACTGCTTGGTCTCTGGGAAGAAGAGGTTGAGGAGGGTCGCCTTTCGACCATAAGATGCAGAGGCAGGGCGGTGGTGACCGCCGGCTTCGGTCCTCCGCTGAAGAGCTCCTGGATCTTGGCCAAACAAGATCGTTGACCAACCCGTGGTCACCGTGTGAAAGCTCAAAGTAGCAGCATAAGATATACCAGCCGCCACAACCTCTTTATCACCGTCGGTGCCCTGCCCCTTGCCGCCACGGCCGGCCAAAAGGACACCAAAGAGAAGAAGAAGCTGAGACTGCTGGCGGCGGCGCTTATTGACCGAGCTCACCGCAGCCGCTCCGTTGGACGCCCACCATGGATGAGAGCAAAGAGCCACCATGATCTGCTTCCCGATGCTACGGCAGCACATCAAGAAGCTGAAGCTCCGACCCACCTTATTTGCCGAGATGCCTGCGCTGAAGCCACGCAGCAGCCGTCGCCCTCGCCACCGGAGCCACGCCGCCGCACCGCCCAACAACAGGATGCACCAGATCTGATGGGGGAGAACTAGTGACCTACTCCAAGACGCCACTACGGGACTACTAGACCTACCTACAACTACGCCGGCGCCTTTCCGTCGCCATCTCCGGCTGGCAGAGCCGCCGGAGAGGGGTCGGGATCGTCCCGGAAAGGAAGAGGAGACTCTCAACTACTGTTCACTCTTGAGAGAGGGGGAGGGGGAAAATGAGCGCCCAAGAAACAGCTACTAAGAAGTAAACATTTTTCTGTAGATGGGAAAGGTAGGCGCGGGGGATTCAGTTCATGGTGATAGTGAATGTGCCTGGCGGAATAAATGTGGTATTATATCTAAGAAGGCAAGCAACCCAAAAGAGAGAAAGACTCCTCTTGGTACATTTTATCTTTCTCCAATAATCCTTCTGCCTGTTACCATAGCCATGGTCAGCGCATCTATTAAAGTGGTTAAACCGGATTAAAGCTTTAAGCTTGGTGGTTCCTTGTGATTCCTAGAGTATTGCTAGATCCTCTTGTAGGGATTCGTAGCATAGAAAACAAAAAAAAATTCCTACCGCAAGAACGAATAACAAACCAAGATCTAATCTAGTAGATGGTAGCAACAAGGTGAAGATCAACATACCCTCGAAGATCGCTAAGCGTTAACGAGATAAATCTCGTGGTGGATGTAGTCGATCACTTGCCGCTTTCAAAAGCACGTAGAAGATCTTGACAGTGCCACAAATGGGCAGCACCTCCGCACTCGGTCACACGTACGGTGTTGATGAAGACGTCCTTCTCCCCGTTCCAGCGGGCAGCCGATGTAGTAGATTCTCCTCGGAATCCCGCAAGCACGACGGCGTGGTGACGGTGGTGGTGGAGATCTCCGGCAGGGCTTCGCCGTAAGCACCGCAGGAGAAATAGGAGGAGGGAGTAGCTAGGGTTTGGGAGAGAGGGGGCTTGGGGCGCCGGCCTGGGAGCCCCTTGATGGTGCGGCCAAATTGTGTGTCCAGCCCCTCCCCTCTCCTCCCCTTTACATAGGTGGAAAACCCCTAGAGTTTGCCCCAAAACCACTTTGAAGTCCAACTCCAAACTTACCAAATTGAGAAACCTAGAGGGAGAGGGATTTCTCCCTTTCCTTCTTTCTTGGCCGGCCAACTAGGTGGAGTCCACCATGGACTCCACCTTCCCACTTGGTGGGTTGTCTAGGGTTGGTGGAGTCCCTCCGGGACTCCTCCTTCCATACTGATTTATTCCTGATGATTCTAGAAACTTCTACAACCTTCCATAAATTCACCGGACCACTCCCAAACTTAGAAAGTGACTTCCCATATATAAATCTTATTCTCCGGACCATTCCGGAACTCCTCGTGATGTCCTGGATCCCATCCGAGACTCCAAACAACATTCGAACTCCATTCCATATTCTGTATCTACTTAAAACGACATCAAACCTTAAGTGTGTCACCCTACGGTTCGAGAACTATGCGGACATGATCGAGACTCCTCTCCGATTAATAAATATTAGCGGGACCTGGAGATCCATAATAGCTCCCACATATTCAACAATGACTTTGTGATCGAAATTACATAAAATAACAATTCCCTTTGTCTCGCGATATTTTACTTATCCGAAGTTTGATCATCGGTATCTCCATACATAGTTCAACCTCGTTACCGATAAGTACTCTTTACTCATACCGTGATATGATATCCCTTGTGAGCCAGTCACATGCTTGCAAGCTAATTGGATGTCATTCCACCGAGAGGGCCCAGAGTATATCTATCCGCCATTTGGATGGACAAATCCCATTCTTGATCCACGTGCATCAATCCTATACTTTCCGAACACTTAATGCCACCTTTATTACAACCCATTTACGAAGTAGTGTTTGGTGTCATCAAAGCATCCATCCGGTGTAGGTGATTAATATGATCTCATGGATGAAGGATTAGGTTACTATGTATATTTAAAGCTTGAAGCACAACGAACTTTAATGACATGATCATATGCTACGCTTACTATGGGTGTATGTCCATCACATCATTCACCTAATGATATGATCTTGTTATTAATAACATCCAATGTTCATGATCAGGAAACCATGATCATCTATTAATCAACAAGCTAGTTTAACAAGAGGCTTACTAGGGACTCCTTTATGTTTACAAAACACACAAGTATTAATGTTTCCGGTTAATACAATTATAGCATGGGATGTAAACATTTATCATGAACAGTAATATATAACAATAAACACTTTATTATTGCCTCTTGGGCATATCTCCAACAGTCTCCCACTTACAGTAGAGT
This sequence comes from Lolium rigidum, assembly GCF_022539505.1. Taxonomy (NCBI): domain Eukaryota; kingdom Viridiplantae; phylum Streptophyta; class Magnoliopsida; order Poales; family Poaceae; genus Lolium; species Lolium rigidum. The sequence continues at coordinate 239,473,873 of NC_061514.1, forward strand.
CAATAATCCAGTTTACATTTGTAAAGATATAACACCTTGGTCTTCTGGTGCTTATCATGTTTGCTTATTGGAGAGGTTTCAGTCAACGAATCTGACATTCTCAGAAACGTATGTATTTTGCAATTTATTTGCGTCTCTACTCATCACTCACTTTTTCAAATGAGTCGGCATTAATCGCATATGTTTGGTCTTCTGGTGTAACCTTAATTCCGCGGTCTGAAATATGTTACCAATATTGTCACATACAATATAGTTTCATAGTTCTGGCACTACCGGAACTACACCAAGTTCTCAAAGAACTCCTCGACTCAAGCGCCCTTGATCAATGTCAAAACAATGAGATACTCTGGCTTTGTTTGTAGAATTCGTCACAATATTTAGAACTCATCTCAATCTAGCATAGACTCTTTCTAGCCCATTATGCTACCTTTTAATGAACACATTAGCTTAATTGAAACTGAAATTCATTTTTATATGTGACCAAACTAATATCGGTGTAACACCTTAGAGTGATTCGTTTGTCATTACCCCTTATAAAACTACATATTTATATCCTCGGCTCTAACAAAGCACTCAATGATATTTTTACTGTTGTCCAATTATCATATTATGAATCATTGATACGTCTCAAACGTATCTATAATTTCTTATGTTCCATGCTACTTTTATGATGATACTCACATGTTTTATACACATTATATGTCATTATTATGTGTTTTCTGGAACTAACCTATTGACGAGATGCCGAAGTGCCAGTTCCTGTTTTCTGATGTTTTTGGTTCGAGAAATCCTAGTAAGGAAATATTCTCGGAATTGGACGAAATCAACTCCCAGAGTCTTAGAATTGGACGAAGCTTCCAGAACACCCGAGAGCCGCCAGAGGGGAGCCCTGGGGGCCCCACACAACACCCTGGCGCGGCCAGAGGGGGGCCGCGCCCCCCTGTTGTGTCGTCGCCCCGTCAGCCCTCCGACTCCGCCTCTTCGCCTATTTAAAGGTCCCTGACCTAAAACCTCGATACGAAAAAGCCACGGTACGAGAAACCTTCCAGAGCCGCCGCCATCGCGAAGCCAAGATCTGGGGGACAGGAGTCTCTGTTCCGGCACGCCGCCGGGACGGGGAAGTACCCCGGAAGGCTCCTCCATCGACACCACCGCCATCTTCATCACCGCTGCTGTCTCCCATGAGGAGGGAGTAGTTCTCCATCGAGGCTAAGGGCTGTACCGGTAGCTATGTGGTTAATCTCTCTCCTATGTACTTCAATACAATGATCTCATGAGCTGCCTTACATGATTGAGATTCATATGAGTTTTGTATCACTATTCATCTATGTGTTACTCTAGTGATGTTATTAAAGTACTCTATTCCTCCTCCATGGTGTAAAGGTGACAGTGTGTGCATCGTGTAGTACTTGGCGTAGTTTATGATTGTGATCTCTTGTAGATTATGAAGTTAACTATTACTATGATGGTATTGATGCAATTTATTCCCCCTTTCATAGTCTGTCGATGACGGTGTGCATGCTATGTTAGTTCTCGGTGTGATTGCGTTGGTTTATCATGCACTCTAAGGTTATTTGAATATGAACATCGAATGTTGTGGAGCTTGTTAACTCCGGCATTGAGGTGCTCTTGTAGCCCTACGCAATTAGTGGTGTTCATCATCCAACAGGAGAGTGTAGAGTTGTTTTATTATGTGATCAAAGTTGAGAGTGTCCACTAGTGAAAGTATGATCCCTAGGCCTTGTTTCTAAGCATCGAAACTCCATTTACTTACTGTTTTGTTGCATGTTTACTCGCTGCCATATTTTATTCAGATTGTTATTACCACTCATATACATCCATACTACTTGTATTTCACTATCTCTTCGCCGAACTAGTGCACCTATACATCTGACAAGTGTATTAGGTGTGTTGGGGACACAAGAGACTTCTTGTATCGTGATTGCAGGGTTGCTTGAGAGGGATATCTTTGACCTCTTCCTCCCTGATTTCGATAAACCTTGGGTGATCCACTTAAGGGAAACTTGCTACTGTTCTACAAACCTCTGCTCTTGGAGGCCCAACACTGTCTACAAGAATAGAAGCACCCGTAGACATCAAGCACTTTTCTGGCGCCGTTGCCGGGGAACTGAAGAAAAGTTACACCATGAAGATTTCTAACTCCCACATCAACTACACGCCAGCTACTTTTCTGGCGCCGTTGCCGGGGAGGAAAGGTAAAAGGCACTCATACTCCGGTCCCAGGTAACTAAGTACTTTTCTGTTGCCGTTGTGTGTATGCTCGAAGCTATTTCCTTTAGATCCTGCAATTGCATCTTTTTTCTTGTTTTACACTAGTTAGGCATAATGGAAAACAACAAAAATATGAGAGATCTTTATGAACTTTATCTTGAATTAGGACATGATGTGTTTGAAGAGAGAATTAAAAAACCCATGGAACTTTATATGCATGCTAATGGGAATGTTATTAATATGAATGCTTTGAACACCATTGTTGCTAATGCTATGGAAAATTCTAAGCTTGGGGAGGTCGGTTTTGATGAGAATGATCTCTTTAGCCCTCCGGGTATTGAGGAGAAAGTTTATGTTGATTATGATATGCCTCCCATGTATGATGATTATAATGATAGTGGTCTTTTGGTGCCGCCTACTATGGAGGATAAATTTAATTATGATTATACTATGCCTCCTACACTTGATGAGAATAATAATGATAGCTACTTTGTTGAATTTGCTCCCACTACAACTAATAAAACTGATTATGCTTATGTGGAGAGTAATGATACTTTTCTGCATGTGAATAAGAATTCTTTATGTGATACTTATATTGTTGAGTTTGTTCATGATGCCACTGAAAGTTATTATGAGAGAGGAAAATATGGTTGTAGAAATTTTCATGTTACTAAAACACCTCTCTATATGCTGAAATTTTTGAAGTTACACTTGTTTTATCTTTCTATGCTTGTTGCATTATGCTTCATGAATTTGTTTATTTACAAGATTCCTATGCATAGGAAGCATGTTAGGCTTAAATTTGTTTTGAATTTGCTTCTTGATGCTCTCTTTTGCTTCAACTCTTATTTTCTGCGAGCGCATCATTAAAACTGCTGAGCCCATCTTAATGGCTATAAAGAAAGCACTTGTTGGGAGATAACCCATGTTTTTATTTTACTACAGCAAATTTATTTTATATTTGAGTCTTGGAAGTTGTTACTACTGTAGCAACCTCTCCTTATCTTATTTTATTGTATTGTTGTGCCAAGTAAAGTCTTTGATAGTAAAGCCAATACTAGATTTGGATTACTGCGCAGGAACAGATTTCTTGCTGTCACGAATTTGAGTTGTAGTCTCTGTAGAAAAATTAAAAAAAATCTGCCAATTTACGTGCGTGATCCTCAGATATGTACGCAACTTTCATTCAATTTGGGCATTTTCATCTGAGCAAGTCTGGTGCCTCTTTAAAATTCGTCTTTACGGACTGTTCTGTTTTGACAGATTCTGCCTTTTATTTCGCATTGCCTCTTTTGCTATGTTGGATGGATTTCTTTGTTCCATTAACTTCCGGTAGCTTTGAGCAATGTCCATAAGTGTTAAGAATGATTGTGTCACCTCTGAACATGTGAATTTTTGATTATGCACTAACCCTCTAATGAGTTTGTTTTGAGTTTGGTGTGGAGGAAGTTTTCAAGGGTCAAGAGAGGAGGATGATATACTATGATCAAGAAGAGTGAAAAGTCTAAGCTTGGGGATGCCCCCGTGGTTCATCCCTGCATATTTCAAGAAGACTCAAGCATCTAAGCTTGGGGATGCCCAAGGCATCCCCTTCTTCATCGACAACTTATCAGGTTTCTTCTCTTGAAACTATATTTTTATTCGGTCACATCTTATGTACTTTACTTGGAGCGTCTGTGTGCTTTTATTTTTGTTTTGTTATTTTCATTCTCTGAATAAATCCATGCTTGTGTGGGAGAGAGACACGCTCCGCTGGTTCATATGAACACATGTGTTCTTAGCTTTACTTTTAATGTTCATGGCGAAGGTTGAAACTGCTTCGTTAATTGCTATATGGTTGGAAACAGAAAATGCTGCATGTGGTAATTGGTATAAATGTCTTGAATAATTTGATACTTGGCAATTGTTGTGCTCATATAGATCATGTTTAAGCTCTTGCATCATGTACCTTGTACCCATTAATGAATAACTACATAGAGCTTGTTAAAATTTGGTTTGCATGATTGATCTCTAGAGTCTAGATATTTTCTGGTTGAGGTGTTTGAACAACAAGGAGACAATATAAAGTCTTATAATAGTTACAATATGTTCATATGTGAGCTTTGCTGCACCTTTTATACTTGAGTTTGCTTCAAACAACCTTGCTAGCCTAGCCTTGTATTGAGAGGAATTCTTCTCGTGCATCCAAATCCTTGAGCCAATAACCATGCCATTTGTGTCCACCATACCTACCTACTACATGGTATTTCTCCGCCATTCCAAAGTAAATTACTTGAGTGCTACCTTCAAAATTTCTATTCTTTACCTTTGCAATATATAGCTCGTGGGATAAAATAGCTTAAAAACTATCGTGGTGAAGAATATGTACTTATGTGTCTTATTTCTTAGTAAGTTGCTTGTTGAGCGGTAACCATGTTTTCTGGGGACGCCATCAACTTTTACCTTTGTTGAATATCATGTGAGTTGCTATGCATGTTCGTCTTGTCTGAAGTGAGAGCGATTTTCATGATCATATGGTTTGAGTATGCATACTGTTAGAGAAGAACATTGGGCCGCTAACTAAAGCCATGATTCATGGTGGAAGTTTCAGTGTGGACAACTAATCCTCAATCTCTTATGAGAATTTTAATTGTTGTTGAATGCTTATGCATTAAAGAGGAGTCCATTATCTGTCGTCTATGTTGTCCCGGTATGGATGTCTAAGTTGAGAATAATCAAAAGCGAGAAATCCAATGCGAACTTTCTCCTTAGACCTTTGTACAGGCGGCATAGAGGTACCCCTTTGTGCCACTTGGTTGAAACATATGCTATGCAATGATAATCCGTGTTAATCCAAGCTAATTAGGACAAGGTGCGAGCACTATTAGTATACTATGCATGAGGCTTGCAACTTATAAGATGTTTTATACATAACACATATGCTTTATTACTACCGTTGACAAAATTGTTTTCTTGTTTTCAAATGAAAAGCTCTAGCACAAATATAGTAATCAATGCTTCCCTCTGCGAAGGGCCTATCTTCTACTTTATTGTTGAGTCAGTTTGCCTATTCTTTCTATCCCAGAAGCAAACACTTGTATCAACTGAGTGCATTGATTCTTACATGTTTACTTATTGCACTTGTTATATTGCTTTGTGTTGACATTTATCCATGAGATATACATGTTGAAGTTGAAAGCAACCGCTGAAACTTTTATCTTCCTTTGTGTTGCTTCAATGCCTTTACTTTGAATTTATTGCTTTATGAGTAACTCTTATGCAAGTCTTATTGATGCTTGTCTTGAAAGTATTATTCATGAAAAGTCTTTGCTATATGATTCATTTGTTTACTCATTGTCTTTGCCATTGCTTCGAATCGCTGCATTCATTACATATGCTTTACAATTGTATTGATCAAGATTATGATAGCATGTCACTTAAGAAATTATCTTTGTTATCGTTTACCTACTCGAGGGCGAGTAGGAACTAAGCTTGGGGATACTTGATACGTCTCAAACGTATCTATAATTTCTTATGTTCCATGCTACTTTTATGATGATACTCACATGTTTTATACACATTATATGTCATTATTATGCGTTTTCCGGAACTAACCTATTGACGAGATGCCGAAGTGCCAGTTCTCGTTTTCTGCTGTTTTTGGTTCCGAAATCCTAGTAAGGAAATATTCTCGGAATTGGACGAAATCAACGCCCAGAGTCTTAGAATTGGACGAAGCTTCCAGAACACCCGAGAGCCGCCAGAGGGGAGCCCGGGGGCCCCACACAACACCCGGCGCGGCCGGAGGGGGGTCGCGCCCCCTGTTGTGTCGTCGCCCCGTCAGCCCTCCGACTCCGCCTCTTCGCCTATTTAAAGGTCCCTGACCTAAAACCTCGATACGAAAAAGCCACGGTACGAGAAACCTTCCGGAGCCGCCGCCATCGCGAAGCCAAGATCCGGGGGACAGGAGTCTCCGTTCCGGCACGCCGCCGGGACGGGGAAGTGCCCCGGAAGGCTCCTCCATCGACACCACCGCCATCTTCATCACCGCTGCTGTCTCCCATGAGGAGGGAGTAGTTCTCCATCGAGGCTAAGGGCTGTACCGGTAGCTATGTGGTTAATCTCTCTCCTATGTATTTCAATACAATGATCTCATGAGCTGCCTTACATGATTGAGATTCATATGAGTTTTGTATCACTATTCATCTATGTGTTACTCTAGTGATGTTATTAAAGTACTCTATTCCTCCTCCATGGTGTAAAGGTGACAGTGTGTGCATCGTGTAGTACTTGGCGTAGTTTATGATTGTGATCTCTTGTAGATTATGAAGTTAACTATTACTATGATGGTATTGATGCAATTTATTCCCCCTTTCATAGTCTATCGGTGACGGTGTGCATGCTATGTTAGTTCTCGGTGTGATTGCGTTGGTTTATCATGCACTCTAAGGTTATTTAAATATGAACATCGAATGTTGTGGAGCTTGTTAACTCCGGCATTGAGGCGCTCTTGTAGCCCTACGCAATTAGTGGTATTCATCATCCAACAAGAGAGTGTAGAGTTGTTTTATTATGTGATCAAAGTTGAGAGTGTCCACTAGTGAAAGTATGATCCCTAGGCCTTGTTTCTAAGCATCGAAACTCCGTTTACTTACTGTTCTGTTGCATGTTTACTCGCTGCCATATTTTATTCAGATTGTTATTACCACTCATATACATCCATACTACTTGTATTTCACTATCTGTTCGCCGAACTAGTGCACCTATACATCTGACAAGTGTATTAGGTGTGTTGGGGACACAAGAGACTTCTTGTACCGTGATTGCAGGGTTGCTTGAGAGGGATATCTTTGACCTCTTCCTCCCTGAGTTCGATAAACCTTGGGTGATCCACTTAAGGGAAACTTTCTACTGGTCTACAAATCTCTGCTCTTGGAGGCCCAACACTGTCTACAAGAATAGAAGCACCCGTAGACATCAATCATTCCGATATATGCTCGTAACACCTTAGAGCATAGGATATCTGATTGTGTACATATTATTCGTGATCTAAAATCACTCATGTGTTTTTACTCATTGAGTGTTAAATACACTCAAGTCTTGTTTAAACCTCCATATGGAAAAGAACACCTTCTTAACGTTTTCATATTGAACTACTTCAATATTCATTCTATGTAATTTGACTTAAACTTATTATGCGTTTCAATCTATCTTCATAGATCTTGATGCTAAATATGTTTTTAATTTAGTCCATATCTTTTCATTGAAGTTAATTTTCAATGAAATCTTCTAATCACAACAAGTACATGATTACATTATTTATAATCAACGATATGTTATCTACATAAAGTATTATAAATATGTCTCAGCGCTCCCACTTAATTTCTTGCAAATGCAAGTATCTTCATCGTTTCTGATGAAATCAAAAACTCTTTGATTATTTCATCCGGTAAAGATTCCAACTCCATGATACTCACTTCATTCAGTGAAGTTTGTATATATATCTAGTATTCTACGGACTAGCAAAACTCTCAGTTGTATCTTGTATACACCTTTAATACATACTTCTGGTAAGGAATGTATTTTTCCATCCTACTAACAAATCTCATAAAAGAAATATGTAGCGATTACTAGAACAATCCGCATAGACTATAAGCATCGTTGCTGAAGATCTAATCTTATCGCAGTCAACTCTTTGAACTTTGTCGTAAACAATCTTTTGACAAGTCGAGCTTCTTCAAGGATATTATATCCAAGTCTATTAATTTTATAGATCCATTTACTTTCAAACAGTATTTATTCCTTCAAAAGGTTTACCAAGCTCCAAGCTTGATTTTAGATACTATCTTCGATTTCATGGCTCTTAGCCATTTTAACGGAGTCAGGGCCCATCATAGCTTCTTTGTATGTAGTTGGTTTATCATTGTTCAAACTCAATCCTTTGTCCACAAATCATTTATTTAATCACAAAGTAAACCATACCTACAAGGTTCAATAGGTACTTCGATCTCCATGACTATGACACTTAGTAGACATGGAGCCATGATTGTCGTGGCCGCTTCCGGAACCATTTCCGATGCTGCGCTACTCAGATCATCATGCTCAAGTTCATCAACCTTATCAAGTTCCATTGTCCTCCCACTCGAATACTTCGCTAGAAAAAAATTCTTGGAAATAAGCAAGAAACATCGACAAACAATTTTGTCTTTGACTTCATAGTGGCAAGAATTCCCAATTTGTTCTCTGGGATAACCAACAAAGACATTCATCCGATTTTGGTTGTAAACTCATTTACTTATGCTATGCATATCAAAATTTAAGAAAGTACTATTAGGGTTTATACCCATGCCATAACTCTTTTTTTGCGGAATAAATATATATTAATTATGGAATATGGGTTTCATCCCGATTACAAGCTAGGCCAATTTCCTCTGGTACTGACCTAGGCCAGATCATATTACAGAAGTTCACACGACCAAAACGAGCTAAACCATGACTCACACCATTTAACTCTCTACAAATATGTTGAAACTTGCATTCTCTACCACTCTAGCCGACGTGCTTGACACTGCTGACCCAGAACGCTAGCTTAGACCTGTTTATTTCTGTGTCCGTAATCATCTGGATAGCTACGAGGCAGTCACTCTCTATAATGATCGGAGTATCCGTCCATTGCATGGCTAGGTTCAGACCATCAGAACAGGCTCTCAGCTCTGCTTCCGCCCATTGTAGTTTGGCAAGACCTTGCAGGCCGACACTATGATTCCGCCCATTTCATCTCTCAAAACCATACCAGCTGCACCTACGCCATCTTCCTCCGACTAGGAACCATCTATATTCAGTTTGGACCAACCTGGAGGTGGTTTGGTCCATTTGCTCTGCACTTGGGGCTTCAAATCCTTTTTACTCGGTCTGACCTTCTTGTGATCATGTACAATCACTGTTTTTTCCTTTCACGGGATCAACACTTGGACTTTGTTTGATGCACAATAAGGAGTCCACGTAGCTGCACAAGAACCGCCTTGAAGCAACAACGGGTGGTGCAGGCTTATGATGCACCACCTCATTACGCACATGCCATGCACGCCGCCAGGTCATCATCATCATCAAGCGCTCCTGCTCGGTGGCTTCGTCCAAGGCATGCAAGACCATGCCATAACTCATATGGTGTCATTTCAACGGATTATGATGACACGCTATTTAGTGTAAAAGCGTAGTCTCTAAAGCATAATCTACAAAAATATAATGGCATAATTTTATATTATATCATCATTAATCCAACAAGGTTTGGATATGTCTTTCGAATACTCCATTATAACTATGGTGTTCCGAGAAACATGAGTTGTGGAACAATTTCGTAACTCTCTTAGATGTTCGCTAAAACTCTTCATTCAAATATTTCCATCATGATCCAATCATAGATATTTGACTTTTCTATTACAATGATTTCTACTTCATGCTGAAATTTATTTGAATCTATTCAAATGTTTCAAACCTCTTTCTCATCGAATAAATATATCTATATATACAGACTCAATTCATTGTTTGAAGTTTTCATGAAGTAGAAGAATCTTCCGCACACAACTATTCCCAATGAACCACGTACATCATTATGTATGTTTCCACTAAGTTAGTTGCTTGTTCAACTCTTGGCCTATGAACGGTATTCCAGTCATTTTCTTTATAAAATATTTGCAAGTGCCAAACGATTCAAAAGTCAAATGACTCTAAAAATTTATTTGCATGGAGTTTCTTCATGCGTTCCTTTCTAACATGACCTAGATGGCAGTTCCACAAATAAGTGGAATTCAAATCATTTTCCTTATGGCATTTTAGCGTCAGTGTTATGCATGTGTGTTTCACCATGAAGATTTATAATAACTTATCCATCGTACATGGAGTACGGTCATAATTTGATCAACTCATTGTTTTCATTTGACCATAGCAAAATAACAATTATTAAGTTCTTTATTATAAATCTGAAGGGCTAGGTAGAATTCCAACGACGAACATAATAACACTTTATTTTGTTCCAGACGTGCATTATTACCACATTCCTTGTCAGTCAATTAGGCCATTGTATTCTTATATTGTGTTGTGTTGTATGACATCTCATACCAACCAATATGGTACAAATACCCAAGAATTCCATTGTGTGACCAATCAAAGAATACATTCATAACATGTATATCATCTATATACACCTGAGCTAGACTTCCTAGTCTTTTCTTTCTTTCTGCCAAATTTTTTTTGTAGTTTCTCTTTCGTCTTTCCTCACATTTCAGAAATTTCTTCAACATCAATAACTTCTAGGCTTGTTGGTCAAATACCAATAACCTTGAGGTTCGCACTTTGAAATTGATCATCACATGACAAGTGTTTCGGATTTCACTATTAGTAACTTTTTAATGTGATGAACAATTTCACTCATAATTTTATCCATCAAATCATGAAAACTTCATGATTAAGCTACTATGGCTTACATGGATATGCGAATAACGTTAGTGCCCAACTAGTTGGAGGATCGGGATGCCTAGCATCTTCAACCTTCGTACATTCCCATAAAACTTATGAATTTATGTAGTCTCACTAAATTCTATTCTATTATCTAGGTCTTAGATATCACATATATCTCACACCTTGCTTATTTCTAAAAACAAAATTTTCCACTCCTTACTTTTCAAACGGATTTGAACATCAAGTTTCACACAGACAAGATAATTTTAGATACTAATTGAAACCATTCCTTTTCAAATCAGCAATTTGACGATTACCAAAAGTTTGCTATAGGACTTAATCATTTCTTAATTCTTTAACAATACGGTACCAATCCGTAAAGTTATTTGTCAGACTTAACAATATTTATATCTCAATTACAAGCCTAGCGTAAAGTAGAAAACAGATGTCAATTCTACAAAATTTAATTCAAATACAATTTAGACTTTGTGCAGGATAAATTTGAGTTTATTATTAATTCTTAAATTAACTAGGTGAACTCCCAGTCAAAACAACATCCCTCATGTTGCCTTAGTGATTACACGAACCAAATCCACTACACCAAGTTCGATCATCACGAGAGATGATGTAGCTTCAACGGCGAACATCAACATATTCATCATATCATCTATATGATCCATGCTTAAACTTTCGGTTTGCCGTGTTCCGAGTCCATGTATGTACATGCTAGGCTCGTCAAGTTAAACCTTAGTTTCCGCATGTGCAAATCTCGCTTGCACCCATTGTATGCACACATTGAGTCTATCACATCCGATCATCACGTGATGCTTCAAAACAATGAGTCTTAGCAACGGTGCTAACTATGGACGAACACTTTATTATCTTGATTTCTAGTGAGAGGGATCATCTTATAATGCTATCGTCGCGATCTAAGCAATATAAGATGCATAAAAGGATTAACATCACATGCAATTCATAATATGATATGATATGGCCCTTTTGTCTTTGCGCCTTTGATTTTCATCTCCAAAGCACGGACATGATCTCCATGATCAACGGGCACGATCTCCATCATCGTTGGCGTGGCGTCAAGGTCAATGGCACCGTCTTCATGGTTGTCCACTGATACGTTGCAAACATATCTATAATGTTTGATGCTCCATGCTTGTTTTACACTAATTCCTCTATGTTTTATGTGCACTTTGCATCATCTTATGACATATATTGGACTAACATATTAACAAGTGTCATAGTGCCAGTTTCTGTTTATTATGTCTGTTTATTGCAGAAAATTCTGGAAAAATCACAGAAATTCTAATATACCAGAAGCCTCCGGGAGCCAGAAGGGGAGAGGGAGATGTGCCACGGGGCAGCCATACCAGGCCCAGGTGCGGGCCCAGGCCTAGCCGCGCCTGGGGGTGGTATGGGCACCCCGTGCACCTCGTCGCGTCGCCTCTTCGCCTATAAGACCCCTCTGACCTAAAAACTCCGCAAGATATCACCCTCCGTCCATGAATAGTTCCGTAGCCACCGTCATCGCCGAAACCAAGTTTCGGAGGATAAAAGTCTCTGTTCCGGCACCCTGCCGGGACGGGGAAGTGCCCCCGGAGCCATCGCCATCGACTCCACCGCCTCCACTTCGACTCCATGATGGTTTGTGAGTAATTCCCGTAGGGATTATGGGTTCTTGGCTATAGCTAGATGGTACTCTCTCCCATGTGCTTCAATACAATGATCTCATGAGATGCCTTACATGATTGAGATCCATATGATGTAATCGGTGTTGTGTTTGTTGGGATCCGATGGATTGATCATTATGTTCAGTATATCTTATAAGTTTGTGAAGTATTTGTTGCTGCAATATTGTTCTATTTAATGCTTGTCACTAGTGCACGAGTGGCATGATCTTAGATCTAGGCTCTATAATTGTTGCTTAGGTTGTATCTACAAATTGTATGCACATGTCTTTGTCCGAAACCCAAGGCCCCAAAGTGATCTCGAATTAGGATAACCAGAGGGGATGGCTTTGATATGAGGATCACATGTTTTCACCAAGTGTTAATGCTTTGCTCCGGTGCTCTATTAAAAGGAGTACCTTAATTACCAGTAGTTTCCCTTGAGGCCCCGCTGCAAACGGGCTGGTAGGACAAAAGATGTTATGCAAGTTTCTGATTGCGAGCACGTATGACTATATATGGAAAACATGCCTACGATACTAATAGACTAGATATTTTGTCTTAATGCTAAATTCAATTTTGTCAAAAAAAAATTGAACTTTTAACAGTAGGAAAGGCTCCTACTGTTTAATATATTAATTAAAAGAAAACATGACCCCTGGTAGGGTCATACATACAGGAGATTTACATGATTGTTACAACCCTATGGTCTTTGCCATCAGGGGCAGAGGGCTTCACTATGAGGATTACAATGTAGCAGTATAATTGTTTATAAAAGGATGTAACTCCTCTCTGGTTCTATGCACCAAAAGTGCAAAGTCTTCTTTGAAGCGTGCTAGCCATCTTTGGGTGTATGGTCTCATATTGTTGAACAACATATTGTTTCTTTCTTTCCAAATACTCCAGGATCCCAGTATTATAGTTTCCATGTACATTGGTTGTGTCCACTGTTGTTTGTTTTCTTCAATAATCTTCAGTCTATCTCCTGAGACTGGCCATTGTATTTGGAGCTTTGCCCAACATTGCCTGCTGAATGGACAGAAGAAGAGCATGTGCTCAATTGTTTCTTCAGGTGGAGATGGACACATGAGGCAATTATATGATGAATTAATAGAGTAGTTTCTTCTTCTAAGCATGTTTCGTTTGTTGAGTCGGTCCACCAGGACTAGCCACCAAAACAACTTCAGCTTAGGAGTACATTTGGACTTCCATAGCCAAGTGAATGCTATGTGAGAGGTAATATCCTTGAAGCAGAATTTGTAGTAAAGGCCAGAAGAGAATTTTGCTGATCCCCATTCATAAGTCCATGAGTCAGGGGTCATTCCTAAAAAGTCAATGTGGCTAGAGAGGTGTTGAAGAGTCCTCACTTCAGCAAGGGCTTGTGGTGTTAAAGGCAGAAATAAATTCTGTGATAGCTGACTTGATGATAGGAAATCCCTGACCGAGACATCCTCAATTTTGTCAATTGCCCAGCTGTACTTTGTTCACCCAACACTTGTTATCTGGAGAGTTACCACTAGTGTAGATCGTCGCGAACCCCGGTCCTTTATTTCATCATCATTGCTTTTCAATCAACTGCACGCTGGGATATTTTCCAGTGACATCCCCTCTGTGTTACTGCTACTGCTGTGTGACTATTGCTCTCATATTACTGCTGCATCACATTTCCCTGTCAACACGCCATCAAAGTAGTACCAACTATTTTCTGGCACCGCATCATATTACCACTGCTTTCACATCACCCTGTTGCTAGTGCTTTTCCAGGTGCAGCTGAATTGACAACTCTGTTGTCAAGGCATATAAGTATTCTTTGCCTCCCCTTGTGTCGAATCAACAAATTTGGGTTTTACTTCCCTCGAAGACTGATGCGATCCCCTATACTTGTGGGTCATCAAGACTATTTTCTGGCGCCGTTGCCGGGTAGCATAACTCTACTTATAAGTTCACCTGGGGAGTACACTCCACCTCTCTCGCTGTTTTTATTTCATTTTATTTTGTCTAGTTTATTTTTGTCTTGTTTTATTTTTCCTATATATCTGAAAATCCATAAAAATTTGAAAAATCGAAAAACTAAAAATTGTTGTTATGGAAGGACCTACTTTATACTGTATGGAACTTGCAGAATTATTTATGAAGTATAGAGAATTATATAAGGGCAAAATCATGGGGGCAAGTTAAAAAAGTTGGATACAATTGCTAAAATTTTGCTTAAAGCCATGATATAAATTGTTGCTCTAAACAGGATACTAAACATCTTAAATTCCAATGTGGCTTTAGTGAAGAAGTTTTAATTTCGAACTATCATTGGAATAACTATATTCATCTTGGATTCGAAGAAGTAGAACAATTTGTCTTATTTATCGGAGCCTCTGAAATAGAATCCTTCATGTCTAAAAATTATGAAACTTGTGTTGCTTGTCATGACCTTAAAGATTATGTATCTTCTATCCTTGATTATTGCACCGAAAATTTCAGCAATAATTGTTATATCATTGATTATAAAGAGAGACTCAATTATGCACAAGAATGTATCCACAATTTGCAGGAACCCGTGCAAGAAGAAGTTGCTGAACCTGAAAGCTCATTAGATGAAAAAGAGGAGGAGAGTGATGAACAAAAGGAGGAAGAATGGATTAGCTACTCATGCCAACCTTCTAATGAGAGTAACTCTTTATCTCCTACATTATTTGATTGCACTCCATGCTCACCAAAGGAGGACGAATGTTATGTTCATGAGGATTCTCTTGAAATATTCCCTGTGAGTAAAACTTGTAAGAATAATTATGCTACTGTTATTTATAATAATCCATGCTATTTTTATAAATCTCATGATAATCCTTTATTTGTGCCTAATTTCGAAATGCATGGAACTAAAGAATTTTGATTGGAGAGTGTTTATGATAAAGCTCTAGATGATGGTCCTATGTTACTTGATGCTATAAATTATAATTCTAGTGAAAATAGTATTGCTACTAGTAGTCCCATACCTCTTGAGAATGATCAATCATCTTGTTATAAAATTGCTAAAAGTGGGTTTGATTGTTTTAATCCTACTATTTTCGAGCTTGATAAAAATTATGTGTTTGAAGATCATGAAAAGCATGTTTTATGTGATAGTTATATTGTTGAGTTTATTCATGATGCTAATGAAAATTATTATGGGAGAGGAAAATATGGTTGTAGGAATTTACATGGTACTAAAACACCTCTCTACATGCTGAAAATTTTAAAGTTACTCTTGTTTTACCTTCACATGCTTGTCACTTTGTTCTTTGTGAATCTATTTGTGTACAAGATTCCCATGCACAGGAAGTGGGTAAGACTTAAATGTGTTTCTTATTTGCTTCTTGATGCTCTCTTTTGCTTCGATTCATATTACATATGTGAGCATCTTCTCAAATTACTGAGCCTATCTTAATGGCTATAAAGAAAGAGCTTTTTGGGAGACAACCCATTATATTTTTATTTATGTTATTTTACTGTTTTGTTGAGTCTTGGAAGTCATTTCTATTGTAACGACCTCTTCTTATCATTTTTTTTATTTTCGTTTTTGTGCCAAGAGTAGCCTCTAATGGTAAGAAAGTAGTATTTGGGGAATTTGCAATTCTGTTTCTGTTTCTGAACTGTCGCGACAAAAATTCGCATAAATCACCAGAACGTCACAATGAGCTGAAAAATTACGAGCATATTCCTCAGGTTATTATCTAACTTTCATTAGTTCAAGATTTTTCGATCTGAGCGACGGAGAAGTCTCGAAAAAATCGTTCTTTAGCTGCTGTTCTGTTTTGACAGATTTCTGCCATTAGTGCATTTGCCTCTTAATCTTTTTCTTTTTGAGTTCTTTTGAAAGAAGGAGCTTTTCGAAGAAGTTTATGTAATAACTAATAGTTTAATAAAGCTTTACATATGTCATACCAGAACCAAGTGGATTGCTTATTTTGATTACACTAATATTGCTAATGAATTATGTTGAGTTTTGGGTGAAGGAAGTTTTCAAGTGTAGGGAGAGAAGAATGATGTCATAGGATGAAGAATGGACAAAAGATAAAGCTTGGGATGTCCCCTGGACACCCCAAGAAATATCCAAGAGGTTCAAGCGTCAAAGCTTTGGGATGCCCGGGGCACCCCCTCTTCATCAGTAAAAAGCACCAGGTCATTTTTCAGTGCGCTATATTTTTATTGCTTCATGCATTATGTGTTATTCTTGGAGCGTCTTTTTGTGTGTTTTATTTTGTTTTTGTTTGTTGTTCAATAAAGTTGGACTCATTATATTTGTTTTGGAGAGAGACACGCTCCGCTTTAATTGCATGAACACTCTAGTTTTCACTCATATGTTCAACGAGCGTTCTATTTTTGCGAGTACTGCGTTTAAGCTCTAGTTTTTCATTCATATTATGTTCAGAGCTTGTTGGTTTTCTATATGCAAGTGAATTTATCTCTCTGATATCTACTGAATATTATCTACGAGAGTTGTTTCAAATAAGTTAATTGGTGTTGGATACGAGTAAGAAGTCTCATATTAATAGTGATGCAAATGAAAGATCACCTTTGATGTTTCAATTGAGTTGACTTGATGATCATTTAGTTTTTGATTTTTAATATCACCATATGCTTTGATTAATAAGTTTTGTCGCTATGCATGATTATGGCCATTATTGCTCTCTTAGTCGGTCGCCCTCTTTCTTTTGCTAGCCTTCATTTGTACTGAGTATGAGCTCTACTCGTGCATCCAACTCCCAAAAACCAAAATGCCAATCGTGTCCACCATATCTACCTATATGTGGTATTTTATCGCCACTCCAAAGTAAATTTCTTGTGTGCTACCTTTAAAACCTTTCAAAAATTTATTCCTTGTTTTTGCAATATATAGCTCATGGGAAAGTAGCCTAAAAACTATTGTGGTAAGGAATATGTCACTTATGTATCTTAGTTCTTACAAGTTGCTTGTTGAGCGGTAACCGTGTTATCTCGGGACGCCATCAACCTGTCACACCTTTGATGAATATCATATGAGTTGCTATGCATGTTCGTCTTGTATGAAGTAAGGGAGATTTTCCATGAGTTGAAATGGTTCGAGTATGCATATTGTTAGAGAAGAACATTGGGCCGCCAACCAAAGCCATGTATCATGGTGGAAGTTTCAGCTTGGACACTCAAATCCTCAAAATCTCTTATGAGAATATTATTATTGTTGAATGCTTAAAGCATTAAAAAGAGGAGCCCATTATCTGTTTTCTATGTTGTCCCGGTATGGATGTCCTTAAGTTGAGATCTATAAAAATTGAGGAATCAAATGTGATTTATCTCCTTGGACCTTTGTACAGGTGGCATAGAGGTACCCCTTTGTGACACTTGGTTGAAACATATGTAATGCGATGATAATCCATGGAAATCCGAGCTAATTAGGACAAGGTGCGGGCACTATTAGTATTCGATGCATGAGGCTTGCAACTTATAGGAAGTTTTATACATAACCCATATGAATTATTACTACCGTTGACACAATTGTTTCCATTCTTTCAAAATAAAAATCTCTAGCACATGAGTAATCCCTTCTTCCCTCTGCGAAGGGCCTTTCTTTTACTTTTATGTTGAGTCTTCATCTTCTAAGTTCATGCACCATTAAGAGAGCATAGTTGTCATTCTTAGTTTTATGTGCATGGTCCCAAAATTATTACTGATTGAATCATGAATGTGTTATTACTTGTTCTTAAATTATTTGTATTTAGTCATCCTTTGAACTTTGAAGGTGCATGTCACTTCAAAAATTATTTGTTTGTTATCACTTACCTACTCGAGGACGAGCAGGAGTTAAGCTTGGGGCTGTTGATACGTTGCAAATGTATCTATAATTTTTTATGATCCATGCTTGTTTTACACCAATTCCTCTATGTTTTATGTGCACTTTGCATCATTTCATGATATTTATTGGACTAACCTATTAACAAGTGCCACAGTGCCAGTTTCTGTTTATTATGTCTGTTTATTGCAGAAAATGCCCAAAATTGAAAGTGCTCGGAAAATTCTGGAAAAATCACAGAAATTATAATATACCAGAAGACTCCGGGAGCCAGAAGGGGAGACAGAGATGTGCCACGGGGCATCCATACCAGGTCCAGGCGCGGGCCCAGCCCTTCCCGCGCGTGGGGGTGGTATGGGCATCCCGTGCACCTCCTCGCGTCGCATCTATGCCTATAAGACCCCTTTGACCTAAAAACTCCGCAAGATATCACCCTCCGTCCACGAAAAGTTCCGTAGCCGCCGTCATCGCCGAAACCAAGTTTCGGGGGACAGAAGTCTCTGTTCCGGCACCCTGCCGGGATGGGGAAGTGCCCCCGGAGCCATCGCCATCGACTCCACCGCCTCCACTTCGACTCCATGATGGTTTGTGAGTAATTCCCGCAGGGACTATGGGTTCTTGGCTGTAGCTAGATGGTACTCTCTCCCATGTGCTTCAATACACTGATCTCATGAGCTGCCTTACATGATTGAGATCCATATGATGTAATCGGTGTTGTGTTTGTTGGGATCCGATGGATTGATTATTATGTTCAGTATATCTTATAAGTTTGTGAAGTATTTGTTGCTGCAATATTGTTCTATTTAATGCTTGTCACTAGTTCACGAGTGGCATGATCTTAGATCTAGGCTCTATAATTGTTGCTTAGATTGTATCTACAAATTGTATGCACATGTCTTTGTCCGGAACCCGAGGCTCCAAAGTGATCTCGAATTGGGATAACCGGAGGGGATGACTTTGATATGAGGATAACATGTTTTCACCAAGTGTTAATGCTTTGCTCCGGTGCTCTATTAAAAGGAGTATCTTAATTACCAGTAGTTTCTCTTGAGGCCCCACTGCAAACGGGCTGGTAGGACAAAAGATGTTATGCAAGTTTCTCGTTGCGAGTACGTATGACTATATATGGAAAACATGCCTACGATATTAATAGACTGGATATTTTGTCTTAATGCTAAATTCAATTCTGTCAATTGCCCAGTTGTAATTTGTTCACCCAACACTTGTTATATGGAGAGTTACCACTAGTGTAGATCGTCGCGAACCCCGGTCCTTTATTTCATCATCATTGCTTTTCAATCAACAGCGCGCTGTGATATTTTCCAGTGCCATCCCCTCTGTGTTACTGCTATTGCTATGTTACTATTGCTCTCATATTACTGCCGCATCACATTTCCCTGTCAACACGTCATCAAAGTAGTACCAACTATTTTCTGGCGCCGCATCATATTACCACTGCTTTCGCATCACCCTGTTGCTAGTGCTTTTCTAGGTGCAGCTGAATTGACAACTCCGCTGTCAAGGCTTATATGTATTCTTTGGCTCCCCTTGTGTCGAATCAACAAATTTGGGTTTTACTTCCCTCAAAGATTGTTGCGATCCTCTATACTTGTGGGTCATCATCCACCATGTGTAGCAACTATTACAACTACTTTGAAATACAACTACTACATGAAAATATAAAGACAACCATAAGGCTCCTGCCGGTTGCCACAATACAATAAGGATCATCTCATACATCAAATATATTCATAATCACATCATGGCCATATCACATCACCAAACCCTGCAAAAACAAGTTAGACACCTCTAATTTGGTTTGCATATTTTACGTGATTTAGGGTTTTCGAGTAAGATCCAATCTACCTACGAACATGAACCACAACACTGATACAAGTGTTGTCAATTGAACTTGTAAATTGAATCTTAACTATGGTGAGAGAAACTAACACATGCAAAGCCACTTATGCAGTACAAGTTGCATGTCAATCGTGCAGCAGGTCTCATGAACGCGGTCATGTAAAGTTAGCCCGAGCCGCTTCATCCCACCATCCCGCAAGATGCAAAGTACACATAACAAGAGACAACAAAAGCATCAACGCCCACAAAACCATTGTATTCTACTCGTGCAACCAATCTATGCATAGACACGGCTTTGATACCACTGTAGGGATTTGTAGCATAGAAAACAAAAAAAATTCCTACCGCAAGAACGAATAACAAAACAAGATCTAATCTAGTAGATGGTAACAATGAGGTGAAGATCAACATACCCTCGAAGATCGCTAAGCGTTAACGAGATAAATCTCCTGGTGGATGTAGTCGATCACTTGCCGCTCTCAAAACCGCGTAGAAGATCTTGACGGTGCCACAAACAGGCAGCACCTCCGCACTCGGTCACACGTACGATGGTGATGAAGACGTCCTTCTCCCCGTTCTAGCAGGCAGCGGATGTAGTAGATTCTCCTCGAAATCCCGCCAACACGAAGGCGTGGTGAAAGTGGTGGTGGAGATCTCCGGCAGGGCTTCGCCGTAAGCACTGCGGGAGAAATAGGAGGAGGGAGTAGCTAGGGTTTGGGAGAGAGGGGGGCTTGGGGCACTGCCCTGGGAGCCCATTGATGGAGCGTCCAACTTGTGTGTCCAGCCCCTCCCCTCTTATCCCCTTTAAATAGGTGGAAAACCCCTAGGGTTTGCCCCAAAACCACTTTGAGGTCCAACTCCAAACTTACCAAATTGAGAAACCTAGAGGGAGAGGGATTTCTCCTTTTCCTTCTTTCTTGGACGGCCAACTAGGTGGAGTCCACCATGGACTCCACCTTCCCACTTGGTGGGTTGGCTAGCGTTGATGGAGACCCTCTGGGACTCCTCCTTCCATAGTGATTTATTCTAGATGATTCTAGAAACTTCTACAACCTTCCATAAATTCATCGGACCACTCCCAAACTTGGAATGTGACTTCCTATATATGAATCTTATTCTCCGGACCATTCCGGAACTCCTCGTGATGTCCTGGATCCCATCCGAGACTCCGAACAACATTCGAACTCCATTCCATATTCCATATCTACTTAAAACGACATCAAACCTTAAGTGTGTCACCCTACGGTTCGAGAACTATGCGGACATGATCGAGACTCCTCTCCGATCAATAACTAATAGCGGGACATGGAGATCCATAATATCTCCCACATATTCAACGATGACTTCGTGATCGAAATAACCATTTACATAAAATAATAATTCCCTTTGTCTCACGATATTTTACTTATCCGAAGTTTGATCGTCGGTATCTCCATACATAGTTCAACCTCGTTACCGATGAGTACTCTTTACTCGTACCATGATATGATATCCCTTGTGAGCCAGTCACATGCTTGCAAGCTAATTGGATGTCATTCCACCGAGAGGGCCCAGAGTATATCTATCCATCATTTGGATGGACAAATCCCACTCTTGATCCACGTGCCTCAACCCTATACTTTCTGAAAGTTCAGAGATGGTAAACCTAGAGGGGGTGAATAGGTTTCTACAGATTTTAATTCTTTCTTTGCAATATTAGGCTTTGCGGAATATAAAGGTGAGCCTAATGCAAACTAGGAACAACCTATATGAGGATACAACTAACTCGAGGACGAAGGCTCTCACAGGCAGTTAAATTACAAGTAAAGAGTTCGGTTAGAGATAACCAATAGCACGCGGAGACGAGGGTTTATTCCCGTGTTCCCTTCCTTTGCAAGAAGGTACGTCACGTTTGGAGGAGTGGAGGTCCCACGAAGGATTCCCCGTGCCACGAAGGCTCACCCTATTCTCCGGAGCCTATCCCACGAAGGAATAGCTCACTCACTTGTGGTAGACTTTGAGGTAGCCTCCAAACCTTCACAATCTTGTCAGGAGCAAATCCACAGCCCCGATGCTTCCGGACCACTCTTACCCACCTAGGGTTTCCAAGGAACCCTAGAGAGCAAGCTTCCTGATGAATACAAGGGGGAATGAGATTTGGCTTGGTAGAACTGTAGATCGGGTCCTCCTCTATCGTTTCCCCGGAGGGATTTGAGTTTGGGTGGAGGAGGAGGGAGATCTGAGGCTTTTGGTGTTTCTAACAATGGAGTATGAGAGAGGGAGCTCAAGAACAGCTTGTAGTGTAAAGCATACGCCTTCAGATGTAGGAGAAGGGGTATATATAGTGTCACTTGAATTTTGGCCGTTGCACACTTGTCACATCAGCAGATTCCTCGAGAAACCCGGTCACCCGGGCCTGGCGCCGGACAGGCCGGCGCACGGGCCGGTCAGACCGGGCCAAGGACCGGACCGCCGGTTTCAACCGAAGCTGGGACCGGGTCCCGACCGGGCGGGCTTCTGAAGCGTACTGGACTCCCTCCGGCTGGCACAGGTGCTGAGGCCGGTCTGCGCCGGGGCGCCCGGTCCTGCACCCGGTCCGATCGGGCCAAAGACCGGACCAGCCGGTCCTGACCGGGTCTCCGACCGGACCACTTCTTCTGGCTTACTGGATCCATCCGGCTGGCACCGGTCCTGGGGCCGGTCTGCGCCGGGCTGGCCGGTGCCAGGGCCGGTCTAACCGAGCCACTGACCGGCCAAGCACTGAAAATCCTTTGTTGATTTTTCATCGAAGTGGGGGGTCTCCCATTGCCTTCTTGTTCCATGGATACACCATTATACCTCTTTGGCTAATACATGGGGATCATATTTTAGACATGTATTAGACCAAATACTCTAGCACGGTGTCATAGTTACCAAAATAATGGATAAGGGTAAAATACCCTTACAATCTCCCCCTTTTTGGTATACGATGACAAACCGAGCTAGAGTCATATACAGATATTATGATAAGCTTTAAACCTTGATTCCATATGAGATATTGAGACAGCTCCCCCATAATGTGTGCACTTGGAGAATTTGCGTTTGAATGCAAAGTGCACCATTTGTGGAACATGAGAAGCTCCCCCAATATCTTTAGAAAACAAGCATGGTATGGACATGTGCATATCAAGATATATAAGCATAGCACACATAATCATCCTAACATAGAGATTTAAGCATATAGGGACATGTCCATACACGAATTATTTGAAGTAGCAAATGGTTCTTGGAATGAAAAAGCAAGAAAATAAGCACAAGCCAAATAAGAAGCAAATAAAATGTCAAGCATGGCTTGTGCAACCAAGGACCCCATAATCCTAGACTCTACTCTCTTCTCCCCCTTTGGCATCGGAACACCAAAAAGGTGAAGAAAAGAGGAGAGATGCTAGCGTTCCCATCAATAGAACTCGGTCCCCGCGGCGGGAGAGCTGCCATCACCATCATCATCATCCTCCTCATCATCATCGTCACCATACCGATCCTCGTCTTCATCACCATTGTTTCCATATCCAGAAGTCTCAGGGTCAGGAGCATTGTGAGGAGGAAGACCACCGTGAGCATACATGGAGAGATCAAAGTTCTGAAGCATCTCATCAGTAATAGGAGGCATCTCCCAAGTAGGTGCATGCACAGGCTGCATCTCAGGTCCATCAGGAGGAACAGGAGTGTTTCTGGCAGCCATGAAGTCATTTTGGCGCCTCCGAGTTTCCTGGCTCAAAGCAAAACTTTTATGTGCAACATCATTGGTATTTTTGCACATCTGCCACAAGCTGGAGAGGAACCTTGAGGCACCACGCTGGGGGCGCCTAGAGGAGCTGGAGCTAGCAGGGTCATGCCTCTCCTTGGACCGGTGCTCAGAAGGCATCATGGATGGGAGTTCCGGTTTATCCCCTAGTTTAGGCATCTTGAAAGGTTCCATCTTAACCCTTTCATCCTTCCTATTGTGAGGGGCTTGCACAACCTTATCGATGAGAAGCTGAACGTACTGAGCATAATTTGGAGTCATCCTTTCACGAACAGAGCGCCTCAGTTCATAGTAGAGGAGATCACAGCCATCAATGGTCTTCTGGTTCTCATGATGACAATAGTACATCAGGTTTAGATGATATGCACGGCATACACTAGTATCTCCAGACTTGCTAATGAGAGTCTCACATTATATCTTGGCAAGCACAAGGTAGGAGTAATACATGCCAGAGATAGTGGGAGGATCAGCTGTAGGTTCCGGAGGATAGCAGAAGGAAATGTCCCCATGAGAGAGCGTGCGCTGAGAGTATATCTTGAAACCATGAGCACGGCCACCACCAAACCCCATGGCTTCACAGAAATCAAGATAGTTGCAAGTGTATTTTCCTTGTCCTGTCATCCAAGTCATAGTGTGAGATGCGTCATCATGAAAGAACACAGTGCAGTGAAATTTCCTCACAAGGATTGGACAATAGTACCCTTCATTAGGTGTCAAACACATGAGATCAAACAACCCCATCCTCTTCAAAGTATCAATCACAAAGCGATACTTGGTGGCTTGATGCAACCTAAGAGCATCCGTGTTGATGGCCTTGGGCATCACAATAAGACCATTCTTCATGCACTATGGAGAGTTGTAGTAGTCATCCCACAAATGCTGCTGAGTGATGGTCCAGAGAAATTTATCTCCATGAGTGTAAGTGCGTTCCACAAAGCGATAGGGGTTCTCTTCTCGAAGCCTTCTCCAGGCACCAACATGCACGGTGCCAACATTGTAATTTGGCACTCTCTCAATAAGGTCATCATCTGGCGCTGCTTGCTTGTCTTTTTTTCTCTTGGCAACTGACTTGGTTCTTCCAGTTGAGCTGCCTGGACCAGTAGGCGGAGGTGCACTGGAAGGTACACGACCGCTAGTACGTCGTGCTGGAGGCCCCGTAGGCCTTCCTCTCTTGGCAGCAGTGCCACGGTCCTCACCACTCCAATCATCTGTGAATCAGCAAAATAGAGCAAGGGTAGCAGTGGGGTAAGTGTACATGTCATCAGAGAATAGGGAGGCCAAAAAGCATAGCATATGTTCAAGTGTTTCGATGAAATTATGCGAAGAACTGGGCGATCCGGCGCACAGGCCAGTCAAACCGGACGAGAGACCGGGCGAGCCGGTTATACATCCGGTCGACCGGGCCACACGCCGGACCGGCCGGTTGAGGGGCCGGTTGACCGGGCCATAAACCGGGTGCTGTCGATTTGTGATGTTTGCCCAGAAATCCAACCACAAAATCATCCAAAACTCATAAACTTAAACATATACTATAGCAGTAGAGTGGAGTATGTGCATAGTGGTGTGAAAACACTCTAATGGCAAGAGGACTTACAAACCCTAACCCTAAGATTTCCTCAAATTTTCTCAAAGATATGCAATGTGTGATGAGGACTTGGAAATAGAGGGAAAGGGAGAAGGATTTACCCGAAGTCATTGTCCTCCTTGCTCAAGGGAACAAAGAGAACACCTAGGGAGGGCTTGAAGACCAAATCCTCAAGATCTCCAAAAGTAGCTTGAGAGGGTCCAAATCCCTTGGTGGAGATGATGCAAGTGACCCGATCTATGTTTTGGTGAAGTTTGAGGGGATTCTAGTGGTGGGAGAGCCCTAGAGAGAGGTGGAGATGATGGAGGTGGCGGCCCTATGGTGAAAGGGGGGAAGTGAGGAAGAAGACCCCCCAAGGGGTAACCTCCTCCTCACTTAACCAACCGCACGACCGGCGCACAGGATGGTCAACCGGGCAACAGACCGGGTGACTCGGCGCTGAGGTTGGTCCAACCGGGCCCTAGGCCGGCCAGGTTATTTTGCCTCGTTTTGCCCCTATTCTTTGTGTAAATGTGTATGAATGCTCAGATGATGACATGTACATATAGATAGATAGACGATGATGAGATGAGCATAGACATGGGGTTGGAAACACAAAGCTCTCTAGGCATACCCATTGGAGTGAAATCCAAAGAAGATATAAATAGCAACAATGGGCATGATTCGAAGTATATCAAGAATCATAAATCATTTTGAAATAGTTTTTGCAATAAGATTATTTAGCCTTGTAGAGTCGAATTAATTTGCAATTGAGGCTTAATGAGGGGCGGGGGATTACTCCCCCTATGTGATAGCGCAAATGTCATGAGACCTCGAAGAGACATGCTTGGGTCCATATAATGACATTGGGTCTATTTATGTTGAACACATAGGTATGCATCATACCAAGATATGGTAAGATGACTATCCCCATATGTGTTGTGCCTCTAAGCTAGATAGCTAGATAAATGCAAGAATATAGTGCAAGAAGTTATTCAATCTAAGTTTTTAGGATCAAGAATACCAAGTTCTCCTCTCAAGTTTACAAACCGGGCTTCATCCAAAGGCTTAGTGAAAATATCCGCCAATTGGTATGTTGTCCCCACATGAGTGAGAGCAATGTCCCCATTGGCAACATGGTCACGTAGGAAGTGATGGCGAATGTCAATGTGTTTGGTGCGACAATGTTGAACCGGGTTATTAGCGATCTTTATTGCACTTTCGTTGTCACATAGAAGTGGCACCGTACCAAGAGACATATGTACCATAGTCTTTCAAGGTTTGCTTCATCCATAACAACTGAGTGCAACAAGATGCCGCGGATATATATTCGGCTTCGGCGGTGGATAAAGTGGTGGAGTTTTATTTCTTGAATGACCAACTCACCAATGACCGGCCAATAAATTGGCAAGCCCCGGAGGTAGACTTCCGGTCAACCTTATCACCGGCCCAATCTGAATCCGAATAGCCAATGAGTTCAAAGGTTGACCCCTTTGGATACCACAGCCCGAGAGTAGGAGTAAGAACAAGGTATCTTAGCATCCGTTTGACCACCATCAAATGGCTCTCCTTGGGAGCAGATTCAAAATGAGCACACATCCCTACATTTAGCATGATATCCGCCCTAGAGGCACAAAGGTAGAGCAAGGATCCTATTATGGAACGGTATACATTTATATCCACATCCTTCTCACCATCACATGAGCCAAGTTGCCCCTTTACGGGCATGGGTGTCTTCATTGGACTTGCATTGGTCATGTTGAACTTCTTGAGCATGTCCTTTACATACTTTTGTTGAGAGATGAAGGTGCCTTTTGCAAGTTGCCTCACTTGGAAGCCTAGGAAGAACTTCAACTCTCCCATCATGGACATCTCAAATTTCCTAGCCATCAATAGCTCAAAAGCTTTGTTGTGATTGGGGTTAGTTCCACCAAATATAATATCATCAACATACATTTGACATATAAATAAGCCAACCCCTTTAACCCGTTTGGTGAAAAGGGTGGAATCGACCGTACCCATGCAAAACCCATCATGTAGTAAGAAATCCCTAAGGAACTCATACAAGGCACGTGGAGCTTGCTTGAGACCGTAGACTGCCTTATGGAGTAAATACACGTGGTTGGGTCGGCTTGGGTCTTCGAAACCCGGGGGTTGAGCTACATATGCAGTTTCTTTTAGAGGACCATTCATAAATGCACTTTTCACATCCATTTGATATAGTTTGAAATTGTGGAAAGATGCAAATGCAAGCAAAAGACGAATAGCTTCAAGACGGGCTACCGGCGCAAAGGTATCCTCAAAATCCATACCTTCTATTTGGGCAAACCCTTGCGCCACTAACATTGCTTTATTTCTAATGAGAATGCCATTCTCATCTTGCTTGTTCTTGAATACCCATTTGGTCCCAATAACATTGATGCGACGATCCTTGGGTCTCTCAACTAGAGACCATACTTCATTACGAGTGAAACACTCCAATTCTTCTTGCATGGCAATAACCCAATCCGGATCAACCAAGGCTTCATGTACCTTGAGTGGCTCAAAACTATACACAAAAGCATGATGTTGACAATAAGTGATAAGTAATGCATGGTGTCTACGAGTTACCACTCCTTTTGAGATGCTTCCAAGGACTTGATCTACTTTCATGTCACTTGCCCTTGTAGCAGCCTTGATCTTCCGAATGGTTCCTTCATGATCAATGAATTCATCTCTTGCTAATACTTGATCATGAGGGACAACTTGAGCTTGAACATGAGTTGAGGATGTTTCTTGATCATCATCATGGTCTTGCTCAGTGGGTTGAGGGCTTTCTTCTTGTTCTTCGGAATGTGGCTCATATTGAGTAGAGGATAAATCTTGAGTTGCACTTGATGGCTCAACTTGAGGTGAGCTAGGCTCTACTTGAGGTGAGCTTGATACTTCTATTCCATCATCTTGACCATCATTATGAACTTCCATGGGACGGATGTGTCCAATGCCCATATGCTTGATGGCACTAGATGGATCATCATCATTACCTGCAACACATGTAACAACTTGCTCCACTTGGGAGCCATTATCCTCCAAGAACACCATGTCACAAGATACTTCAATAGTCCCAGTGGACCTGTTGTAGTATCTATAGGCGTGGGAGTTCTCCGCATATCCAACAAATATGCCCTCAATGGTTCTAGTTTCAAATTTACCAAGCTTCCCTTTATTGTTCTTAACAAGACATTTGCATCCAAAGACACGAATGTACATGACATTAGGCTTGTTACCTGTGAGAAGCTTGTATGGAGTTTTGTTGTGGAGGGGGCGGAGGAAGATCCAGTTGGAGTAGTGGACAGCTGTAGAGATGGCTTCTCCCCAAAAGTTGTGGGGTGAGTTGAATTCACTCAACATGGTTCTTGCCATCTCAATGATAGTCCGGTTCTTCCTTTCAAAAACACCATTTTGTTGAGGGGTATACGGAGCTGAAAAATCATGTTTGATCCCCTCATCATCAACAAACTCTCGCATAGTGTAGTTCTTGAACTCGGTGCCATTGTCGGTCCTTATTGCCTTGATCTCAGATTCATACATTCGTTGAGCCTTCTTGGCAAAGGTAATAAACTCTATATGGGTCTCATCCTTAGACTTGAGGAGAAAGACCCAAGAGTATCTTGAGTAATCATCGACAATGAAAAGTCCGTACTTGCTTCCACCAAGAGTATCATAATGTGATGGCCCAAAGATATCCAAATGAAGGAGCTCCAAAGGCCTAGATGTGGTGACGATGCTCTTGATAGGATGACTCTTCTTGAGTTGTTTTCCGGCTACACATGCACTGCATACACGATCTTTCTCAAAAGAAATGCCGGTTAGTCCAACAATGTGCTCACCCTTTAGGAGTTGTTTAAGATTTCTCATGTTGACATGACCAAGGCGGTGATGCCACAACCAACCTTCGTCATGTTTGGCCGCCATTAGACATGTGGAGGGAGAGGGGCTCTCTTTCGAGAGGTCAACCACATAAAGGTTGTTCTCCACATATCCAACAAGGACCAATTTGAGATTGTCACTCCTAAATACTTTCACACAATAATTAGTAAAATATGAATTGTAACCGGCATCGACAAGATGATATATAGAAAGTAAGTTATAGCCAAGGGATTCAACAAGCATGACCGTCTCAAGGCACAAGTCCTTAGAGATTTCCATCTTGCCATACCCAAGTACCTTTCCCTTTGAGTTGTCACCAAAGGTGATGCTTGACTTCTTGTTGATATCCTCGATGAATTGATCAAGCACACATCTTCCTCCGGTCATATGATTGGTGCATCCACTATCAAACACCCATTTTGGACCACCGGAGGAATACCCCTACAAAATCAAGTAGAGGATTTAGGAACCCATCGATTAATGGGTTCCTTTGCAATGGCAACAATATCTTTTGGTACCCAAATTGAGTACTCTCTATAAGCAAAGCCATTACGAGGGACAACATAGTTAGCATAAACATCACCATAATAATCAATAAATAAATCATAGTGATTGTTTGGCCCCGTGCGGTCACCACTAGTGGCTTTGCCCTTTGGGGCTTTGCCATCATTAGTGACCTTCTTGTTCTTTTCTTGAGCGGGCTTCTCCTTCTTGTAGTTGTTCTTCTTGTAGGGCTTGGGAACATACCCAAGTCCATGCTTTTGATTGTTTGACCTTTGCTTACTCAAGAGGTCATCCAATCCCATCTTATTCTTGGTTGTGGTGAACTTGGCAAGTTCCTTCTTCAAGCTAACATTTTCCTCAAGAATAGTTGCTTGCTCACAAGCCGATTCATTAGGATGATAGTTGAGACCATATTTGGTTACCAAAGATTCAAGATATGTATTGGTCTCAACATGCAAAGATAGTTCCTCTTGTAAACGAACATGTTCCGCAACAAGCTTAGCATCCTCACTAGTGAAGGAGGTGGAGGAACTAGCAACATCTTTATCAATAATGGGATCATTCATTGATTCAAGAGCCTTCGTGTAGGTTTCTTGGAGTAGATCATGGTTCTCTCCAAGTTTCTTGAGCTCATCCTTAACAAGCTTGTTAGCTCTTTCAAGGTGGTCAAGATCCCTAGTGAGAGAAGCATGAGCAACTTCAAGCTCCTCCTTTGAGGCATTGAGCTCTTGGGTCAATGATTGAGCCCTTTCAATAGTTTCAAGATCATAAACTTTATCTAGTTCATAAGTTTCAATTTTTTGCTTAAGGCCTTGAAATATGTACCTTTCGGTTTTTAGCTCTTGTCTTAGGAGATTGAATCTCCGTTCCTTATCATTCAAATGATATTCTAATTCCTCAATGGACTCGTCCTTTTCTTTGAGGGAGTCCATCAAGAAATCAAACTTGACAAGAGCTTCACCATGAAGGGTGCATCTAACTTTGTAAAGTTCCTTAAGCATGGCTAATTCTTCTTGATTTACAGATTCATCATCAAGAACACTAGTTAGAGAAGGTGGGGATTCCATTACCTTGGTTTCTCTTGCCATTAGACAAGAGCCAACGATCGTAGATGGGAGAGAATCATCGGAGTCATCATCTTGAGTCATTCTTGCCATGAAGGAAGAACCGACATCATTCTCCGTGGAGTAGTCCTTGGAGTAGTCATATGTGAAGAGTGACCCGGGCTTGGAGAAAGCCAAACCGGCCACTCCGGCCTCCTTCTCCTCATCTTCCTCTTCTTCATCGGAGATGTACTCGGCCCCAACAAAATCTCTTCACTTGTTCTTCTTGTATCGATCGTTGATTGGGTTTGGCATCAATCTTGGCTTGACCCCTTTGACAAACTTTGGCTTGTCTACCCTTTTCTCATAAGGGCACTCATTTGCAAAGTGGCTATCTTCATCACAGTTGTAGCAAGTTCTCTTCTTCTTGTTGTCATTGAGCATTGGGAACTTTGCCTTGTACTTCTTGGCAAAGAAAGCAAAGTCGGTAGCAATGTCACTAGTTGAAGTCATCTCTTCATCTTCTTCAATTTCATAGTCTTCTTCTCTTCCATGGTCAGATCTAGCTTTGAGAGCAAGGTTGTGTGATGCTTCATGGTTGCGTGAGGCTTCATCCACACGGTTCATCGCCATGAGCCTTTTTCCTGTCTTGGCCATGTTTTCATTGGCGGCCACATAGGAGACTAGATCATCGGAGTTCAGATCAGCACTCTTGGTAATGATTTGCAAGTTGAGTGCAAGGTTGGTGTCTTATTGCTTGATTGAAATCATAGCAATGACCTTGGACTTTATGAATGCTTCATTCATCTCGAAGCCGTCATTGTACTTCTCAACACCAAGTCCCTTGACCCTCACTTTAAGAGCACCAAGCCTTGCATAGGCATCGGCCACGGATTCTCCTTCTCTAATCATGAACATGGTGGCCTCTTGCTTTGCGGACTCATAAAGAGCTGATTGGATCAAATCGGTTCCCTCTTGGAGTACTACGATCCGATCCCACAACTCTTTAGCGGAGTCAATGTCATTGACTTGATCAAGGAGCTTGCGGTTGATGCCACTTCTAATCTTGTCACGTGCGGAGGCATTGAGTTGACGGTTGTAGAATTCGGTGGAGGTCAACCGAACGAGGTCATGTGGCTCCCGGTATCCATGAACAATGATCTCCCATAACTCCACACTACAGCTGCGAATATGAGATTCCATAGTAGATTTCCAAAAAGGAAAGTGAGTTCCATCAAAATGGGGAACGGTCCCACTATGGTTTATATGAGGCATGGGTGAAGTGTTTTTGGGATAGTCATGGTTGACTTCATGGAAACTTCCTTGAGAGGTCGAAACCCCACTAGGATTCCCACTAGTCAAGTTCTTAAGCATGGCAGTCATCTGTGCCATTTGGCTTTGTAGTTCATCCTCCTTTTTCTTCTTCTCGGCATCATATGCCAAGAATCTAGATTTCATTTCTCTAACCGAAAGGTTAGAGTCTTCATCTAGACCCTCGAATAGTTTTTCCATCTCACTCTTAAGGCAGTGAAGCCCTTAATAAGAGTCCAGGAACTGATACCAATTGAAAGTTCAGAGATGGTAAACCTAGAGGGGGGTGAATAGGTTTCTACAGATTTTAATTCTTTCTTTGCAATATTAGGCTTTGCGGAATATAAAGGTGAGCCTAATGCAAACTAGGTGAAACAACCTATATGAGGATACAACTAACTCGAGCACGAAGGCTCTCACAGGCAGTTAAATCACAAGTAAAGAGTTCGGTTAGAGATAACTATTAGCACGCGGAGATGAGGGTTCATTCCCGTGTTCCCTTCCTTTGCAAGAAGGTACGTCACATTTGGAGGAGTGGAGCTCCCACGAAGGATTCCCCGCGCCACGAAGGCTCACCCTATTCTCCGGAGCCTATCCCACGAAGGAATAACTCACTCACTTGTGGTAGACTTTGAGGTAGCCTCCAAACCTTCACAATCTTGTCAGGAGCAAATCCACAGCCCGGATGCTTCTGGACCACTCTTTGCCCACCTAGGGTTTCCAAGGAACCCTAGAGAGAAAGATTCTTGATGAATACAAGGGGAATGAGATTTGGCTTGGTAGAACTGTAGATCGGGTCCTCCTCTATCGTTTCCCCGGAGGGATTTGAGTTTGGGTGGAGGAGGAGGGAGATCTGAGGCTTTTGGTGTTTCTAACAATGGAGTATGAGAGAGAGAGAGAGCTCGAAAACAGCTTGTAGTGTAGTGCCTACCCCTTCAGAGGTAGGAGAAGGGGTATATATAGTGTCACTTGAATTTTGGCCATTGCACACTTGCCACATCAGCAGATTCTTCGAGAAACACGGTCAACCGGGCCTGTCGCCGGACAGGCCGGCACACGGGCCGGTCAGACCGGGCTGAGGACCGGACCGCCGGTTTCAACCGGAGCTGGGGCCGGGTCCGGACCGGGCGGGCTTCTGAGGCGTACTGGACTCCCTCCGGCTGGCACAGGTGCTGGGGCCGGTCTGCGCCGGGGCGCCCGGTCCTGCACCCGGTCCGACCGGGCCACAGACCGAACCAGCCGGTCCAGACCGGGTCTCCGACCGGACCACTTCTTCTGGCTTACTGGATTCCATCCGGCTGGCACCGGTCCTGGGGCCGGTCTGC
Source organism: Lolium rigidum (assembly GCF_022539505.1). Taxonomy (NCBI): domain Eukaryota; kingdom Viridiplantae; phylum Streptophyta; class Magnoliopsida; order Poales; family Poaceae; genus Lolium; species Lolium rigidum. The sequence continues at coordinate 239,507,296 of NC_061514.1, forward strand.
GCCGGGCTGGCCGGTGCCAAGGCCGGTCTGACCGGGCCACTGACCGGCCAAGCACTGAAAATCCTTTGTTGATTTTTCACCGAAGTGGGGGGTCTCCCATTGCCTTCTTGTTCCATTGATACACAATTATACCTCTTTGGCTAATACCTGGGGATCATCCTGTAGACATGTATTAGACCAAATACTCTAGCACGGTGTCATAGTTACCAAAATAATGGATAAGGGTACACTTTCCGAACACTTAATGCCACCTTTATACCAACCCATTTACGAAGTAGTGTTTGGTGTCATCAAAGCATCCATCCGGTGTAGGTGATTAACATGATCTCATGGTCGAAGGATTAGGTTACAATGTATATTTAAAGCTGGAAGCACAACGAACTTTAATTACTTGATCAAATGCTAGCTTACTATGGGTGTATGTCCATCACATCATTCACCTAATTATATGATCTTGTTATTAATAACATCCAATGTTCATGATCAGGAAACCATGATCATCTATTAGTCAACAAGCTAGTTTAACAGGAGGCTTACTAGGGACTCCTTTATGTTTACAAAACACACAAGTATTAATGTTTCTGGTTAATACAATTATAGCATGGGATGTAAACATTTACCATGAACACTAAGATATAACAATAAACACTTTTATTATTGCCTCTTGGTCATATCTCCAACACCTCTTTGATATCGGCCGTGTTACTCGAGATTCGCCGATTCACTAGCAAACAAGTTCCTGTCTATGAGTTCTTGAGATCATGTTATCTGGGCCCTTAAATTAGATCCAACATTAGGTGCAAATATACATTCATGCTCATATATAATCATCTTAATCATAAATTCACAAATGGATAGAGTAAATTGGCACATCACATCTCACCAATCCCCTACATCTCCCACGTCAATGGAATCTACTCATACAAGAGAGGAGAATAACATAATGATATCATAGCAATGTAAATAGAGTTCATCTCGATATTACCGTAGCAAACCACAATACTTGAAGATCAAACCAAATACAAACCAAGATGAATAGAGGTTTCAATCCCTAATCTTACAAGTATGAATCTCTCTCTCTCTCTCTCTCTCAGTACAAGTGGGGTGTGATGGATGATCTTGATGAGATTGATCTTCGCTGGAGTCAAGGATGGTCTTCTCCCTCTTCAGATTTGATCTCCTCAATTCTGGGACGAATCGTGGCTACTGCGTTGAGTTTATGTTGTTGTTTCCTTTACGAAAAAGGCTTGACTTGATATGGGGAAGGTGGCGGCGCGCAGTACGGGCGGGTGGTACGGTCGGCCCCACCCGTACGGGTGCCGGCTAAACCGTCTGATGCGCCTGGATGGAACTGGACTTTAAATTAAATCTCTTTATTTCGTTGCAATCAGCTCATAAATATCCTAGGATCCTCCATAAATGATGGTTTCTTGAAATGCATAAATAAAAAATAAGGTTTCGTCTGGATTGCGATATTAACATTAGTTGAAACACAAAATCCAATGAAAACCCAATAAATTCGAGTGATAGATGCTGAAGAATCCGTAATAAAAAGCATCAAAATTTGGAGCTATCATTCATCTTCTTATAGTTTGTTATGGGATTGTTTAGCAAATCTTTGTGATTCTGGGAATGCTAGCTTTAGAAGTATGTTAGTTGAGCTCACCAAATGAGAATGAACAAGTAAAATAATAAAGTAGTGTGCAAGCTAACCATGAGGTATGCCCTCAACTAGTCCCCATCCATCACCAACGCCATGCTCTCCTTACAAAATGTCACTCCTTAAACATTAAAAACTTCCACACGAGCATCCACCTCTGTCTACACTTCCGCGGGTGGTTTTTCACCTCACTAGGGATGATTGTAAGGCATGTGTCAACAACATCATTGCAGCGACTCTGCGGGTGGTATTCTTTGAAGCCTCATGAACAGTCTATCCTGCTCCTAACTTGCTCACATTAGTCCATAGAGATTGTCACAAACCATATTAAGGACAAACTCTGACAAAGGTGATTCCCAAAACATTGGAAGTTTGGGCTGATACATAGCTGGATCGATAATTGCGTTGTCAGGCAGCATCCATGACAAATCAAGCTTGCACATCAGATCAGGATGACCTATACAAGAGTGGCACATTAAGCATTGGACTACTATGGTAAGCATGACAACCGGTTTCACATGTCCTACAATCAATGTAAAGCAAAGAGGCACGCACATGATTGCATATCAGCAACAAAATCAAGGGAAAGAGGTTCTTGCAGCCAAAGGGAGTAAGATTTAGCTGAGAGATCGGTGTGCTCACTAGAGCAGTAGGCAGGACCATAGCCGACATATATACTCGACGGAGAAGAAGGCATGATGACCTACAAAATATTTAACACCTTAACCATGGAACTTAAACCCTACATCAACCATCACAAATCACCCTATGGTAAGCATGAACAAGGCTTGCATATAACCTAAATCAGTCAATCAGTACAGATCTACACACTTCTACCATGCTTACATATCTAATCTACCACATCTGACGTGGGCATTACCCTTCGGGTAACCGACATTGCCCTATCATGTACGGCCCAACTGGAGGCCCATGAAGATACCCGACGGGAAGGTGGGCCACTAGGACGGTGTTGAGGAAGATTCCTTGAAATACAAGACGAAGAGGAGCCGAACAAAGGAAAGTTTAGAGCTAGGTCTTTTGTAAACCTAGTCGTACCCGGACAGATCTCTTGAGACCTGGCCTCCTATATAAAGGCCAGGATAGGGGCTGCCGAGGGACACAATCAATCATAGCAGCTTTAGCCACCAGAAGTCTAGAGCTAGGTCACCGTAGAACTTAGCCTCTCGACGAGATCACAGCCAAAACCTTCGGCACCCCATTGTAACCCGATATTTTCATAATCAAGATCAGACAGGCAGGACGTAAGGGTTTTACCTCATCGAGGGCCCCGAACCTGGTAAATCGCTCTCCCCCGCTTGTCTGTTAACCGATGTCTCGTGTCAGCCTAAAGGATTCCATCAACGCTAAGCCCCAATCGGAGGGCATTGCCGAGGAGTACCCTCGACAATTGACGCCGTCTGTGGGAACCCTGTCGACACAAGATCCTTCATCGGCAGATCCAGCCATGTCATCGGCAGCTTCGTCGACGCCATCATCATCGTCATCGCCAATCTTGGGAAGTCTGATTCGATTCGGCTCCTATGAGTTCACCACGCACAGCGACTCTTCTCGCTCAACTTTTTCAGATCTACAAGGGAACATGGAGATGACGTTCGGCAGCGTCCACTACAACGTCAACGCAGAAGGAGTCCTCCGACTGCTAGAATCGTGTGCCCCCAGATCAGCAAGAAAATCACCACCATTGGTCGTGGGGCCAAGCATGTCGTCATCAGTCGATCTTTCGGCTGGCCTGACGGACTCGACAAACTCATCCCCACCGTCGACTCCTCGGTCGACATCTTCAATGTCAGTTGGATCTGATAACCCCGCGCCTTCAGAGATGACCTCGTACTACTGCTTGAAATGCGACACCAGGCACGGGCTGGGATCGAGCGACATGCCATTCATCTGCAGCGCCCAGTATTCATCGAGAGAGGACAGTGTCGATAGCGTTGCCAAGGAAGTCACCTGGAGAGCGGCACGCCACCAAGTATATGCTGCCAACAACGCAGGGAACGCAAGGAATGGGGGAGGCGGAGATCACACCCCTCGCTCTAGCAGGCGACGTAGCTGTGAAAACAGTGCTAGTAACGCTAACAGCGATTACACCATCGCGGAGGAAGAATGGGCATCTGCCAGGGCAGCCCTGCTCAACAACACACCGCTCCCCGCCGGAACTTCTGTTGGAACCCTCAATGCCTACCGCTCAATATTGGAGAAGAATCGGGAGCGCCTATCGAATGAGCAAGCCACCCTCGAGAGACGTCTGCTCGCGGCAGAACAATCTAGTGAGCGATGAAGGGGCTCGCGCGGGAGCGCTTCCCGAAGTAGCCAAGGCGCGGGAAAGCACCGGTCAAGGCTATCAAGACTTTTGGAAGATGATGCCAGGGAAATAACATCAAACCTATCCAAGTCCTTCATGACCACGGATACAGCAGGAATGCTAAGGCCAAAAACCATCGAGGGAGCAACCGCCAACCTTGCAGCGTACCTCATTAATCAGCGACCCGAAGGTTCTATGGCTCAACCTCATCGGGGCGCCCTGGAAAGCCTCTCAATCCTAGGAGATAACCTGGTTCCACGAAAAGAGAAGACCACGCTCCAAGCTAGCGGCTCAAAGCACCGCTCAAGAGACGCCCGTGACGAGATTACCCAGAGCAGGATCGACAAAGCCAGGCGACGGTGAGCCGCAAGGGGAGAAGATGACAGCGACGCCTCGGAAGAAAGCCAGGAGTATGACGGCGAGTTGAGGGGGGCTGATTGCTTGAGCTACAAGATCCGCGAAACAATGCCGCCCAAGAAGTTCAAACCTACCCCTACTAACGCCGCGAAGTATGACGGGCAGCAGGAGCCGAGGTCATGGATAGACGATTACCTGCAGACTGTGATCGTACATAAATGAAACCAGATAGCAGCGATGCACTGCCTGCAGCTTTACCTGAAAGATTCGGCACGGGCCTGGCTAAGAGGTCTGCCGAAGGGATCCATCAAATCATGGGATGAACTGGTGGACGCCTTCGTCGCTAACTTCCAAGCGACGTACAAAAGACCTATTGGGATCGAGGAGTTACGGCAATGCCAGCAGAAGCAGAAGGAGTCGATGCGCGCATACATCGGCAGGTTCACCAAACTCCTGAACGCCGCCGAAGACGTTTCTGTCGCTCTTTAGCAATCGATGCCTTCAGCGACGGCATCCGACGTGAAACATACATAGAGGAACTTGGGCGCAAGAAGCCGAAAACCATAACCAAGTTAATGGTAATCGCCAACAGCTGGGCTGATGGCGAAGATAACGTACGGAGACCACGACAGCGCAGCGACGACAAGGACGATGACCAGCCGAAGAACGATTCGGGCCGACGCAGGGATCGCCGCAAGAAAATGAAAGACCGCAGTTACGATGACAACAACCTGGTAGCCGCTGGATATTCCGATCGACAAGATGATCGGTATGATGACAAGCAAGATGATCGGCAGGATGGCAATCGGAGCAACTCTGGGAACCGCGGCAACTACAAACCACGACCTCAGAGGACCCCCGAGCTACCCTTCGCTGAGCAGATAAACGCTCCTTGTTACTTGCACGCGTACATCGACTCTAAAGATAATAAGAAGAAATCAAGTCACCTGCTCAGAGACTGTCGACAGTTCATCGAGATGCAGAAGCTCATTCAGCAGCAGCAGCCGCCACCACCACCGCCCCCACCTCAGCACCAGGTTCAGCAAGTTCAACCTCACAACAACAACGAGTCCTTTCCTCCACCCCGAGGGCAGATGAGCATGATCCACAGAACCGGTGTTTCGAGAAGGGAGATGAAGAAGCTCACCCAAGAAATCAACCTGGCGGAAAGCATCATGGCCAATATTCCTGAATACATCGACTGGTCATCTCAGAGCATTACGTTCAGCAGAGTAGACCACCCGATGACAATTCCAAAGCCAGGACATGCTGCGTTAGTAGTTGAAGCACAAATTGGAGGATTTAACATGAGCAAAGTTTTGATGGACGGTGGAAGCGGATTAAACCTGATATTCCTCGACACGATCAAAAGTATGGGAATCACGATGAGGATGCTAGAAGAGACAGATACCTGTTTCCACAGGATCCTCCCCACTTCACCAGCGTACTCTATTGGCAAAGTTTATCTGAACGTCGTCTTTGGAAAACCCGACAACTTCAGAAAAGAAAAGATCGAGTTCGAGGTGATCAATTGGGAATCACAGTACCACGCCATCCTCGGAAGATCAGCTTATGCCAAGTTCATGGTTGTGCCGCACTATGCATACCTCAAGCTGAAAATGCTTGGGAATAACGGGACAAACATCACAGTCTATGGAAGTTTTTCGCGCTCGGATAATTGTGATCGCGATTTCTAGAGGATCGCTGCAAAGTTTTGGCTCATGCAGGAAGTTGTTGATCTCCCTCAAAAATCGTCGGCACACGATAGCAAGGAAGACGAAGAAGAAGCCAGCCGATCTTACTTTAGAAGCTTCGACAGTGAAAACTTCGGCAGCCGATGGCACAGCGGCCATAGGAGAAAACAAAACGCTGGCAATCACTGCCGGGACCCCTGGCGAAATCGGTGACGGTTCCAAAATCGCTGACGCGGTGGACAAGCCAGAAGATAAGAAGAACCCTCCCCTTGCTTAAGCGGATGGATAGCATTTAGTTTTTCCTTTCTTTCCAACAGGGCTCTTTTTCGCCCCTTAGTCCCTTGCTTACTTTATTATGAGAAGTTAAGTTTTGTTTCCTTGAAAAGCATTGCAGTAGTTCGGAACACCCGAATCACATCATCATGATCCTTGTTTGCATATTTCGGCGAACGCAGTGGCAATGAAGAACACGTCCAAAGATTGCGCTTTGAAAAGCCTCTGAAATTACGAGTGCTAAAGAAGGCGGAAACAACAAGGACCCTGCTCTTTTTCTTCGCTATAGATGCCTCAAAGAGTGCCACAAATAGCAAGGATCAAGAAATATGTACATTAACGACCCACGTTCGGTACTTTAGCTATGGAAGTATCAAAGAATGACAGGGTTATCGGCAGCTGCTGTCAAGACATGCATCGGTTGAAAGCAAAGTTGCGCATACAACAGGTCTAGCAAGACTCACAACACGAGCTGATCACTCAAATAATTTGCTGACCAACGAACACACATACACTTAAACGAGCAATTAAGATTTGCTCCTTCAAAAATTTGCCAACGGCATTAACATGGTAACAGTGCATATATATGCACCTACCGATAAAAATAGTTTAAACTTAACGATCCAAACACTTGGAGATGTAATATCCAAATCTTATATTTACAATAGGAAGCATGACTCTGACTTATTCTTGTGAAGTTTCTTTTTCCTCAGATACCTTCGAGTTCTCTTCAAGCCTGTCGACAATTATATTGGCAGGAAGTATCACCTTCGGGTACAGCGGGTTCAACTCACCCACCGCGTTGGCAATTGATAGCAGGCTTGCCGTAGGGTAATGCGCAAGGACGAGGGCAAGTGTAAACCTAGATCCTGCAAAAAGTTGAGCCCGAACCAAGTCTCGGATTTTCTTGGCGTTACCAAACTCTGACATCAAAGTCAACAACGTGGGAGGGACCGCGTTCAAAGGGAACATCGTCTTCCATATTACTCTTAGCCCTTTGTAGCACTTGTCGAAGAAGCGATGGACTTGCTGGACTCGATCTTGGAACTTTGCAACAGCCGAAGCTTTCGAGTGCTCTTTCCAGAAAACCTCATCTGCTGATGATAGCTGAGTCAATGCGTTCACACGCTCGTGAATCCGCTTGTTCTCCTCAGCACGGTTCAAAGCAATGACTAGCAAAGGAAACAAGGAAAGTTCAGGCAATGCATTTTGCAGAAAAACAAGGAGCAAGAGGGCAAGGGGGCTTACAGTTCAAGCTTTCTATGGCCCTATGCAATTCAGTAAGAGCATAGCGCTCTACGTCAGCTGCAAGCTCGCTCTTCTTTCTGATAATAGCAGCCAAGGCATAAGTACTGCGCAAATCCTTTTCCATCTGCGTGATCCGGTCCTTCATACGCTGGAGTCGATCACTTTCAGAAACAGCACCCGAAGAATCATCGACAAACGCAGGCACGGGGAAAACCTGCAAAACAGCGTCAAAGGGTATGATGGATCGTATCGCTTCAGCATTGGAAGTTACTCCCATCTGGAGAGTGCAAGTAAAAATGTCATAATAAGAGTACACTGGCAACATTGCCAGCATGGAATTTATTACAACCACAAGTTTTACGGCAGGACATTGTTTCAAATCAAGCTAAAAAGAAGTCTGTTACAAGAATCAAGGGGCTTGGGTCTGGTTTGATAAACTTGGACCAACTGATGATTTCTTTGCCGAAACCAGCTCAAGGAGTTGGCGTGCACACTTAAGAGCCGAAGTTTTAAAGACACCCAGGTCGACATATTGCCCATCTCGCTCTTTCGGCAGCTCTTTAGGCATCTCTTCAATATCGGCCTTGAAGCCATGACCCATCATGAGTTGGAAGGCTAGGAGGGCGCCATAGGTACGTGAAGTACGTTTGAATACCTCGATGACTTCCTTGGTGTTGACGGCGAAAGTGTCGATCAGTTGCCCCAAAGTCTTCTCTTGACTAATCTTGGGAAAGATCATCGAGTGCATCCGCGCCATAGCTCCCTTGCCCTTCTAAAGGAGATCCTGCGTGAGCTGATGAGAAGCAAGAGTCATCGACAAAGCGTCTGCCGGAGAATTGTTCGGCAGCTTGTCCAGAGCCTCGACAGGGATATCGGCAGCCTCTGTGAAGAACGAAACAAGGGGAGTTCATTAGCAAGGGATTAAATCTGCAAGGCAATATTCAACAAAGAATGAAGAAAAGGAATTACTGAGCAAGGCTAAGGAAGACTAATGACCCACAAGTATAGGGGATTGCAACAGTCTTCGAGGGAAGTAAAACCCAAATTTATTGATTCGACACAAGGGGAGGTAAAGAATACTTATAAGCCTTAACAACTGAGTTGTCATTTCAGCTGCACCTGGAAAAGCACTAGTAACAGGGGTGATGTGAAAGCAGCGAGTAATATGAGAGC
>NC_061514.1:239516123-239578720 GCF_022539505.1 Lolium rigidum
TAATATGAGAGCAATGGCACCAGAAAATAGTTGATACTACTTCCAATGTCATGTAGAACGAGTATATGATGATGAAAGATGGACCGGGGTTCCCAGCTATCTACACTAGTGGTAACTCTCCAATAACAAGTGTTGGGTGAACAAATTACAGTTGGGCAATCGATAGGATTGAAATAGCATTAAGACAGAACATCAAGATTATTAATCATGTAGGCATGTTTTCTATATATAGTCATACGTGCTCGCAATGAGAAACTTGTACAACATCTTTTGTCCTACCAGCCGGTGGCAGCCGGGCCTCTAGGGAATCTACTGGAAATTAAGGTACTCCTTTTAATAGAGCACCGGAGCAAAGCATTAACACTCCATGAAAACATGTGATCCTCATATCTAAGCCTTCCCCTCCAGTTGTCCCAATTTCTGTCACTTTGGGGCCTTTGGTTCCGGACATAGACATGTGCATACAACTTGTAGATACAATCTAAGCAATAAGTATAGAGCTTAAATCTAAGATCATGCCACTCGGGCCCTAGTGACAAGCATTAAGCATAACAAGATTGCAGCAACAATAACTTCATAAACTTTATAGATAGACAATCATAACGTAACAATCCATCGAATCCCGACAAACACAACACCGATTACATCAGATGGATCTCAATCATGTAAGGCAGCTCATGAGATCATTGTATTGAAGTACATGGGAGAGATGATACCAACTAGCTACAGCTAGAACCCGTAGTCCATGGAGGAACTACACACGGAACATGATGGAGGCGATGGCGTTGATGGAGATGGCTTCCGGGGGCACTTCCCCGTCCGGCGGGGTGCCCGAACAGAGACTTCGCCCCCGAAACGGAGTTTCGCGATGGTGGCGGCGCCCCTGGAGTCTTTCTGGAGTTTCGTCAATTGGTATCGCGTTTTTAGGTCGAAAGGGCTTATATAGGCGAAGAGACGGAGTCGGAGGGTGCCTAGGCCCCCCTCACAGTAGGCCGGCGCGGCCAGGCCTGGGGCCGCACCGCCATGTTGTGTGGTGGCCCCCGGCCCCTCTCCGACTCTCCTTCGGTGTTCCGGATGCTTCCGGGAAAAATAAGATGTTGGGTCTTCGTTTCGTCGAATTCCGAGAATATTGCCCGAACAGCCTTTACGGAACCAAAAACAGCAGAAAACGAGAACCGGCACTTCGGCATCTCGTTAATAGGTTAGTTCCGGAAAATGCATAAAAACATTATAAAGTGCGAGCAAAACATGTAAGTATTGTCATAAAACAAGCATGGAACATCAGAAATTATAGGTACGTTGGAGACGTATCAGCATCCCCAAGCTTAGTTCCTGCTCGCCCTCGAGTAGGTAAATGATAAAAGAGTAATTTCTGTAGTGACATGCTACTTACATAACCTTGATCTTACTATTATAAAGCATATGAGATGAATGAAGTGACTCAAGGCAATGATCTATAGTTGCTAACAAATAGATAACATATAGCAAAACTTTTCATGAATAGTACTTTCAAGACAAGCATCAAAAGTCTCGCACAAGAGTTAACTCATAAAGCAATAAGTTCAAAGTAAAGGCATTTAAGCAACACAGAGGAAGATTTAAGTTTCAGCAGTTGCTTTCAACTTTCAACATGCATATCTCATGGATAATTGTCAATACAGAGTAATATGATGAATGCAAATAAGGAAGTATGTAAGAATCAATGCACATTTGACACAAGTGTTTGCTTCTAGGATGGAAGGGAGTAGGTAAACTGACTCAACATAAAGTAAAAGAATGGCCCTTCGCAGAGGGAAGCAGGGATTAAATCATTTGCTAGAGCTTTTTAAGTTTTGAAATCATATAGAGAGCATAAAAGTAAAGTTTTGAGAGGTGTTTGTTGTTGTCAACGAATGGTAGTGGGCACTCTAACCCCCTTGCCAAACAGACTTTCAAAGAGCGGCTCCCATGAAGGACGTTATCTCTACCAGCAAGGTAGATCATCCCTCTTCTCTTTTGTTTACACATGTATTTTAGTTTTATTATGGGTGACACTCCTCCCAACCTTTTGCTTACACAAGCCATGGCTAACCGAATCCTCGGGTGCCTTCCAACATTCACATACTATGAAGGAGTGTCTATTTGCAAAATTAAGTTGCTTACTGATAGATCAGGGCAAAACACGTGAAGATAATTATTAATGAAGGTTAATTAATTGGGGCTGGGAACCCCATTGCCAGCTCTTTTTGCAAAATTATTGGATAAGTGGATGAAGCCACTAGTCCATTGGTGAAAGCTGCCCAACAAGATTGAAAGATAAAACACCACATACTTCCTCATGAGCTATAAAACATTGACACAAATAAGGAGTAATAAAGTTTTGAATTGTTTAAAGGTAGCACATGAAGTATTTACTTGGAATGGCGAGAAAATACCACATAGTAGGTAGGTATGGTGGACACACATGGCATAGGTTTTGGCTCAAGGTTTTGGATGCACGAGAAGCATTCCCTCTCAGTACAGGTCTTTGGCTAGCAAGGTTGTTTGAAGCAAACACAAGTATGAACCGGTACAGCAAAACTTACATAAGAACATATTGCAAGCATTATAAAACTCTACACTGTCTTCCTTGTTAATCAAACACTTCTACTAGAAAATATCTAGACCTTAGAGAGACCAATCATGCAAACCAATTTCAACAAGCTCTACGATATTTCTCCACTAATAGGTTTAAACTACATGATGCAAGAAACATGATCTACTTGAGAGCTCAAAACAATTGCCAAGTATCAAATTATCCAAGACAATATGAAGCATTTTCTTTTTCCAACCAAATATCAATAAATGCAATAGCTTCCAACTTTTGTCATTGAACATTAAAAGTAAAACAAAGAACACAAGTGTTCATATGAAAAAGTGGAGCGTGTCTCTCTCCCAAACAAGGATTGCTAGGATCCGAATTTATTCAAACATAAACAAAAATAAAAACACACAGACGCTCCAAGTAAAGCACATAAGATGTGACCGAATAAAAATATAGTTTCAATAGAAGAAACCCGATAAGTTGATGAAGAAGGGGATGCCTTGGGCATCACCAAGCTTAGACGCTTGAGTCTTCTTGAAATATGCGAGGATGAACCACGGGGGCATCCCCAAGCTTAGACTTTTCACTCTTCTTGATCATATATCATCCTCCTCTCTTGACCCTTGAAAACTTCCTTCACACCAAACTTCTCATAAACTTCATTAGAGGGGTTAGTACTCAAAAAAAACTTTAATCCACCTTGGCCCTGTAGTGACACATTGCAAGAACTCAATAAAACATTAGCTACAGCTCTCCACGTCTAGAAAGCCTCACTTAAAGTCCATAAGAGACAATGCAAAAAACAGAGACAGAATCTGTCAAAACAGAACAGCCAGTAAACACGAATTTTTAAGAGGTACTTCCGTTGCTCAAATCAGAAAACTCAAAACTAATGAAAGTTGCATACATATCTGAGGATCACTCACGTAAATTGGCAGATTTTTCTGAGTTACCTACAGAGAATCATACCCAGATTCGTGACAGCAAGAAATCTGTTTCTGCGCAGAAATCCAAATCTAGCATCACCCTTCTATTAGAGACTTCACTTGGCACAACATTGCAATAAAATAAAGATAAGGAGAGGTTGCTACAGTAGTATCAACTTACAAAACACAACAAAACAGTAGCAAAATAAACACATGGGTTATCTCCAAGAAGTGCTTTCTTTATAGCCATTAAGATGGGCTCAGCAGTTTTAATGATGCCCTCGCAAGAAATGAGAGTTGAAGCAAAGGAGAGCATCAAAAAGCAAGTTCAAAACACATTTAAGTCTAACCCACTTCCTATGCATAGGAATCTTGTACACAAATAAATTCATGAAGAACAAAGTGACAGGCGTAAGAAGGTAAAACAAGAGTAACTTCAAAATTTTATGCATATAGAGAGGTGTTTTAGTACCATGAAAATTTCTACAACCATATTTTCCTCTCTCATAATAATTTTCAGTAGCTTCATGAACAAACTCAACAACATAACTATCACATACATCATGCTTTTCATGATTCACAAACACATAATTTTTATCAAGCTCAAACATAATGGGATCAAAACTTTCAAACCCACTTTTATCAATAATGTAACAAGATGATTGATCAATCTCAAAAGATATGGGACTCATAGATAAAGTCAAGAACTCTCCAATCCCATTTTCATTAGTAGTATAATTAATAGTATCAAGTAACATAGGACCAACATCTAGAGATTTATCATAAACATTTGCCAAGCAAAACTCTTTAGTACCATGCATTTCGACATCATGCGCAAACAAAGCATTATCATAAGATTTATCAAAGTAGCATGGATTATCATAAATAACAGGAGCATAATTATTCTCACAAGTTTTACTCATAGGGAATATTTCAAGAGAATCCACAGGAACATAACATTCATCCGCCTTTGGTAAGCATGGAGGACAATCAAATAGTGTAAGAGATAAAGAGTTACTCTCATTAGAAGGTTGGCATGGGTAGCTAATCCATTCTTCCTCCTTTTGTTCATCACTCTCCTCTTCTTTTTCATCCAATGAGCTTTCGGGTTCATCAATTTCTTCTTCCACTGGTTCCTGCAAATTGTGAGTGCATTCTTGTGCATTAATGAGTCTCTCTTTATAATCAATGATATAAGGATTATCACTGTAGCTTTCTATGCAAAAATTAAGGATAGAAGAGACATAATCTTTAAGGTCCTTACAAACAACACAAGTTTCATAATTTTTAGCAATGAAGGATTCGATCTCAGAGGCTCCCATAAATAAGACAAATTGTTCTACCTCTACGAACCCAAAATGAATATAGCTATTCCAATTATAGTTCTTAATTAAAACTTCCTCACTAAAGCCACATTGAAAATTAAGATGTTTAGTATCCTGTTTAGAGCAACAGTTTATATCATGGTGTTTAAGCAAGATTTTAGCAATTGTATTCAGTTTTTCTATCACAACACTCATAAATTTTCCTATTCTTGATTCTCTATAATTATTATATAATTCAATAAGCTCCAAATAGGTTGTGGGTTCTCCCATAACAACAGTTTTTAATTTTTAGGTTTTTCAAATTTTTATGGATTTTTGGGTATATGAGGAAAATAAAACAAGACAAAAACAAAGTAAACTAAGCAAAATAATACTAGACAGAAATAAACTAAGCACAAATAAACTAGACAAAAGTAAACTAAGCAAAACAAAATAAAATAAAACGGAGAGAGAGGTAGAGTGTACTCCCCAGGTGAACTTATGAGTAGAGTTATGCCTCCCCGGCAACGGCGCCAGAAAATAGTCTTGATGACCCACAAGTATAGGGGATCGCAACAGTCTTCGAGGGAAGTAAAACCCAAATTTATTGATTCGACACAAGGGGAGGTAAAGAATACTTATAAGCCTTAACAACCGAGTTGTCAATTCAGCTGCACCTGGAAAAGCACTAGTAACAGGGGTGATGTGAAAGCAGCGGTAATATGAGAGCAGTAGTAACGAGTAACACGACAACGATAATAGACAATATGAGAGCAATGGCACCAGAAAATAGTTGATACTACTTCCAATGTCATGTAGAACGAGTATATGATGATGAAAGATGGACCGGGGTTCCCAGCTATCTACACTAGTGGTAACTCTCCAATAACAAGTGTTGGGTGAAAAAATTAAAGTTGGGCAATTGATAGGATTGAAATAGAATTAAGACAGAACATCAAGATTATTAATCATGTAGGCATGTTTTCCATATATAGTCATACGTGCTCGCAATGAGAAACTTGTACAACATCTTTTGTCCTACCAGCCGGGCCTCTAGGGAATCTACTGAAAAATAAGGTACTCCTTTTAATAGAGCACCGGAGCAAAGCATTAACACTCCGTGAAAACATGTGATCCTCATATCTAAGCCTTCCCCTCCAGTTGTCCCAATTTCTGTCACTTTGGGGCCTTTGGTTCCGGACATAGACATGTGCATACAACTTGTAGATACAATCTAAGCAATAAGTATAGAGCTTAAATCTAAGATCATGCCACTCGGGCCCTAGTGACAAGCATTGAGCATAACAAGATTGCAGCAACAATAACTTCATAAACTTTATAGATAGACAATCATAACGTAACAATCCATCGGATCCCGACAAACACAACACCGATTACATCAGATGGATCTCAATCATGTAAGGCAGCTCATGAGATCATTGTATTGAAGTACATGGGAGAGATGATACCAACTAGCTACAGCTAGAACCCGTAGTCCATGGAGGAACTACTCACGGAGCATGATGGAGGCGATGGCGTTGATGGAGATGGCTTCCGAGGGCACTTCCCCGTCCCGGCAGGGTGCCGGAACAGAAACTTCTGTCCCCCGAAACGGAGTTTCGCGATGGTGGCGGCGCCCCTGGAGTCTTTCTGGAGTTTTGTCAATTTGTATCACGTTCTTAGGTCGAAAGGGCTTATATAGGCGAAGAGACGGAGTCGAAGGGTGCCTGGGCCCCCCTCACAGTAGGCCGGCGCGGCCAGGCCTAGGGCCGCGCCGCCATGTTGTGTGGTGGCCCCCTGGCCCCTCTCCGACTCTCCTTCGATGTTCTGGATGCTTCCGGGAAAAATAAGATGTTGGGTCTTTGTTTCGTCGAATTCCGAGAATATTGCCCGAACAGCCTTTCTGGAACCAAAAACAGCAGAAAACAGGAACTGGCACTTCGGCATCTCGTTAATAGGTTAGTTCCGGAAAATGCATAAAAACATTATAAAGTGCGAGCAAAACATGTAAGTATTGTCATAAAACAAGCATGGAACATCAGAAATTGTAGGTACGTTGGAGACGTATCAAAGACTGGCGTAGAAGGTCATCCTTTTCAACCATCCGAGCTTCAACAGCTAACTTGGATACCTCTTCCTCCTTCAGTTTCTTCTTTAGCCCCTCGAGCTCCTCCTTCAGGGAGTCGATCTCTTGGCGAGCTTCGGCAGCCATTTTTATCGCACCCTCCAATTTCGAGAAAGAAGACTGGACCTCTTTTTCAGTTGGACCTTCTCAGCTTCCAGGGAAGTGTACTGCGAAGCGAAAGTCTCCAAAGATGATATGACAGCTCGCAAATCCTTAGGAAATAAGGAAAAACAGGTATTAGGCGAAGAGTTATCAACCACAGCACATTCAAGAGAGCTTGCGTTGGGACAAAAAAAGACTTACAGGTTTCCCTGAAGAACGAGTTGCGGCTGCCGAAGGAATATATTTCCCTTTGGAAAGGGAAGAGGCAGTCGATAGCTGTGGCAGGGGCTGAAGCCTTGGAAGCTGCAGGAACGGTGCTAGATTTGACTTTCTTGGACGGGGCTCGATGAGACCTTCTGTCAACACCCGGATTTTTAAATCCAGATGCCTATTATGCCATACATCGCAATCCCAGGAAGATTGTTGTTGCGAGACATAACAGTTGAATATCATAGAGTCATCATTTATTACAACACATAATCGTCTTACAAAGGTAGATCACATGATCCAATATTACAATAGTAGTTGATCTATTGATCAACGAACATCACAAATAGCGGAAGCGAAGTAGTAGTGGCTATCTAATCCACAGGCCAACGCTTGACGTCAGAAGCAGTCCTAGTTGTCGTAGACATCCTGTTGTCCATCTTCCTCGTACTGCTGTTCTCCTTCATAGTCTGGCCATTTGAATAGCCAGGGACAAAGTCATGAGTACTTTAAAGTACTCGCAAACCAATACTAATGTAAGTATTATCAACTATAGTAATGGGGTTCTAAGCTCTAGGGTTATTTGCATAAAGCCAGTTTTATTTCATAAGTATTTAGTAATAAAAGACTATTCATTTGCTTAACCAAACTCAAGTGGGAACATTAGTGTCATTCCCACAACTCTATTGTGCTTCAAGTCAAAGTCACCATTCACCTTTCAAGTTCAAATTCACCAGTCATATGTCACATTTTTTAATAGGGTCTGATGACGGAACGGTATGGCCTTTCCAACCGTCCATAACCGTGGACGCGGCTATTCGAATAGTTTTACACTCTGCAGAGGTCGCGCACTTTTGCCACAATATTTGCAATAATCCGTCAGGGTTAACTGGCCCTGATTTATCACACTCCGTGTGCGGACTACCAACCTTAACCTTTCACTTACATACTCTAGTATAGGCACCTCTCCCCATGAACTTGGCCTCCCAGTGAAGACAGACGGTCAGCCTGGGAACTGCACAGGGCTTGGGCCGGACATTCACCTCATTTCACGTCATTTCACATCATTTCACCTGTAACGGAGGCAGCCTTGGCCTAACAACTATATGACGCTTGTTTAGAGGGAACCCATACTAAAGCACATAAATTTCTAGTTAAGCCCTTACCCATGTTGGGTATTGTGGGGGTACTTTCAAATTGGAATGGTATCGCATCCGAACCCAACCATCAGTTTTCGTAAAATTCAACAAGTCATTCACAAGTCATATTCACCTTCAAAATCTTTCAATAGAATGATTCATCATTCCAAGGTTTTCAAAGTCATTTCATTTCACATGTTCCCATCTAGAGTAGTCACTTTTATTGGTTTTAGCACTAGCAACTAGTCATGAGGGGTGCGAACTAGCTTTGATTACTCTAGGCTAAATTTGATGCTCTTGTGCTACTCTAGACCAAGTGAATCATAAATCAAAAAGTAACTTTGATAAATCAACATCAATAAAGTTTGTAAGGTAAAAACTTGGGATAGGACTATTAAGCATAAAGTAAAATGTGGTGATGCCTTGCTCTTGTAGAGCTTTGCATTTTGCAAGATTATTAGCTTGCCACAATATAACTTGCATTAGTCTAGCTTGCTCATGGTGATATCTTGGATTAGTAATAGCTTGCCTTGATTGGGGTAGTGATCAAAGTTCTCTTCTTCTTCCTCTTGGTAGAAAACCTCCTCTTCTTGATAGTCTCTGGTACTAGCGTCTATAAACGAATACGAGGATACAATCACCAAACAATACTTAAGTAGACTTAATTAGCCTTAATGGCTCACACAAATGATCTAGCATCATCACCTAACATTGCTACCCAGACTTATACTAGGGTTTTCTTACTTAGGGTTAGGAAAATAATTTCCTCTCATTGAAATGTAGATTAGGGTTTCTCTTTAGTTTGGGAGAAATAATTTCCTCTCATTGAATCTTGTTAAGATTTAATCTCCTCAAATAACCATGTATGATCACATGTTGACCAAGGTCAACACTTCACACTTATCATTTGAGAAACATGATTTAAATGAGGTTCTATACCTCATGTAATTTAAATCCTATTTGATTTAATATCCTCAAGTGAGCAAGTATGAGACCATGCAACAAGGGTCATCACATTACTTCATAACACTTGGGAATATGATTTAAATGAGGTGCTACACCTCATAGATTTGAAATCTTAAATTTTGAAATAATGTAAATGGGCTAGTATTGACTACATAGCCAATTTTGGATTCTAGCCCATGATCATTTATAGTAACCATATCATATTTTTGCATATTAAATTAGAGGGGTTTAAATGTGAATTATGAGAATTTGAATCATCTCAAAATTCATTATGGTTGATTTTATAAATTTATTTTAAATCTGAAAACTCTCTGACTTGTTATTTTTACTATTCAAAATCTACAATAGATCTTGATGTGAATCCAGTGGGGTTGGATGAAGCCTTTCATGAGATTTCTAAATATATAAAATTTGTCAAATTTGGTTCAGTAGATTTGAAGTTATTTGAATTTGAATAAAGCATATGCAAGCAAAATTGACTGAAATTGATTTATTCGAATTCAAAAGTTGGGCCTAGGCGGGAAAGAGTTTGGGCCGCAGAGGGGGAGAGAGAAGCAGGCCAGCCCAACTAGCGCTGCTCACGCCGCGGGCCGCCTGACAGGGTGGGACCCAGCGGTCAGTGTGTTTTAAACGCCGAAGCGGTACGCAGTGCTGCGGGCCGTTAGATTAAAAGAGGATCCAGTGGCTCAGGGAGGTCGTCATCTCCGGCGAGATCCGACATGCTGGCGGCGAGCCTAGTGGGTGGGAGAGCTAACCAGGGTCCAGCGAGGCTCGGCGAGGGTGCACGGCGGTGTTGTCGAGGACGAGGAAGCGAGTGGTGGTCGTGGGAGGAGCGGAGGTGGCCGAAATCGACGACGTCGATGAGCTACTGGCGCGGCGGACTCCGACCAAATTCCGGCGTAATGGTGGCTAATTGAGGAGGGAAGAGGTTGAGGAGGACGGGAGATGAGTGGGGAGCAAGATGGTGTGAGGATTGGAGGCGCGGGTGCTCTCCTTTTATAGGGTTGAGAGGTGGCCGTGGGGTGCGGGCAAGGTCGACGGTGGCGCGGCGTCTCTGAGGCACGAAGAGGCAAGGCGAGGTGCGCGTGGGATAGACGACGTCTAGGCAGTACTGGTGAGCGTGATGGCACGGCAAACGGGAGACGGAATGATATGTCTCCGACGTATCGATAATTTCTTATGTTCTATGCCATATTATTGATGATACCTACATGTTTTATGCACACTTTATGTCATATTCGTGCATTTTCTGGAACTAACCTATTAACAAGATGCCGAAGTGCCAGTTCCCGTTTTCCGCTGTTTTTGGTTTCGGAAATCCTAGTAACGAAATATTCTCGGAATTGGACGAAACGAAGACCCAGGGGCCTATTTTGCCACGAACCTTCCAGAAGACCGAAGAGCATACGAAGTGGGGCCACGAGGTGGCGACACCACATGGCAGCGCGGCCAAGGGGGGGCCCGCGCCGCCCTGTGGTGTGGGCCCCTCGTTACCCCCCCGACTCTGCCCTTCCGCCTACTTAAAGCCTCCGTCGTGAAACCCCTGATGCGAAAAACCACGATACGGAAAACCTTACTGAGACGCCGCCACCGCCGATCCCATCTCGGGGGATTCTGGAGATCTCCTCCGGCACCCTGCCGGAGAGGGGATTCATCTCCCGGAGGACTCTACACCGCCATGGTCGCCTCCGGAGTGATGAGTGCGTAGTTCACCCCTGGACTATGGGTCCATAGCAGTAGCTAGATGGTTGTCTTCTCCTCATTGTGCTTCATTGTTGGATCTTGTGAGCTGCCTAACATGATCAAGATCATCTATCTGTAATACTCTATGTTGTGTTTGTCGGGATCCGATGGATAGAGAATACCATGTTATGTTAATTATCAAGTTATTACATATGTGTTGTTTATGATCTTGCATGCTCTCCGTTACTAGTAGAGGCTCTGGCCAAGTTTTTGCTTTTAACTCCAAGAGGGAGTATTTATGCTCGATAGTGGGTTCATGCCCGCATTGACACCAGGACGAGTGACGAAAGTTCTAAGGTTGTGTTGTGCTTGTTGCCACTAGGGATAAAACATTGGCGCTATGTCCGAGGATGTAGTTGTTGATTACATTACGCACCATACTTAATGCAATTGTCCGTTGCTTTGCAACTTAATACTGGAAGGGGTTCGGACGATAACCCGAAGGTGGACTTTTTAGGCATAGATGCGGTTGGATGGCGGTCTATGTACTTTGTCGTAATGCCCAATTAAATCTCACTATACTTATCATGCCATGTATGTGCATTGTTATGCCCTCTCTATTTGTCAATTGCCCGACTGTAATTTGTTCACCCAACATGCTTTTATCTTATGGGAGAGACACCTCTAGTGAGCTGTGGACCCCGGTCCATTCTTTTAATACTCGAAATACAAATCTGCTGCAATACTTGTTTTACTTGTTTTCTCTGCAAACAATCATCTTCCACACAATACGGTTAATCCTTTGTTACAGCAAGCCGGTGAGATTGACAACCTCACTCGTTTCGTTGGGGCAAAGTACTTTGGTTGTGTTGTGCGGGTTCCACGTTGGCGCCGGAATCTCCGGTGTTGCGCCGCACTACATCCCGCCGCCATCAACCTTCAACGTGCTTCTTGACTCCTACTTGGTTCGATTAAACCTTGGTTTCTTACTGAGGGAAACTTGCCGCTGTGCGCATCACACCTTCCTCTTGGGGTTCCCAACGGACGTGTCAACTACACGCATCAAGCAAATTTCCGGCGCCGTTGCTCGGGAGATCAAGACACGCCGCAAGGGGAGTCTCCACTTCTCAATCTCTTTACTTTGTTTTTGTCTTGCTTTATTTTATTTACTACTTTGTTTGCTGCATTATATCAAAACACAAAAAAATTAGTTGCTAGTTTTACTTTATTTACTTGTCTTGCACTCTATATCAAAAACACAAAAAAATTAGTTTACTTGCATTTACTTTATCTAGTTTGTTTTATTTACTACTGCTAAAATGGCCAACCCTGAAAATACTAAGTTGTGTGACTTCACTAGCACAAATAATAATGATTTCCTATGCACACCTATTGCTCCACCTGCTACTACAGCGAGAATTCTTTGAAATTAAACCTGCTTTACTTAATCTTGTCATGAGAGAGCAATTTTCCGGTGTTAGTTCCGATGATGCTGCTGCCCATCTCAATAATTTTGTTGAACTATGTGAAATGCAAAAATATAAAGATGTAGATGGTGACATTATAAAATTAAAATTGTTTCCTTTCTCATTAAGAGGAAGAGCTAAAGATTGGTTGCTATCTCTCGCCTAAGAATAGTATTGATTCATGGACTAAATGCAAGGATGCTTTTATTGGTAGATATTATCCCCCTGCTAAAATTATATCTTTGAGGAGTAGCATAATGAATTTTAAACAATTGGATAATGAACATGTTGCTCAAGCTTGGGAAAGAATGAAATCTCTGGTTAAAAATTTCCCAACCCATGGACTGACTACTTGGATGATCATCCAAACCTTCTATGCAGGACTAAAATTTTCTTCGCGGAATTTATTGGATTCAGCTGCTGGAGGTACCTTTATGTCCATCACTCTTGGTGAAGCAACAAAGCTTCTTGATAATATGATGGTTAATTACTCCGAATGGCACACGGAAAGAGCTCCACAAGGTAAGAAGGTAAATGCTTGTTGAAGAAACCTCTTCCTTGAGTGATAAGATTGATGCTATTATGTCTATGCTTGTTAATGGTAGGACTAATGTTGATCCTAATAATGTTCCGTTAGCTTCATTGGTTGCTCAAAATTCTAGACCACATCCTGCTAATGGTAATTCTTATGGTAGATATGTTTCACCTAATGAGGAAAAGATGTTAGAAATTGAAAGGTCCACCAAGAGCTTTATGCAATCACAGTATGAGCAAAATAAATTGTTTACTAAAACTATGAATGAGCAATATACCTTGTTGAAGAAAATAGGAAATCAACTTGAAAATTTGAATATGGAGATTTCTGGGCTGCAAACTAAACTTGCAAATGCTGAAGACCGAATCTCATACATGTCTGCGTCACAATCTTCTTTAATTAATAAAATGGCTGCTAAACCAGACGATATTGAAAATAAAATTGTTACTACAGCAAATGCCATCCAAGTTAGAATTAATGAGAATATAAGATTAATGGCTGAACTGCGTGCTAGGTGGGATAGAGAAGAAAATGAAAAACTAGCTAAAAAGGAAAATGTAGCTAAAGTTTGGACTATTACCACCACTAGCAATGCTAATGATTCATATGTTGCTGCACCTCCTACTATCAATGGTAAAATAATTGGTGTTGGCAATGCTTCTACTCCTAGTGCAAAGCGCGCAAAATTACCTGAAACTGCTAAAGCTGCTGAAACTGCTTGTGATAAAACTGCTGAAATTTTTTCCAACCTTGGGGATGATAATCCCATTGTTTTAGATTGTAATGATTTAGATTTTGATGATTGCCACATCTCTGAAGTTATAAAGTTCTTGCAAAAACTTGCTAAAAGTCCTAATGCTAGCGCTGTAAACTTGGCTTTCACAAAACATATTACAAATGCTCTCATAAAAGCTAGAGAAGAGAAACTAAAACTTGAAACTTCTATTCCTAGAAAGCTAGAGGATGGTTGGGAGCCCATCATTAAAATGAGAGTCAAAGATTTTGATTGTAATGCTTTATGTGATCTTGGTGCAAGTATTTCTGTTATGCCTAAAAAAGTCTATGATATGCTTGACTTGCCACCATTGAAAAATTGTTATTTGGATGTTAATCTCGCTGATAATGCTAAAAAGAAACCTTTGGGGAAAGTTGATAATGTTCATATTATGGTTAACAATAACCTTGTCCCCGTTGATTTTGTTGTCTTGGATATTGAATGCAATGCATCTTGCCCCATTATATTGGGAAGACCTTTTCTTCGAACCGTTGGTGCGACTATTGATATGAAGGAAGGTAATATTAAATATCAATTTCCTCTCAAGAAAGGTATGGAACACTTCCCTAGAAAGAGAATGAAGTTACCTTATGATTCTATTATTAGAACAAATTATGATGTTGATGCTTCGTCTCTCGATGTTACTTGAGTTACACTTTACGCGCCTAGGCGAAAGGCGTTAAAGAAAAGCGCTTATGGGAGACAACCCATGTTTTTTTTACTACAGTATTTTTGTTTTATATTTGTATCTTGGAAGTTGTTTACTACTGTAGCAACCTCTCCTTATCTTAGTTTTATGTTTTGTTGTGCCAAGTAAAGTCTTTGATAGTAAAGTAAGTACTAGATTTGGATTACTGCGCAGTTCCAGATTTCTTTGCTGTCACGAATCTGGGTCTACCTCCCTGTAGGTAGCTCAGAAAATTAAGCCAATTTACGTGCATGATCCTCAGATATGTACGCAACTTTCATTCAATTTGAGCATTTTCATTTGAGCAAGTCTGGTGTCCTAATAAAATCCATCTTTACGGACTGTTCTGTTTTGACAGATTCTGCCTTTTTATTTCGCATTGCCTCTTTTGCTATGTTGGATGAATTTTTTTGATCCATTAATGTCCAGTAGCTTTATGCAATGTCCAGAAGTGTTAAGAATGATTGTGTCACCTCTGAACATGTGAATTTTTATTATGCACTAACCCTCTAATGAGTTGTTTCGAGTTTGGTGTGGAGGAAGTTTTCAAGGATCAAGAGAGGAGTATGATGCAATATGATCAAGGAGAGTGAAAGCCCTAAGCTTGGGGATGCCCCGGTGGTTCACCCTTGCATATTCTAAGAAGACTCAAGCGTCTAAGCTTGGGGATGCCCAAGGCATCCCCTTCTTCATCGACAACATTATCAGGTTCCTCCCCTGAAACTATATTTTTATTCCGTCACATCTTATGTACTTTGCTTGGAGCGTCGGTTTGTTTTTGTTTTTTGTTTTGTTTGAATAAAATGGATCCTAGCATTCACTTTATGGGAGAGAGACACGCTCCGCTGTAGCATATGGACAAGTATGTCCTTAGGCTCTACTCATAGTATTCATGGCGAAGTTTCTTCTTCGTTAAATTGTTATATGGTTGGAATTGGAAAATGCTACATGTAGTAACTCTAAAATGTCTTGGATAATTTGATACTTGGCAATTGTTGTGCTCATGTTTAAGCTCTTGCATCATATACTTTGCACCCATTAATGAAGAAATACTTAGAGCTTGCTAATTTGGTTTGCATATTTGGTTTCTCTAGAGTCTAGATAACATCTAGTATTGAGTTTTGAACAACAAGGAAGACGGTATGGAGTCTTATAATGTTTACAATATGTCTTTTATGTGAGTTTTGCTGTACCGTTCATCCTTGTGTTTGTTTCAAATAACCTTGCTAGCCTAAACCTTGTATCGAGAGGGAATACTTCTCATGCATCCAAAATACTTGAGCCAACCACTATGCCATTTGTGTCCACCATACCTACCTACTACATGGTATTTATCCGCCATTCCAAAGTAAATTGCTTGAGTGCTACCTTTAAAATTCCATCATGCACCTTTGCAATATATAGCTCATGGGACAAATAGCTTAAAAACTATTGTGGTATTGAATATGTACTTATGCACTTTATCTCTTATTAAGTTGCTCGTTGTGCGATAACCATGCTTCTGGGGACGCATCAACTATTCTTTGTTGAATATCATGTGAGTTGCTATGCATGTCCGTCTTGTCTGAAGTAAGAGAGATCTACCACCTTCATGGTTGGAGCATGCATATTGTTAGAGAAGAACATTGGGCCGCTAACTAAAGCCATGATTCATGGTGGAAGTTTCGAGTTTTGGACACATATCCTCAATCTCATATGAGAATAATAATTGTTGCCACATGCTTATGTATTAAAGAGGAGTCCATTATCTGTTGTCCATGTTGTCCCGGTATGGATGTCTAAGTTGAGAATAATCAAAAGCGAGAAATCCAAAATGCGAGCTTTCTCCTTAGACCTTTGTACAGGCGGCATGAAGGTACCCCATTGTGACACTTGGTTAAAACATGTGCATTGCAAAGATCCGGTAGTCCAAGCTAATTAGGACAAGGTGCGGGCACTATTAGTATACTATGCATGAGACTTGCAACTTGTAAGATATAATGTACATAACTCATATGCTTTATTACTACCGTTGACAAAATTGTTTCATGTTTTCAAAATAAAAGCTCTAGCACAAATATAGCAATCGATGCTTTCCTCTTTGAAGGACCATTCTTTTTACTTTGATGTTGAGTCAGTTCACCTATCTCTCTCCACCTCAAGAAGCAAACACTTGTGTGAAGCTGTGCATTGATTCCTACATATTTGCATATTGTACTTGTTATATTACTCTATGTTGACAATTATCCATGAGATATACATGTTACAAGTTGAAAGCAACCGCTGAAACTTAATCTTCCTTTGTGTTGCTTCAATACCTTTACTTTGATTTATTGCTTTATGAGTTAACTCTTATGCAAGACTTATTATACTTGTCTTGAAGTACTATTCATGAAAAGTCTTTGCTTTATGATTCACTTGTTTACTCATGTCATTACCATTGTTTTGACCGCTGCATTCACTACATATGTTTACAAATAGTATGATCAAGGTTATGATGGCATATCACTTCAGAAATTATCTTTGTTATCGTTTTACTCGCTCGGGACGAGCGGAACTAAGCTTGGGGATGCTTGATACGTCTCCGACGTATCGATAATTTCTTATGTTCTATGCCATATTATTGATGATACCTACATGTTTTATGCACACTTTATGTCATATTCGTGCATTTTCGGAACTAACCTATTAACAAGATGCCGAAGTGCCGGTTCCTGTTTCTACGCTGTTTTTGGTTTCAGAAATCCTAGTAACGAAATATTCTCGGAATTGGACGAAACGAAGACCCAGGGGCCTATTTTGCCACGAACCTTCCAGAAGACCGAAGAGCATACGAAGTGGGGCCACGAGGTGGCGACACCACATAGCGGCGCGGCCAAGGGGGGCCTCGTGCCGCCCTGTGGTGTGGGCCCCTCGTTAGCCCCCTGACTCTGCCCTTCCGCCTACTTAAAGCCTCCGTCGCGAAACCCCTGATGCGAAAAACCACGATACGGAAAACCTTGCGAGACGCCGCCGCCGCCGATCCCATCTCGGGGGATTACGGAGATCTCCTCCGGCACCTCGCCGGAGAGGGGATTCATCTCCCGGAGGACTCTACACCGCCATGGTCGCCTCCGGAGTGATGAGTGAGTAGTTCACCCCTGGACTATGGGTCCATAGCGGTAGCTAGATGGTTGTCTTCTCCTCATTGTGCTTCATTGTTGGATCTTGTGAGCTGCCTAACATGATCAAGATCATCTATCTGTAATACTCTATGTTGTGTTTGTCGGGATCCGATGGATAGAGAATACCATGTTATGTTAATTATCAAGTTATTACATATGTGTTGTTTATGATCTTGCATGCTCTCCGTTACTAGTAGAGGCTCCGGCCAAGTTTTTGCTTTTAACTCTAAGAGGGAGTATTTATGCTCGATAGTGGGTTCATGCCGCATTGACACCAGGACGAGTGACGAAAGTTCTAAGGTTGTGTTGTCTTGTTGCCACTAGGGATAAAACATTGGCGCTATGTCCGAGGATGTAGTTGTTGATTACATTACGCACCATACTTAATGCAATTGTCTGTTGCTTTGCAACTTAATACTTGGAAGGGGTTCGGACGATAACTCTGAAGGTGGACTTTTTAGGCATAGATGCGGTTGGATGGCGGTCTATGTACTTTGTCGTAATGCCCAATTAAATCTCACTATACTTATCATGCCATGTATGTGCATTGTTATGCCCTCTCTATTTGTCAATTGCCCGACTGTAATTTGTTCACCCAACATGCTTTTATCTTATGGGAGAGACACCTCTAGTGAGCTGTGGACCCCGGTCCATTCTTTTAATACTGAAATACAAATCTGTCTGCAATACTTGTTTTCTTGTTTTCTCTGCAAACAATCATCTTCCACACAATACGGTTAATCCTTTGTTACAGCAAGCCGGTGAGATTGACAACCTCATCTGTTTCGTTGGGGCAAAGTACTTTGGTTGTGTTGTGCGGGTTCCACGTTGGCGCCGGAATCTCTGGTGTTGCGCCGCACTACATCCCGCCGCCATCAACCTTCAACGTGCTTCTTGACTCCTACTGGTTCGATTAAACCTTGGTTTCTTACTGAGGGAAACTTGCCGCTGTGCGCATCATACCTTCCTCTTGGGGTTCCCAACGGACGTGTCAACTACACGCATCACGGAACAACTCGGGATCATGTCGAGTCTGTCACGGGTACTGGCGGCGATCTTTGAAGAGGACGAAGGCGACGGTGCATGCGCGGGCTCTGGAGCGTGTCTAGGATGTAGCTGGTGTCGAGGTGATCACGCGTGCGCAAGGAGAGAGGGAGGGGAGGATGACGGTGACGGGGCGACGCAGTGTACTGGCGCGTCCAGAGACGTGCCAGTGCACGCTCTGGCGCGCCGTAGCTGGCATGGGCGCGTCTGGGCGCGTGACGTTCGGTGCGTGGGCGTGCGTTTCTTTGACTAGGGAAGGTACCAGCGTGCTCTGCGGGGCTTGGTCAGTCTTGCTGACATTGAGAAAGGGACCAGAGAGAGGTGGTGAGGTAGGGTGGCATGGTGAGGTCAATCATGGCCGGCATGGATGCAAAGTGATCATTCCTCCACTTTTATCTGGGCCAAAGTGCATAGTCTGATGCAGAGGAGGTACAGGGTCCATCATGATCTCAATTCAGCACTGGTTTAGGCTTAGAACCATTGGGTATAAGCATGTATGCTCAATGTCTAATAGTGCACACCAAGTGTTTGTGTTAATGGCCGAAAGAGAAAAAGATTTGAAATTTGCAATTCTTTTTGGGGGAGTTGCTTTGAATAAAGATTGGAGTAGGATGGTGGTGGTGGTGGTCAAAATTGTATTGTTTTGTGAAAAACCAAAATGGGGGTGATCTTCTCTTTAATTCAATGTTGCCACTTGTCTCATTTATAATGGTCAAACTAGGCAGAGTCAACCCTAATGGTCAACACCAAAAATGTTCATCTTGACATGGTCTGGGGTGGGGTGGAAAGAAGTGAGGGGTTTTGGTTTAAGAATCCTCCAAACCAGGGGTGCAAAGTGAGCATGATGATATAAAAGTGCAATTTGACCATTATCATATGTGAATGGGATTTGCAATTTCCTTTGATTTGATTTGTGTTTCTTTGATGCTAAAGTGTTTGTTTTTTATCTAATAAGGTTTCACAAGCAATGGCACAAGCAATGGTAGCCTTGGTTGAGGATTTGCAAAGTTGGCCAAAGTGTATGTGAGTGAAAATGGTTATTTCTCCATTTCTTCTCTTTCTCTTTAATTGATTTGGTTTTCTCTTGAATCAAAAGTGATTCTTATTAGTTTAGGAACATTTCCAAACCATTGAAACAATTCCAAAAGGCCTAGGTCAAAGATTTGCAAAAATGGCCATAAACACATAAGAGGTGAAATTCCAATTGTCCTTAGTCTCCTATTTTACTCCCCTTACTTTAATTGGGCATGGTCTAGGGTCCATTTAGGGTTAGATTAGGTTTAGAGGTGGTTTCACACCATTTGGGCAAGGTATGATCGCATAGGTCAAGGTTTGGGTAAAATGGCTATGTGCCACATATGCCCTTATGCAAAAGTTTGTTTCCTTTTTGTTTCTCACTTGAATTGGTTGATAAGTACTAGGTTAGGTTTGTTGATGTTTTCAAAACATCTAAACAAGGTAAGAAAGCCTAGGTAAAAGTTTTAACAAAAATAGCCATAGGCACATAGGCCCTTTTCTTATTTAATTTCTTTTTATTTTGATTTAACTTGGATGATGAAAAGGATAGGGTTTAGGGTTTAAGATCATTTCAAAGTAGTTTACACCAGCATCATGGCAATATCACAACCTATAAGCATGATCACTATGTATCAAACTAAATTTAATAAAAGTTTTTGTTGGTTCCAAATTTTGGAAATAGGGAAATTCATTTTCTTTGTTTTGAAATTTTTGGGATGTTACAAACCCTTCCCCCTTAAACAAATATCGTCCCGAGATTTAAGAAAAGTTAGGTTCCTAAGAGAGATTGAGCAATTGGATTAACAGGAAAACATACTTGGCATGGTCTGGGGTGCTTCCTGTGCTTCTGTTGCATTCATGTGGTAGAGGCGGTCGTTGCGGTTGTTCGGGTTCCTTTTAGCTGCGAAGCGGCGCTGTTGCTGGGCAGGTGCAGCAGTATTGGCGGAAATCTTGGCAAGCTTCTTGGGGCACTCATTGGAGTAGTGACCCACAACTCCACATTCATAGCAGTTCACAGTTGACTTGTCCTTGGGGTTGACGGGAACAGCGTTGCTTCCAGTCCTCGGGGCAGTATTGGGGTTGTTGTTGTTACCGTTGTTGTTGTTGCTGTTGTGGTTGTTGTTGTTGTTGCTGTTGTGGTGGTTGTTGTTGTGGTTGTTGCCTCCGGGCTTCGGGGGTCCTCCATTATTGTTGGAGTAGTTTGGGCGGTATGTCTGAGCAGGGGGCTTGTTGTATCTTGGGGCAAATCCTCCAGTTGAGTTGTTGCGGTGCTTCTGGGCGTTGTTAGGTCCATTCTGGTTCATCATTCTTCTCTTGCGGTTCTCGTTGGCTTGGTGCAGCTTTCCTTCCATCTGGATGGCTGAGTCCACCAGGGCTTCTAGGTCAGCGAACGGAATGTTCACTAACACAGTTTGCATCTCGTCATGCAGTCCGTTCAGAAATCTTTCCTTCCTCTTCACGTTGGTGTCGGTCTCATCCGGGGCGTACCTTGACAGAGTGAGGAATCTGTCGCGGTATTCCACCACGGACATTCTTCCTTGCTTGAGTTCGCGGAACTCGTCTCTCATCTTCTTAATCAGTCCTTGGGGCACATGGTACTTGCTAAACTTCAGCTTGAAGTCTTCCCATGTCATCATTTGTCCCGCATTCATTGCGCGGGCACTTGTCCACCAGGCTCTAGCAGGTCCTGACAGGTAGTGGGTGGCGAACAGTACTTTCTCTGCGGCTTCTACTCCCGCAACTTCTAGGTTGTTCTCCATTGTTTGGAGCCAATCATCTGCGTCAAGTGGCTCTTCGGTCTTGCTAAACATCGGAGGATTGGTGTTCTGAAAGTTCTTCAGCTTCGATCCAGGGTGATCGTGGTTTCCATGGCCTTGATTGTTCTGAGCTATCTGTTGCAGCGCAGCGATATTGGCTTGGCGTTCAGCTCTCTCGGCTTCTCGGTCTGCCATCATCATCTGCAGCATCTGCATCATTGCATCCTTGTTGGTGCTGCGGGTTGGTGGGGCCATCTGATCATTGAGGTAGATGATAAGATAAGAGGGAAATTTCTATGGTTTGTTTGAGTTAAAGTTCAAAAAAGTTCAAAACTTGAAAACTTGAGTAGTGTTGAGGGGGTAAAAACAACAACACTTTTTCATTCATACCAAACATCACATATTACAAAGCTAACACACCGTTGGTTTTAAGAACCATTCATCGCTCTACGATACAAGGGGATCCTGATACAAACTCACACCTACTCAAGTGACGTAGTAACACGAATCTTCATTCGTAATGGTGGTTTCTTCTTCTTCACGGGTAAGGTGCTTGGCGGGCGTTGTCCAACTCCTTACGGGTCTTGTGCAGCAGGAAGTCTAGGCATACCACATAGTAGTTCATCTCCGGGTGCGGTGGCATGGTTCTTGGTCTTCCCATGGGGTCATGTCTTGGGTAGTGAACAAAGCGAGTGTTCTTGATCTTGTTCTCATTTTGTCCACACAGACGGGCAATTGCTTCCTGCATGGCTTTGGCTATTCCATCCTTCCAAGTGTTTCCCGTTACAGAAAACCAGATGGTTTCCCATATTGGGGCTCCAAGCTTTCCTCTCAGATCTGCAGTAACTACCCACCGAGGTGGTCCTCCCGACGGATGGTTGAGGGGTATTCCGAAGAACTCGGGATACGGGCGTCCTAAATACTCCATTAGCTGCTTCAAATCCTCCTCGAACATCAGGTTTCCTCCATGGCCAATCTGATAGGACTCACATTGGTACTCCATCTGTGAGCAATTAGGATAAGTAAGTTAATGACGTGATCAAGTGTGCAAAATTTTATGTCGAATTACAAAGAAAAGTAGAGCATGGATTTATTATTTTGAAAAAAATCTCAAGATAAGGGTGAGAATAAGTTTTCAGAAATATTCACTTCATTTGTTTTGAAACTAAGTTTTTCAGACGTCCATTCTAACTAGGGTCTCCTAAGGTCAAACAATGGCTCTGATACCAACTTGTCAACACCCGGATTTTTAAATCCAGATGCCTATTATGCCATACATCGCAATCCCGGGAAGATTGTTGTTGCGAGACATAAAACAGTTGAATATCATAGAGTCATCATTTATTACAACACATAATCGTCTTACAAAGGTAGATCACATGATCCAATATTACAATAGTAGTTGATCTATTGATCAACGAACATCACAAATAGCGGAAGCGGAGTAGTAGTGGCTATCTAATCCACAGGCCAACGCTTGACGTCAGAAGCAGTCCTAGTTGTCGTAGACGTCCTGTTGTCCATGTTCCTCGTACTGCTGTTCTCCTTCATAGTCTGGCCATTTAAATAGCCAGGGACAAAGCCATGAGTACTTTAAAGTACTCGCAAACCAATACTAATGTAACTATTATCAACTATAGTAATGGGGTTCTAAGCTCTAGGGTTATTTGCATAAAGCCAGTTTTATTTCATAAGTATTTAGTAATAAAAGACTATTCATTTGCTTAACCAAACTCAAGTGGGAACATTAGTGTCATTCCCACAACTCTATTGTGCTTCAAGTCAAAGTCACCATTCACCTTTCAAGTTCAAATTCACCAGTCATATGTCACATTTTTTAATAGGGTCTGATGACGGAACGGTATGGCCTTTCCAACCGTCTATAACCGTGGACGCGGCTATTCGAATAGTTTTACACTCTGCAGAGGTCGCACACTTTTGCCACAATATTTGCAATAATCCGTCAGGGTTAACTGGCCCTGATTTATCACACTCCGTGTGCGGACTACCAACCATAACCTTTCACTTACATACTCTAGTATAGGCACCTCTCCCCATGAGCTTGGCCTCCCAGTGAAGAAAGACGGTCAGCCTGGGAACTGCACAGGGCTTGGGCCGGACATTCACGTCATTTCACATCATTTCACCTGTAACGGAGGAAGCCTTGGCTTAACCCCTATGACGCTTGTTTAGAGGGAACCCATACTAAAGCACATAAATTTCTAGTTAAGCCCTTACCCATGTTGGGTATTGTGGGGGTACTTTCAAATTGGAATGGTATCACATCCGAACCCAACCATCAGTTTTCGTAAAATTCACCAAGTTATTCACAAGTCATATTCACCTTCAAAATATTTCAATAGAATGATTCATCATTCCAAGGTTTTCAAAGCCATTTCATTTCACATGTTCCCATCTAGAGTAGTCACTTTTATTGGTTTTAGCACTAGTAACTAGTCATGAGGGGTGCTAACTAGCTTTGATTACTCTAGGCTAAATTTGATGCTCTTGTGCTACTCTAGACCAAGTGAATCATAAATCAAAAAGTAACTTTGATAAATCGACATCAATAAAGTTTGTAAGGTAAAAACTTGGGATAGGACTATTAAGCATAAAGTAAAATGTGGTGATGCCTTGCTCTTGTAGAGCTTTGCATTTTGCAAGATTATTAGCTTGCCACAATATAACCTGCATTAGTCTAGCTTGCTCATGGTGATATATTGGATTAGTAATAGCTTGCCTTGATTGGGGTAGTGATCAAAGTTCTCTTCTTCTTCCTCTTGGTAGAAAACCTCCTCTTCTTGATAGTCTCCGGTACTAGCGTCTATAAACGAATACGAGGATACAATCACCAAACAATACTTAAGTAGAATTAATTAGCCTTAATGGCTCACACAAATGATCTAGCATCATCACCTAACATTGCTACCCAGACTTATACTAGGGTTTTCTTACTTAGGGTTAGGAAAATAATTTCCTCTCATTGAAATGTAGATTAGGGTTTCTCTTTAGTTTGGGAGAAATAATTTCCTCTCATTGAATCTTGTTAAGATTTAATCTCCTCAAATAACCATGTATGATCACATGTTGACCAAGCTCAACACTTCACACTTATCATTTGAGAAACATGATTTAAATGAGGTTCTATACCTCATGTAATTTAAATCCTATTTGATTTAATATCCTCAAGTGAGCAAGTATGAGACCATGCAACAAGGGTCATCACATTACTTCATAACACTTGGGAATATGATTTAAATGAGGTGCTACACCTCATAGATTTGAAATGTTCAATTTTGAAATAATGTAAATGGGCTAGTATTGACTACATAGCCAATTTTGGATTCTATCCCATGATCAGGTATAGTAACCATATCATATTTTTGCATATTAAATTAGAGGGGTTGAAATGTGAATTATGAGAATTTGAATCATCTCAAAATTCATTATGGTTGATTTTATAAATTTATTTGA
Organism: Lolium rigidum; assembly: GCF_022539505.1. Taxonomy (NCBI): domain Eukaryota; kingdom Viridiplantae; phylum Streptophyta; class Magnoliopsida; order Poales; family Poaceae; genus Lolium; species Lolium rigidum. Next base: position 239,541,038 of record NC_061514.1, read on the forward strand.
AATCTGAAAACTCTCTGACTTGTTATTTTTACTATTCAAAATCTACAATAGATCTTGATGTTAATCCAGTGGGGTTGGATGAAGCCTTTCATGAGCTTTCTAAATATATAAAAAATTTCAAATTTGGTTCAGTAGATTTGAAGTTATTGGAATTTGAATAAAGCATCTGCAAGCAAAATTGACAGAAATTGATTTATTCGAATTCAAAAGTTGGGCCTAGGCGGGAAAGAGTTTGGGCCGCAGAGGGGGAGAGAGAAGCAGGCCAGCCCAACTAGCACTGCTCACGCCGCGGGCCGCCTGACAGGGTGGGACCCAGCGGTCAGTGTGTTTTGAACGCCGAAGCGGTACGCAGTGCTGCGGGCCGTTAGATTAAAAGAGGATCCAGTGGCTCAGGGAGGTCGTCGTCTTCGGCAAGATCCGACGTGCTGGCGGCGAGCCTAGGGGGTGGGAGAGCTAACCAGGGTCCGGCGAGGCTTGGCGAGGGTGCGCGGCGGTGTTGTCGAGGACGAGGAAGCGAGTGGTGGTCGTGGGAGGAGCGGAGGTGGCCGAAATCGACGACGTCGATGAGCTACTGGCGCGGCGGACTCCGACCAAATTCCGGCGAAATGGTGGCTAATTGAGGAGGGGAAGAGGTTGAGGAGGACGAGAGATGAGTGGGAAGCAAGATGGTGTGATGATTGGAGGCGCGGGTGCTCTCCTTTTATAGGGTTGAGAGGTGGCCGTGGGGTGCGGGCAAGGTCGACAGTGGCGCGGCGTCTCTGAGGCGTGAAGAGGCAAGGCGAGGTGCGCGTGGGATAGACGACGTCTAGGCGGTACTGGTGAGCGTGATGGCATGGCAAACGGGAGACGGAACAGCTCGGGATCATGTCGAGTCTGTCACGGGTACTGGCGGCGATCTTTGAAGAGGACGACGGCGACGGTGCATGCACGGGCTCTGGAGCGTGTCTAGGATGTAGCTGGTGTCGAGGTGATCACGCGTGCGCAAGGAGAGAGGGAGGGGAGGACGACGGTGACGGGGCGACGCAGTGTACTGGCGCGTCCAGAGACGTACCAGTGCACGCTCTGGCGCGCCGTAGCTGGCATGGGCGCGTCTGGGGGCGTAACGTTCGGTGCGTGGGCATGCGTTTCTTTGACTAGGGAAGGTACCAGCGTGCTCTGCGGGGCTTGGTGAGTCTTGCTGACATGGAGAAAGGGACCAGAGAGAGGTGGTGAGGTAGGGTGGCATGGTGAGGTCAATCATGGCCGGCATGGATGCAAAGTGATCATTCCTCGACTTTTATCTGGGCCAAAGTGCATAGTCTGATGCAGAGGAGGTACAGGGTCCATCATGATCTCAATTCAGCACTGGTTTAGGCTTAGAACCATTGGGTATAAGCATGTATGCTCAATGTCTAATAGTGCACACCAAGTGTTTGTGTTAATGGCCGAAAGAGAAAAAGATTTGAAATTTGCATTTCTTTTTGGGGGAGTTGCTTTGAATAAAGATTGGAGTAGGATGGTGGTGGTGGTGGTCAAAATGGTGTTGTTTTGTGAAAAACCAAAATGGGGGTGATCTTCTCTTTGATTCAATGTTGCCACTTGTCTCATTTATAATGGTCAAACTAGGCAGAGTCAATCCTAATGGTCAACACCAAAAATGTTCATCTTGACATGGTCTGGGATGAGGTGGAAAGAAGTTAGGGATTTTGGTTTAAGAATCCTCCAAACCAGGGGTGCAAAGTGAGCATGATGATATAAAAGTGCAATTTGACCATTATCATATGTGAATGGGATTTGAAATTTCCTTTGATTTGATTTGTGTTTCGTTGATGCAAAAGTGTTTGTTTTTGATCTAATAAGGTTTCACAAGCAATGGCACAAGCAATGGTGGCCTTGGTTGAGGATTTGCAAAGTTGGCCAAAGTGTATGTGAGTGAAAATGGTTATTTCTCCATTTCTTCTCTTTCTCTTTAATTGATTTGGTTTTCTCTTGAATCAAAAGTGATTCTTATTAGTTTAGGAACATTTCCAAACCATTGAAACAATTCCAAAAGGCCTAGTTCAAAGATTTGCGAAAATGGCCATAAACACATAAGAGGTGAAATTCCAATTTTCCTTAGTCTCCTATTTTGTTCCCCTTACTTTAATTGGGCATGGTCTAGGGTCCATTTAGGGTTAGATTAGGTTTAGAGGTGGTTTCACACCATTTGGGCAAGGTATGATGGCATAGGTCAAGGTTTGGGTAAAATGGCTATGTGCCACATATGCCCTTATGCAAAAGTTTGTTTCCTTTTTGTTTCTCACTTGAATTGGTTGATAAGTACTAGGTTAGGTTTGTTGATGTTTTCAAAACATCTAAAAAAGGTAAGAAAGCCTAGGTAAATTTTTTAACAAAAATAGCCATAGGCACATAGGCCCTTTTCTTATTTAATTTCTTTTTATTTTGATTTAACTTGGATGATGAAAAGGATAGGGTTTAGGGTTTAAGATCATTTCAAAGTAGTTTACACCAGCATCATGGCAATATCACAACCTATAAGCATGATCACTATGTATCAAACTAAATTTAATAAAAGTTTTTGTTGGTTCCAAATTTTGGAAATAGGGAAATTCATTTTCTTTGTTTTGAAATTTTTGGGATGTTACACCTTCGTCCCTACGAAATTTTTTTTTGGCAAAAGTCAGGAAAGGAATGTGAATGATAATGACGAAATACGAATTATGGGAAAGGAAGTACGGACTTACAGATCGAAAAGATCATCTTCGTTGGCAAAGCCGCCGGATGGTCTCTTTACATGCTAAGCTTTGGCCTCTTCCACCGCTGCATCAACAAAGGCAGCATGATCAGCGTCGTCATCATGCATTGACCCCGCTGTGTCGCTAATATTGTTGGCTGGGAATGGAGGATCAATAAAATCGGCTTCAGAATTTATTGGATCATCGCGTTCATCCTGTAGGTTCGCATTTTCTTCAGTGTGAAATCCTATGGGGGCCGAAGAATATCTTCCCTCAGAAGTATCGGTTGGCAAGTCTTGCGAGTCCTCAGGAGCTATGAGAATCTGTCGAAGTGAAACAAGTAAGGAATAATGGCAGTCGTTCTAATCAAGGTAAACAACGCAGTAAGAACATGAAGAGGAGAATTTACCTCCGTTGGTGGATGATCAACATCAAATGGTGGATGGGAAGATATCAGCGGAATTGAATCTTCTTGGCTGAAGAGAGTGAGGCGCCGAACTTCGTCAAGCAGTTCTTTTTCTGATAACTCGGCATCATTTATCCTAGTCTCGTCCTTAGGACCCGAATATAACTACAGCGGATGAGCCCTAGCCATGATCGGCTGCACTCAACGCTTCAGGAACACAACGGCTACCTCCGTGCCTATCATGGTTTGGCCATCGGCTTCTTTGATCCGAAGAAATTTATCAAATAATTTATCGACTACTGGCTTTTCATCGGGATAAAGATATTCTTCCAAGACTGCTTAGGCTTGGCTTCGAGGACATCGGAGAAGCGAGGAAGCTGGGATCCAGTTATTGAAGAATCCTTAATGTAGAACCACTTCAGTCTCCAACCTTGCACGGATTCTCTCATCGGAAAGTTGAAGTAATTGACTTCTTTTCGAGCGACAAAGCCAACTCCCCCAATAACAAAGGATCCACTGCAACTATTGTACCTTTTCACGAAGAAAATTTTCTTCCATAACCCAAAGTGGGGCTCAATGCCCAAAAACACTTCGCAAAGGGTGATAAAAATGGCAAGGTGAAGGATTGAGTTGGGGGTCAATTTCCATAATTGAATCTCGTAGACTCGAAGAAGATGATGAAGAAATTTGTGGGCAGGGAGCGAGAGACCTCGGTACAAGAACGACAAAAACATCACGGTAAAACCAGCGGGAGGATTAGGCTGCGAAATCGCACCTGGGAGAATGACGTTCCCCTCATCGGAAGAAATCATTCCAAGACTTCGGGCTTTCTTCTCGTCCCGCTTTGTGGTGGTAGATGCCGGCCAGTCACCGGTGTCGAGGGTACTCCTCACCAATGCCCTCCGATAGGGGCTTAGGGTTGATGGAATCTTGTAAGCTGACACGAGACATCGGTTCACAGACAAGCGGGCAGAGCAATTTACCCAGGTTCGGGGCCCTCGATGAGGTAAAACCCTTACATCATGCCTGTCTGTTATTGATTATGATGACAATGGGTTACAATGGGGTGCCGAATAGTTCGGCTGAGATCTCGTCGAGATGGCTATCGCTAGGGTGACCTAGCTCTAAGCTTTTGCTGGCTAAGATTGCTAAGATTGTTCGTGTCCCCCGGCAGCCCCTCTCCTGGCCTTTATATAGGAGGCTAGGTCTCAAGAGGTCTCACCGAGTACGACTAGGTTTACAGTAGTTTTAGATCCGATCTTTCCTTGTTCGATCGCTTCCTTGTCTTGCCCGTCAAGGAACCTTCTGGTGCGCCGTCCTAGTGGCCCATCTCGCCTTCAGGTGTCTTCATGGGTCTCCAATTAGTCAATACAGGATAGGGTAATGTGGGTTACCCGAAGGGTAGTGCCCACGTCAGTAGCCCCCGAGTGTCTAGCCGAAGATAGTTCGGGTAGAGACTAAAGCATGTCTTCTCCTGATGTTCTTCTCCTTCATTGTCCTCGTTCATCTTGAATCTGCTCTGTCTTCATTTTATCGGGTGCGCGTCAGCGCTCCCGATGGGAGTAGCCCCCGAGTCTAGGTACGGATGCTCGCAGTGCGCGTCATCTGGTATATTTTCTTTATGCAAAGGATAATGAGTAACGTGCCCAACTGTTGTTTGGTTAACTGCCGATGGCAAAACAACGTTACCCTACACAGAATCAAGTCCCCGGGCATGATCCTGGAGTGCAAAAAACTTCTATCGGGTGTGCATCACGCGCTCCCGATGGGAGTAGTAGCCCCGAGTGTCCGGGTGTGAGCGCTTGCAATCGAGTGCGGACTCAAACCTTCTTCCTTTGACTCGCTCATTCTGTCGAGTCTTCATTTTATCGGGTGCACGTCAGCGCTCCCGATGGGAGTAGCCCCCGAGTCTAGGTACGGATGCTTACAATCCGTGCGTAGACTTAAGTCCTTCATCCGATAACTTTCCATTTTCCCTTCGAATGCTTCTAGTTTTTTATGACGTCACTGATGACGTGTAATTTCTGTGGGCTGATTGATAGGACGTGACCTGACGGGCCTACCCTAGCTCTGCGCGGGCAGTTTTTAGGGCTTGACCATTGCACGCGTGGCGATCGAGGTATCTCCTCGATTTTCGCACAACGTGGGAATAATGGGCCGCCGGTTCCACTCTTTCTTCAAGCGCCACGTGCTTACATAGCACTTATCTTTTCCTCAAAATCTCCAAAGGGCGAGAAATCTCTAATCTTCTCCATGTTTTCCGTAGCATCTTCTCATTCTTCTCCTTCTTCCTCCCTTTGCCGCTGCTGCGCCGCCACCACTGCTTTTCCAATCTTCATCAGATCTCGCAATGGTGAAGAAGAAGAATCCTGCCGTCGCTGCCAGTTCCACTAGCGGAGGCGCCGCCGCCAAGTCCTCTTCTTCTCTTCCGAAGGGGAGCGCTCCAAGCGCTCCTCCCCCAGCTCCGGCGCCGCCAGCGCCGTTGAGTTCAAAGGTCAAGCCCGGAGATTGGGTGGCATCAACCGTCACCAAGCGTGACGAGAAGAGATCCCGAAGCCTGGGATTGATTTCTTCCGAAGAGGGAAACGTGATCCTTCCAGGTGCGATTTCTCGGCCTGATCCCCCTGCTGGCTTTACCGTGATGTTCTTATCTTTCCTGTCACCGAGGCCTTTCGCTTCCTACTCATGGATTCCTCCTCCACCTCTTGCGGACGTACGAAATTCAACTATGGCAACTTACCCCCAACTCAATCCTCCACGTTGCTGTGTTCATCACCCTTTGCGAGGCGTTTCCGGGTATCGAACCTCATTTCGGGCTGTGGAAAAAGATCTTCTATGTGAAGAGATACAGACAGCGATAATGGATACTTTGTCACCGGAGGAGTGGGGTTTGTAGCTTGTTCAGAGGTCAATTACTTCAATTTCCCAATGAGAGAGTCCGTGCAAGGGTGGAGGCTGAAATGGTTTTACATCAAGGACTCCCTGTCACCCGAATCTCAGCTTCCTTGCTTTGCCGATGTTTCCGAAGCCAAGCCCAAGGATTCCTGGAAGAATATCCTCTCACCCGATGAAAGAGTAGCAGCCGAAGAACTATTTACCAAATTCCTTCGAATCAAAGAGGCCGATAGCCAAACTATGATCGGCACAGAGGTGGCAGCGGTATTCTTGAAACGTCGAGTGCAACCAGCCATGGCCGAGTTCACCCGATGTGGTTGTACTCGGGTCCAAAGGACGAGACCAGGATTAACGCTGCCGATCCGTCGGAAAAGGAGTTGCTTGATGAAGTCCGTCGTCTTACTTCCTTTACCCAGGAAGATTCGATTCCGTTGGTTTCTTCTTACACTCCCCTTGACGCTGACCATCCACCATCAAAGGTATTTTTTCTTTCTTCACGTCCTCATTATGCTTGCTTTTTCTTGGCCGACATGGTTTCCATTGTTCTTACTTGTTATTTTCTTTGACAGATCCCCATAGTTTCCGAAAATATGCATGATTCGCCGGATGATACTTCGAGGGGAGAGGATCCTCAATCCCCGTAGATGTTCACACTCGTCGAGCACACGAGCCCAGAGGACAAATATAATGGTCCGATAGATTTTGAAGTTGCTCACTCCGACCTTCCTTCCTCAGCCGATGACGCTGGTGACGCAGATGGATCAATGCGTAATGACAACGCTGATCGTGATACCTTTGTTGATGCAGCTGCGGAGGAGGCCAGGGCTTCACCTGCGAAGAGATCAACCGGCGGCTTTGCCGATGAAGATGATCTCTTCGACATGTAAGCAGTTTCTTCTCTGAAGTTACATTTGCCCTTTTATTTTTCATACTCCTTTTATAACCATTGTCAGGCATTCCTCTTTGCAGCGACGAAGGCTTTATCGAGCCTCCGACTAAGAAAGCCAAATCTGACGCTGCCCCGCCGGCCATACTAGCTTCCGAAGCTTCGGCTCCTAAGGCAGCCCCTACGGCTCAAGCATCAACAGCTTCTTCTCTTTCCAAGGGGAAAGATGCTTCTCCAACTACTGCCGCCGCGACTCCACCTTCTGTAAGTCCTTTTCTAATTGTGATGCAAATCTCTTGGAGCGTGCTTTGCTTAACAATTTCTTGGTAAAACGTCCTTCTTTCTTAAGGACCTGCGAGGCGTTATTTCCTCTTTGGAGGCCTTTGCCTCCCAATTCACTTCTCTGGAAGCTGACAAGGCTCGGCTACAAGAGGAAGTCAAATCTTCCTCCTTGAAATTGGATGGCGCAGTCAAGATAGCTGCTGAGGCTCGCCAAGAGGTTGACTCTCTGAAGGTGGAACTGGGCAAGCTAAAAGAGAAGTTGAAGGAGGAGGAAGCATCCAGGCTGGTGGCTGAAGCTCGGGCAGCCGAAAAGGATGAAATCCTTCGTCAGTCTTCTTTGGCCTTGCTTGGTAATTTTTATACACCTATGTCGATTGATGTACTTATGGATTCGATCCTTTTGCCAATGTACTTTTTTCTTTCTTTTTCCTGCAGAAGCGGCAAATATCCCTGCTGATGCCCTGGACAGAGTTCCAAACAACTCTCCAGCAAATGCTATGTCGATGATTCTTGCCTCTCACCAGCTTACGCGGGAGCTTCTTATAAAGGGGAAGGGTGCCCTGGCGCGGATGCACTCGATGATTTTCCCCGAGATCAAGCAGGAGAAGACCCTGGGGCAGCTGGTCGATGCCTTCGCGGTTGACACCAAGGAGGTTATCGATGTATTCAAGCGTACATCGCGCACTTATGGTGCCGTCCTTGCCTTCCAGCTTATGATGGGTTACGGCTTTAAGGGTGACATCGAAGAAATGACCAAGGAGCTGCCGAAAGAGCAAGACGGGCACCTTGTTGACCTAAGCGCCTTTAAAGCGTCTGCCCTTACTTGTGCTCGCCAGCTCCTTGATACGTCTCCGACGTATCGATAATTTCTTATGTTCCATGCCACATTATTGATGATATCTACATGTTTTATGCATACTTTATGTCATTATTATGCGTTTTCCGGAACTAACCTATTGACGAGATGCCGAAGGGCCGGTTCCTGTTTTCTCGCTGTTTTTGGTTCCGGAAATCCTAGTAAGGAAATATTCTCGGAATCGGACGAAATCAACGCCCAGCATCCTATTTTTCCACGAAGCTTCCAGAACACCCGAGAGCCACCAGAGGGGAGCCCGGGTGGGCCCAGACGATAGCCCGGCGCGGCCTAGGGGGGGGAGGGCGCGCTCCCCTAGCGTGTCGTCGCCCCGTTGACCTTCTGACTCCGCCTCTTCGCCTATATAAAGGTCCCTGACCTAAAACTTCGATACGGAAAAGCCACGGTACGAGAAACCTTCCAGAGCCGCCGTCATCGCGAAGCCAAGATCTGGGGGACAGGAGTCTATGTTCCGGCACGCCGCCGGGACGGGGAAGTGCCCCCGGAAGGCTCCTCCATCGACACCACCGCCAACTTCATCAACGCTGTTGTCTCCCATGAGGAGGGAGTAGTTCTCCATCGAGGCTCGGGGCTGTACCGGGAGCTATGTGGTTCATCTCTCTCCTATGTACTTCAATACAATAATCTCATGAGCTTCCTTACATGATTGAGATTCATATGATGATGCTTGTAATCTAGATGTCATTATGCTAGTCAAGTGGGTTTTACTTATGTGATCTCCGGAGACTTCTTGTCCCACGTGTGTAAAGGTGACAGTGTGTGCACCGTGTGGGTCTCTTAGGCTATATTTCATAGAATACTTATTCACTGTTATGAATGGCATAGTGAAGTGCTTATTTATATCTCTTTATGATTGCGATGTGTTTTGTATCACAATTTATCTATGTGCTACTCTAGTGATGTTATTAAAGTAGTTTTATACCTCCTGCACGGTGTAATGGTGACAGTGTGTGCATCCGTGTTAGTACTTGGCGTAGGCTATGATATGATCTCTTGTAGATTATGAAGTTAACTATTGCTATGATAGTACTGATGTGATCTATGCCTCCTTTCGTAGTGTGAAGGTGACAGTGTGCATGCTATGTTAGTACTTGGTTTAGTCGTGTTGATCTTTCATGCACTCTAAGGTTATTTAAATATGAACATTGAATATTGTGGAGCTTGTTAACTCCGGCATTGAGGGTTCGTGTAATCCTACGCAATTAGTGGTGTTCATCATCCAACAAGAGAGTGTAGAGTATGCATTTATCTATTCTGTTATGTGATCAAAGTTGAGAGAGTCCACTAGTGAAAGTCTAATCCCTAGGCCTTGTTCCTAAATACTGCTATCGCTGTTTGTTTACTGTTTTACTGCGTTGCTACTGTTGCGTTACTACTGCTTGTTTACTGTCCTGGGCAAAGCACTTTTCTGGTGCCGTTGCCACTTGCTCATACTTATTTATACCACCTGTATTTCACTATCTCTTCGCCGAACTAGTGCACCTATTAGGTGTGTTGGGGACACAAGAGACTTCTTGCTTTGTGGTTGCGGGGTTGCATGAGAGGGATATCTTTGACCTCTTCCTCCCCGAGTTCGATAAACCTTGGGTGATCCACTTAAGGGAAACTTGCTGCTGTTCTACAAACCTCTGCTCTTGGAGGCCCAACACTGTCTACAAGAATAGAAGCACCCGTAGACATCAAGCTATTTTCTGGCGCCGTTGCCGGGGAGGAAAGGTAAAAGGCACTCATACTCCGGTCCCAGGTAAAGTACTTTTCTATTGCCGTTGTGTGTGTGCTCGAAGCTATTTCCTTTAGATCCTGCAATTGCATCTTTTTGTTTCTTGTTTACACTAGTTTGGCATAACGGATAACAATGAGCTTCTTATTCTATTTCCTGATTTAAGACATGGATGGTTTGATGCGAAAATTAAAAAACCTATGGAATCTTATTTGCATGCTGGTAGTAATATTAGTATGAACTCTTTGAACACCATTGTTGATAATGATATGGAAAATTCTAAGCTTGGGGAAGCTGGCTTTGATGAGCATGATATTTTTAGTCCCCCAAGCATTGAGGAGAAAATTTTCTTTGATGATGCTTTGCCGCCTATTTATGATGATTATAATGATAGTAGTCTTTTAGTACCGCCTGTTATGGAGGATAAATTTGATTATGATTACAATATGCCTCCTATATTTGATGATGAGAATAATAATGATAGCTACTTTGTTGAATTTGCTCCCACTACAACTAATAAAATTGATTATGCTTATGTGGAGAGTAATAATTTTATGCATGAGACTCATGATAAGAATGTTTCATTTGATAGTTATATTGTTGAGTTTGCTCATGATGCTACTGAAAGTTATTATGAGAGAGGAAAATATGGTTGTAGAAATTTTCATGTTACTAAAATGCCTCTCTATGTGCTGAAATTTTTGAAGCTACACTTGTTTTATCTTCCTATGCTTGTCACTTTGCTCTTCATGAACTTGTTTATTTACAAGATTCCTATGCATAGGAAGCATGTTAGACTTAAATGTGTTTTGAATTTGCCTCTTGATGCTCTCTTTTGCTTCAACTACTATTTCTTGCGAGTGCATCGTTAAAACTGCTGAGCCCATCTTAATGGCTATAAAGAAAGAACTTCTTGGGAGATAACCCATGTGTTTATTTTGCTACAGTACCTCTATTTTATATTTGTGTCTTGGAAGTTGTTACTACTGTAGCAACCTCTCCTTATCTTAGTTTTGTGCTTTGTTGTGCCAAGTAAAGTCGTTGATAGTAAGGTTCATACTAGATTTGGATTACTGCGCAGTTATAGATTTCTTTGCTGTCACGAATTTCGACCTGCCTCTCTGTAGGTAGCTCATAAAAATATGCCAATTTACGTGCGTGATCCTCAGATATGTACGCAACTTTCATTCAATTTGGGCATTTTCATTTGAGCAAGTCTGGTGCCTCAATAAAATCCATCTTTACGGACTGTTCTGTTTTGACAGATTCTGCCTTTTATTTCGCAGTTCCAGATTTCTTTGCTGTCACGAATCTGGGTCTACCTCCCTGTAGGTAGCTCAGAAAATTAAGCCAATTTACGTGCATGATCCTCAGATATGTACGCAACTTTCATTCAATTTGAGCATTTTCATTTGAGCAAGTCTGGTGGCCTAATAAAATCCATCTTTACGGACTGTTCTGTTTTGACAGATTCTGCCTTTTATTTCACATTGCCTCTTTTGCTATGTTGGATGAATTTCTTTGATCCATTAATGTCCAGTAGCTTTATGCAATGTCCAGAAGTGTTAAGAATGATTGTGTCACCTCTGAACATGTTAATTTTTATTGTGCACTAACCCTCTATTGAGTTTGTTTCGAGTTTGGTGTGGAGGAAGTTTTCAAGGGTCAAGAGAGGAGGATGATATACTACGATCAAGAAGAGTGAAAAGTCTAAGCTTGGGGATGCCCCCGGTGGTTCATCCCTGCATATTTCAAGAAGACTCACGCATCTAAGCTTGGGGATGCCCAAGGCATCCCCTTCTTCATCGACAAATTATCAGGTTTCTTCTCTTGAAACTATATTTTTATTCGGTCACATCGGGAGAGAGACACGCTCCGCTGGTTCATATGAACACATGTGTTCCTAGCTTTTAATGTTCATGGCGAAGGTTGAAACTGCTTCGTTAATTGTTATATGGTTGGAAACGGGAAATGCTACATGTAGTAATTGGTAAAATGTCTTGGATAATGTGATACTTGGAAATTGTTGTGCTCATGTTTAAGCTCTTGCATCATATACTTTGCACCCATTAATGAAGAAACACCTAGAGCTTGCTAAATTTGGTTTGCATATTTGGTCTCTCTAAAGTCTAGATAATTTCTAGTATTGAGTTTTGAAACAACAAGGAAGACGGTGTAGAGTCTTATAATGTTTTCAATATGTCTTTTATGTGAGTTTTGCTGTACCGGTTCATCCTTGTGTTTGTTTCAAATAACCTTGCTAGCCTAAAACTTGTATCGAGAGGGAATACTTCTCATGCATCCAAAATCCTTGAGCCAACCACTATGCCATTTGTGTCCACCATACCTACCTACTACATGGTATTTCTCCGCCATTCCAAAGTAAATTGCTTGAGTGCTACCTTTAAAATTTCCATTCTTTACCTTTGCAATATATAGCTCATGGGACAAATAGCTTAAAAACTATCGTGGTATTGAATATTTACTTATGCACTTTATCTCTTATTAAGTTGCTTGTTGTGCGATAACCATGTTTTCTGGGGACGCCATCAACTACTCTTTGTTGAATATCATGTCAGTTGCTATGCATGTCCGTCTTGTCTGAAGTAAGGGAGATCTACCACTTTAATGGTTAGAGCATGCATATTGTTAGAGAAGAACATTGGGCCGCTAACTAAAGCCATGAATCATGGTGGAAGTTTCATTTTTGGACATATATCCTCAATCTCATATGAGAACACTAATTGTTGCTACATGCTTATGCATTAAAGAGGAGTCCATTATCTATTGTCCATGTTGTCCCGGTATGGATGTCTAAGTTGAGAATAATCAAAAGCGAGAAATCCAAAATGCGAGCTTTCTCCTTAGACCTTTGTATAGGCGGCATGGAGGTACCCCTTTGTGACACTTGGTTAAAACATGTGTATTGCGATGATCCCGGTAGTCCAAGCTAATTAGGACAAGGTGCGGGCACTATTAGTATACTATGCATGAGGCTTGCAACTTGTAAGATATAATTTACATGATACATATGCTTTATTACTACCGTTGACAAAATTGTTTCTTGTTTTCAGAACCAAAGCTCTAGCACATATATAGCAATCGATGCTTTCCTCTTTGAAGGACCTTTCTTTTACTTTTATGTTGAGTCAGTTCACCTATTTCTCTCCACCTCAAAAAGCAAACACTTGTGTGAACTGTGCATTGATTCCTACATACTTGCATATTGCACTTGTTATATTACTCTATGTTGACAATTATCCATGAGATATACATGTTATAAGTTGAAAGCAACCGCTGAAACTTAATCTTCCTTTGTGTTGCTTCAATACCTTTACTTTAATTTATTGCTTTATGAGTTAACTCTTATGCAAGACTTATTGATGCTTGTCTTTAAGTACTATTCATGAAAAGTCTTTGCTTTATGATTCATTTGTTTACTCATGCCATTACCATTGTTTTGATCGCTGCATTCATTACATATGTTTACAATAGTATGATCAAGGTTATGATGGCATGTCACTCCAGAAATTATCTTTGTTATCGTTTACCTGCTCGGGACGAGCAGGAACTAAGCTTGGGGATGCTGATACGTCTCCGACGTATCGATAATTTCTTATGTTCCATGCCACATTATTGATGATATCTACATGTTTTATGCATACTTTATGTCATTATTATGCGTTTTCCGGAACTAACCTATTGACGAGATGCCGAAGGGCCAGTTCCTGTTTTCTGTTGTTTTTGGTTCCAGAAATCCTAGTAAGGAAATATTCTCGGAATCGGACGAAATCAAGGCCCAGCATCCTATTTTTCCACGAAGCTTCCAGAACACCCGAGAGTCGCCAGAGGGGGGCCCTGTGGGCCCCAGACGATAGCCCGGCGCGGCCTAGGGGGGGCGCCCCCCTAGCGTGTCGTCGCCCCGTTGACCTTCTGACGCCGCCTCTTCGCCTATATAAAGGTCCCTGACCTAAAACTTCGATACGGAAAAGCCACGGTACGAGAAACCTTCCAGAGCCGCCGCCATCACGAAGCCAAGATCTGGGGGACAGGAGTCTCTGTTCCGGCACGTCGCCGGGACGGGGAAGTGCCCCCGGAAGGCTCCTCCATCGACACCACCGCCATCTTCATCAACGCTGATGTCTCCCATGAGGAGGGAGTAGTTCTCCATCGAGGCTCGGGGCTGTACCGGTAGCTATGTGGTTCATCTCTCTCCTATGTACTTCAATACAATAATCTCATGAGCTGCCTTACATGATTGAGATTCATATGATGATGCTTGTAATCTAGATGTCATTATGCTAGTCAAGTGGGTTTTACTTATGTGATCTCCGGAGACTCCTTGTCCCACGTGTGTAAAGGTGACAGTGTGTGCACTGTGTGGGTCTCTTAGGCTATATTTCACAGAATACTTATTCACTGTTATGAATGGCATAGTGAAGTGCTTATTTATATCTCTTTATGATTGCGATGTGTTTTGTATCACAATTTATCTATGTGCTACTCTAGTGATGTTATTAAAGTAGTTTTATTCCTCCTGCACGGTGTAATGGTGACAGTGTGTGCATCCGTGTTAGTACTTGGCGTAGGCTATGATTATGATCTCTTGTAGATTATGAAGTTAACTATTGCTATGATAGTATTGATGTGATCTATGCCTCCTTTCGTAGTGTGAAGGTGACAGTGCGCATGTTATGTTAGTACTTGGTTTAGTCGTGTTGATCTTTCATGCACTCTAAGGTTATTTAAATATGAATATTGAATATTGTGGAGCTTGTTAACTCCGGCATTGAGGGTTCGTGTAATCCTACGCAATTAGTGGTGTTCATCATCCAACAAGAGAGTGTAGAGTATGCATTTATCTATTCTGTTATGTGATCAAAGTTGAGAGTGTCCACTAGTGAAAGTCTAATCCCTAGGCCTTGTTCCTAAATATCGCTATCGCTGTTTGTTTACTTGTTTTACTTGCGTTACTACTGCTGCGTTACTACTGCTTGTTTACTCGTCCTGGGCAAAGCACTTTTCCGGTGCCGTTGCCACTTGCTCATACTTATTTATACCACCTGTATTTCACTATCTCTTCGCCGAACTAGTGCACCTATTAGGTGTGTTGGGGACACAAGAGACTTCTTGCTTTGTGGTTGCGGGGTTGCATGAGAGGGATATCTTTGACCTCTTCCTCCCTGAGTTCGATAAACCTTGGGTGATCCACTTAAGGGAAACTTGCTGCTGTTCTACAAACCTCTGCTCTTGGAGGCCCAACACTGTCTACAAGAATAGAAGCACCCGTAGACATCACTCCTTGAACTGGTTTCATCAAGGAAGTCGTCGACTGGACCCAGTTTATCGACTCAGACCCAGGCCCCTTGATTCTTGTAGCAAACTTGTGCTTGAGCTGATGTGAAACATTGTTCTGCCGCAAAACTTATGCTTGTAATAAACTCTGTGCTAGCAATGTTGTTAGCACACTTTTGTTATGATATTTCTTCTTGTACTTCTCCCGATGGGAGTTACTTCGGATGCTTAGCTGTACCAAATCCATCATCCTTTTGTAACGGTTTTCCCTGCAGGTCTTCCCAGTGCCCTCGTTTGTTGATGACTCTTCGGGTGCCCTTCCTGAAAGTGATCGGATCCAGCGTATGAAGGATCGGATTACGCAGATGGAGAAGGACCTGCGCAGCACTTATACCTTGGCTGCTATTGTCAATAAGAAGAGCGAGATTGCAGCCGACGTGGAACGGTACACTCTTACTGAGCTGCATAAAGCTACCGAGGGTTTGAACTGTAAGTTTCCTGATTCCTTTGCCCTTTTGTCAGCAACGCCTTGTCTGACTCTTTATTGATTCTTTTGCCAGTCATAGCTTTGAATCGTGCGGAAGAGAACAAGCGGATACACGAGCGAGTGCATGCTTTAACCCAGCTTTCCTCATCCGAAGAGATTTTCTGGCGAGAACACTCGAAGGCTTCGGCTGTTGCGAAATTTCAGGATCGGGTCCAACAAGTCCACCAATTCTTTGACCTGTGTTACAAAGCTATGAGAGTGGTTTGGAAGACGATGTTTCCTTTGAATGCAATTCCCCCTATGCTTTTAACTCTGGTGTCCGAATTTGGGAACGCCAAGAAGATTCGGGATTTGGTGAGAGCTCAAGTTTTTGCAGGGGCCAAGTGTACGCTTGCCCTTGTGCTTGCTCGTTATCCCTCAGCCTGTTTGCTATCTATTGCCAACGCAACTAGCGATTTTGAAGAACTGTACCCGAAGGTATTATTGCCTGCCAACATAATTATCGACAGGCTTGGGGAGGAGTCGAAGGTACCTGAAGAAAGGGAAACTCCGCAAGGGTGATGTTAGGGTGTAAAGTTATTTTTGTAAGATGAATTGCATTGGCTAATCCATCCAAGTGTTAGGATTGTTAAACCGAAACTTGTTAGTTGGTAAATACATGAATATGTACTTTTACCGTGCCGTTGGCAAATTTTTGAAGGAGCAAATCTTAGTTGCCCGTTATATGCGTGTATACTGGTTGGTCAACAAATCATTATGAGTGATCAGCTCGTGTTGCAGGTTTTGCTAAACCTGTTGTATGCGCAACTTTGCTTTCAACCGATTGTAAGTTTCGACAGTCACTCCCGAATGTTTCGGGTGCAATGATTCTGCCAATGAGCCCGTTGTTCTTTGATATTTCCACAAGTGAAATATCGAACGTGGGTTGTTTTATGTTTTCCAAACTCTTGCTTTTTGCGGCACTCGTAGAGGCATCTGAAGCAGAGGGAAGGATTAATGTCCTTGTTTTTCTTTGCAGCACTCGTAGAATTTTTTCCCTTGGGGCGCAATCTTCTGCCGCGCGTTACGTTGTACCGTTACTTGTAAGCAAGGTTCACGGTGGCGCGGTCATAGATGCTTTAAATTACTGCAATGCTTAACAAGAATTGAAACTTAAGTGCTCATTGATAGGATAAATATGAAACTAGAGGGCGGAAAAGGTTGGCCCTGTGTAAAGTAAAGGGAAAAAATTTAAAGACTAAGGAAGTGCTTTATCAGGTTCTTCTCATCTTCGACAGCATCTTCTGATTTCTTCGTCATGCTAGTGGTTGCTGCAGCGTTGTTGATTTCGCCAGGGGCTTGGGCAGCGATTGTCAGTGCCTTGCTGCCTCCTATATCTTCTGCATCGGCAACTGCCGAAGCTTGTGCTGCCGAAGCTTTTGCTGCCGAGGCTTCAAGAGCAAGGTTGGCTGGCTTCTTCTTGGTTTCTCTGTCATGTTTTTCCTCCTTGATTTCTCGTATCGTCAGCTTGGGCGGAGGATCGATAGTTTCTCGCTGTGGCCCAAACTTTGCAGCAATCCTTTGAAAATCACGATCACAATTGTCCGAGCGTGAGAAACTTCCATGGACTATGATGTTCGTTCCATTGTTCCCAGGCATTTTCAGCTTGAGGTATGCATAGTGCGGCACAACCATGAACTTGGCATAAGCTGGTCTCCCGAGTATGGCGTGATACTGTGATTCCCAGTTCACGACTTCGAACTCGATCTTCTCCTTCCTGAAATTGTCGGGTTTGCCGAAGACGACGTTCAGGTATGCTTTGCCAAGAGAGTACGCTGGTGAAGTAGGGAGAATCCCATGGAAGCGGGTGTCTGATTCTTCTAACATTCTCATGGTGATCCCCATACTTTGAATTGTGTCAAGGAATATCAGATTGAGTCCACTTCCTCCGTCCATGAAGACTTTGCTCATCTTGAACCCTCCTATATGTGCTTCGACCACTAGGGCGGCGTGTCCTGGTTTTGGTATAGTCATCGGGTGATCCGCTCGGCTGAACGTGATGTTCTGAGACGACCACTCGACATACTCAGGGATGTTTGCCATGACGCTTTCTGCCAGGTTGATTTCTCGGGTGAGCTTCTTCATTTCCCTCCTTGAAACGCCTGTCCTGTGGATCATACTCATCTGCCCACGTGGTGGTGGAAATGCCTCGTTGGGTTGATGAGGTTGAGCTTGCTGGACCTGATGTTGTGGTGGGGGTGGTGGTGGTGGCGGTGGAAGCTGTTGCTGGCCTGCCTGCTGGATGAGTTTATGCATATCGATGAACTGTCGACAGTCTCTGAGCAGGTGGCTAGACTTTATTTTACCATCCTTGGAATCGGTATACGAATGCAGGTAGCGGGGGCGTTGATCCGCTCAGCGTAGGGTAGTTCGGGAGTTCTCTCGTTGTCGTGGTTTAAAGTTGCCACGGTTCCCAGAGTTGTTCCGATTACCGTCCTGTCGATCATCTCGCCTGTCATCGTACCGATCATCCTGCCGATCAGAGTAGCCTGCGGCCACCAAGTTATTGCCATCGTAGCTGCGGTTCTTCCTTCTCTTGTTGCGATCCCTTCGACCACCCGAATCATGATTCGGCTGGTCATCCTCTTCATCGTCGCTGCGCTGTCGTGGCTTTCGAACGTTGTCTTCGCCATCGGTCCAGCTGTTGGCGATTTCCATTAACTTGGTTATGGTTTTCGGCTTCTTGCGCCCAAGTTCTTCTATATAGCTTTCACGTCGGATGCCATCACTAAAGGCCTCGATTGCTCTGTCGATAGATACGTCTTCCGCAGCGTTCAGGAGCTTGGTGAATCTCCCGATGTATGCGCGCATCGACTCCTTCTGCTTTTGCTGACAATGCCGTAACTCCTCGATCCCGACGGGCCTTTTGTAGGTTGCTTGGAAGTTGGCGACGAAGGCTTCCACTAGGTCGTCCCATGACTTGATGGAACCCTTCGGCAGACCTCTTAGCCAGGCTCGCGCTGAGTCCTTTAGGTAAAGCTGCAGGCACTGCATTGCTGCTATCTGGTTCCCTTTTTGCAGGATCACTGTCTGTAGATAGTCCTCTATCCAGGATCTCGGTTCCTGCTGCCCATCGTACTTGGCAGCGTCAGTAGGGGTAGGTTTGAACTTTTTAGGTGGCATTGCCTCCCGAATTTTGTAGCTTAAACAATCGGCTCCCCTAAGCTCGCCGTCGTTCTCCTGGGTGCCGTCCGAAGAACCGCTGTCGAGTTCCTCTCTGGCGGCGCGTCGCCGCCTTGCCTTGTCGATCCTACTATGAGTAATTTCATCCCGAGCATCCCTTGCGTGGTGTTTTGACCCACTGGCCTGCAACGTGGTCTTTTCCTTCCGCGGAACTAGATTATCTCCTAATATCGCGAGACATTCTAAGGCACCGCGGTGAGCCTGTGCCATGGATCCTTCGGGACGCTGGTTAATGAGGTATGCTGCAAGGTTGGTTGTTGCTCCCGCAACGGTTTTTGGCCGTGGCATGCCCGCGGTGTCCGTAGTCATAAAGGACTTGGTCAGGTTTGACGTTATCTCCCTTGCATCATCTTCCGAAAGCCTGGACATCCTTGATCGATGCTTGCCTCCTCCGTGGGTACTTCGAGAGGCACTTCCCTGCGAGCCCCTTCGTCGTTCGCTGGATCGGTCTGCCGCAGATAGGCGTCTCTCGAGGGTGGCTTGCTCCTTAGATAGGCGCTCATGATTTTTCTCCAATATGGAGCGGTAAGCATTGAGAGTGCCGACCGTGGTTCCCGCCGGAAGTGGTGTGTCGTTAAGCACGGCTGCCTTGGATGCTGCCCACTCCTCCTCTGCGATGGTGTGGTCGCTGTTGTTGTTGCTGGCGCTGTTCCCAAAACTAGCTCGCCTGGTGGAACGGGGGGTGCGATCTCCGTCTCCCCTGTTAGCGACATAAACTTGGAGGGGCGCCACTCTTCGGGTGTCTCCTTGGGTGATGCTGTCGATGCTGTCCTCTCCCGATGAATAGTAGGCATTGCAGATAAACGGCGTGTCGCTCGACCCTAGTCCGTGCCTGGTGTCGCAGTTCGTGCAGTAGTACGAGGTTAACTCCAAGGTCGCGGGATTATCGGATCCGACTGACATGGAGGATGCCGAACGGGGAGCCGAAGGTGCGGATAGACTCGACGGGCTTGTCAGGCCAGCCAAAAGGTCGAATGACGACGATGCGCTTGGACTCGTCGACCTGGAGATGGGAGATTCCAGCAGCCGAAGAATTCCTTCTGAGTTGACGTTGTAGTGGACGTTCCCGAAGGCCATCTCCATATTGCCTTGTAGACCGGAGAAAGTCGAGCGAGACGAATCGCTATGTGGGGTGAACTCGTAGGAACCGAAACGAATCGGGCTTCCCAAACGAGGCGATGACGGTGTTGATGAAGCTGCCGATGACATGTCGGGTTCAGCCGATGTCCGATCTTGTGCCGAGAGGCTTCCCACAGACGGCGCCAATTGTCGAGGGTACTCCTCGCCAATGCCCTCCGATAGGGGCTTAGGGTTGATGGAATCCTGTAAGCTGACACGAGACATCGGTTCACAGACAAGCGGGGAGAGCAATTTACCCAGGTTCGGGGCCCTCGATGAGGTAAAACCCTTACGTCCTGCCTGTCTGTTCTTGATTATGATGACAATGGGTTACAATGGGGTGCCGAATAGTTCGGCTGAGATCTCGTCGAGATGGCTATCGCTAGGGTGACCTAGCTCTAAGCTTTTGCTGGCTAAGATTGCTAAGATTGTTCGTGTCCCCCGGAAGCCCCTCTCCTGGCCTTCATATAGGAGCCTAGGTCTCAAGAGGTCTCACCGAGTACGACTAGGTTTACAGTAGTTTTAGATCCGATCTTTCCTTGTTCGATCGCTTCCTTGTCTTGCCCGTCAAGGAACCTTCTGGTGCGCCGTCCTAGTGGCCCATCTCGCCTTCAGGTGTCTTCATGGGCCTCCAATTAGTCAATACAGGATAGGGTAATGTGGGTTACCCGAAGGGTAGTGCCCACGTCAACTGGGGGAGGGCCCAGCCATGGAGCTTGATGGCGCTGGCGGTGCCAGAGCTGGGGGAGGAGCATCTGGAGCGCCTCTCCTCGGTGGATTGGGAGAAACCTTTGCGGCGGCGCCGCTACTCGCAGCGCTGGCAGCGACGGTGGAGTTCTTCTTCTTCACCATCGTCGGATCTGATGAAGATCTGGAAGCGGGGGCGGCGGCGACGCAGCGGTTTTGAGTGAAGAAGATGAAAGAAAGAGAAGAGGATGCGAGGATGAAGTATGGAAAAGGGAAAGTTTGATCTGAAAGATTATAAAGTGCAAAGAAATCTAAGGAATGAGTGGGCACATGTCGTTGTCTCCGATTCATTAACAGGATCCTCTTTTCATCATAGATTGCAGAAATCGAGGAGGCGCCATGGTAACTGTACGCGAGCAGCAATCATTTCTTGAAAACAGAACCACGCAGAAGTAGGATCGGCCCGTCAGGCCACGTCTTGTCAATCAAACCACAGCAGTGGTTGCGTCATCAGTGACGTCATGAAGCCCGCTGAAAGCATCCGAAGGAAAACAAGAAGCATCGGGTGGTCAACTTGAGTCTATGCACGGATCGCACCCGATAGACCTAAACTCGAAGATATTCCTATGAAGAAATATTTGAAGAAAATCTCAGCTCGAGTCTGCACCCATCGGGAGCGCTAGACGCGCACCCGATAAAACTTTTTTGCACTCCAGGATCATGCCCGGGGACTTGATTCTGTGTAGGGTAACATTGTTTTGCCATCAGCAGTTAACCAGCAAAGCTGGGCACGTTACTCAATATCCTTTACGCGTTCAAAACCTTACTGAAAAGTACAAGCTCCGATTAAAATGTATCGGGTGACCTATGAAGACCTGCAGAAAACTTCGGCAGAAGAAGACGTTTGAGTAGCACAACTTGAATCTACGCATGGATCGCAAGCATCCGCACCTAGATTCGGGGGCTACTCCCATCAGGAGCGCTGGACGCGCAACCGATAGAAGAATATGATGCTGTTAAAAGATGGACGAGAACAATCAAAGGAGAAGAACGTTTGGTGGAGGCATGCTTTAGTCTCTACCCGAAAAATCTTCGGCTAGACACTCGGGGACTACTGACGTGGGCATTACCCTTCGGGTAACCGACATTGCCCTATCCTGTACGGCCCAGCTGGAGGCCCATGAAGATACCCGATGGCAAGGTGGGCCACTAGGACGGTGTTGAGGAAGATTCCTTGAAGTACAAGACGAAGAGGAGCCGAACAAAGGAAAGTTTAGAGCTAGGTCTTTTGTAAACCTAGTCGTACCCGGACAGATCTCTTGAGACCTGGCCTCCTATATAAAGGCCAGGATAGGGGCTGCCGAGGGACACAATCAATCATAGCAGCTTTAGCCACCAGAAGTCTAGAGCTAGGTCGCCGTAGCACTTAGCCTCTCGACGAGATCACAGCCGAAACCTTTGGCACCCCATTGTAACCCGATATTTTCATAATCAAGATCAGATAGGCAGGACATAAGGGTTTTACCTCATCGAGGGCCCCGAACCTGGGTAAATCGCTCTCCCCCGCTTGTCTGTTAACCGATGTCTCGTGTCAGCCTACAGGATTCCATCAACCCTAAGCCCCAATCGGAGGGCATTGACGAGGAGTACCCTCGACAACATCCATGGTTAACGATTTGTTACACACACCGAAAGATGATTCATTACAACACAACTCGGGGTAAATGGAGAAGACACATCGGCAACGACCGCCTCCGTGTTCATGGTCAAAGCAGTTGAAGAAGCTCCACCATCTTGCCTTGGATCTAGAAAGAGGGAAGAGATTGAATGGGGGGATGGTGGATTTCAAAATCGGCAGTGAGAGTGGAGCTAGGGGAGCTATTTCCGGTGGGCGGTGACCGAAGTTCTCCCGCCCCATTTTTGATGCATTGCGAGAGCTCGTGACATCTCCGTCGGCTGCAGTTTCTCGTATGCGGCATTGTCCCTTTTGCACGCAGTGAGGGCAGCTCGCTAGAAACGACCGATTCAGCTGTTCTCCTAGGGATTGACCCGAATATGCTTTGAGGGGCATGCGGGCCACAACTTGCATGGCGGGCAATCATCCAATCGGACCACTTTGGGCCCCTCCGGGGCCTATCTTGACTCCATATGGATAGCCAATGACGCCCTTATTGAAGCATATTTTCACTGTGCATCTCAAGGCTTTAAAGATTTAATATTTTTTCTAAATCTCAGCACAACCAGGTTGAAGCGAGTGCAACCAAAAAAAAAGCTTTGACCAACATCTCTTTTCTGCCAAGTGCCAAAATACAGGTTTGACCTTGATTCATGTAAGACTTTGAGATGCAAGATTTAACACTTCGTGTGCAAGTCTCCTCGAGTTATCAAGTCCCAACTTAAGCGAGGAAACATTTGTGAGTGAAACGAAGTTTAGTTGAGCATCCATGAAGAGCACATAGAGCCTAGAGATCATGATCTATTACTTTTGGATATTCGCCATCTCCTATTTGCTAGGCACCGAGTGAGGGCATCCGTCATGTGGATCTTTCTAAGAAGATTTTAGGTAAAATATTTGCGAAAGGTGGTGACGGCGACTGCTGGACCGGTGCGCCGGTTATAGATGATTTGCGTTGGTGCTGAGGTCAGGGCACACCGCCCTGATAATGGTCTCCCCTTCATCAATTTTTTAGTTGTAGCATTTATGATTGAAAAAAGTGGCTTCAGGTTGATCGATGTATTATCGTGTAAAGGATGGGTGAATAATTTAATATAAAAGCTATGTGCATTATTTTGATACTGAGGCAAGGGATAAATCTCCATTCGAAGAAAAAAGGGTAAATAGTCAAAGTAATAAAATAACTACCGAAAGGTATTTATACGCAATTACGGGAGACGACGTGCCAACTACATCGAGGCAGGAGTATATGAGAAGCGGATGAGAGCCGACAGAGGCGGCCTTGCATCCGGAAGCATAAACTCCCCGTTTTTAAAATAAGTTATAAACGCAGTTTAAAATATTAAAAAAATTAACGAAAAATTGATACATACATATCGACATTCTATGTGCTCATAAAGTCGTTTCACCAAAAACAGACATTTTCTTGTGTCATGTGCGAAAAATACAAATATGATGCTCAAAAATAGCTTTTCACTATACATTTCTTTATATTTTTTACACATGACATAACAAATATGGTTTCCATGAAACGTGGTGTGCGCACATATAATATCGATGTATACGCTCCAAATTTTGTTCAGCTCTTTCTTAAAAATTTAAAATGTTTTTCTAAATAGCAGGAGCATATGTTGCCAACTTAAAAATGCATTGCTGATGAGAGCCCGAGGAACAAGCAACTTGTCGTCCTGGTAGCCTATGGTCGGTGGACAACAGAACAGCCACGTATCCTACGTTACGACTGTAACAACAGGGTATTCTTGAAGCATCGAACTATAGTAACAGCACTGGTTTCTCTAAACGGAACAGTAGCTTAACAGCTAACAGCATTCCTTTTGTTTGTTAGTTATTATAATTCCAGCCAGTCAAGAGCTGACACGACAGAGCGTTGAAACAGAGTGCGATTTCGCGACCGATCGCTGCATTGTCCATTCATCGATACCACGACTACTATATTGGTTGCTTGGAAGCCAACCATTTATCTCTTGCCTTTGACCAGTGAGTGTATCATAGTCGTACATGAGTTTCTTGCTAAATTGATGTGTTAACTGTGGCAGACAGTGACGATTCTATTATAACGGGAGATCTTTTTGGTCTTGTTAATTACCGTTGGTGTTGAAATAAATATTCTAGGTATGTAACAGATAGAAAAAAAACGGTTCGTTCCGGGCTCCTGCGAGCCCCAGGGCGAAACCCTAGATTGCGCTGCCAGCGACCTCCCTCTTTCTCCCCCGCCTCGCCGCCACCAGGGGCGTCACTAAGTGAAGCCTAGGCGATGTCGGCAGCAGTGGGGCGTCCTCTCCCCTCCTCGCGCTGATGGCGGCGTGAGCGACACCGGAGCTTGGAGGTGCGACGCTAGGCAGGGGGTGTGGCTGCTCTGCGGCGACGTGGTGGCTCTGCGGGCTCTTCGGACGCGGGGCGGCAGCCCTGGGTGGTGAGGTGGCGCTGGTTTTGCGGCAAGCAACGTGCATGTGTTGGCCTTCTCCTTGGCCATGTGGACGGTCAGGAGATGGCGGGTGCTGGCCGTGGAGCTCGGGTTGCTCGTTAGTTCCTGCACCAAATCTGAAGTGGACGCCTCCCTGGACGCGTCCTGCCTGCTGGTGCTGCCTCCCGGTGGCCTCTTGTTGTCGTATCTGGCGCCCAGCTAGGTGTTGGAGGTGGCGACATGGACCGAGAGAAATCCCTGGTTGGTCTCGCCAACCATGATGGCGGCGACGCCTGTGGGCGTCGCTCCCCTCAATGGAGGGGCTATTGAGGTACTTTTCCCTTCCCTTCGGCTCCTCTCCTTAACCGGGAGAAATCCCAAATCCTCTGGATTGGGCGGCAGCGGCGTCGTGGGCATCGTCACCTTCCTGAAGGTGTCGTTTTGGGTGAGAGGGATGTAGGCTTGTTCCAATTCTGGTTGTTCAGCGTCATAGCTGGGGCCTTGGTGATGGCCAGGGCCCTTCTTCTTCGCAGTTTCTTCATCAACACAACGACACCAAGCAGGTTCTCTCATCGTGTGTGATTCCGTGTCCGTGGCAATGCGTCTGCTAGGGAGCGGTGAACTGCAGTGGCAAGGTTTGTTTCTGGTTCTTGTGGTAGCCTGGTCCTAGTTCTTGTTCTTTGCTCTACGGTGAGCGGCTCCATGGCCAACGGTTTGGCGCCCTCAGAGCCAGGGCGAGGGGACAGGGGGGCTTTTCGGCCATGGAAGAGGATGATCAGGCGATGGCTGATACGTCTCCGACGTATCGATAATTTCTTATGTTCCATGCCACATTATTAATGATATCTACATGTTTTATGCATACTTTATGTCATATTTATGCATTTTCCGGCACTAACCTATTAACGAGATGCCGAAGAGCCAGTTGCTGTTTTCTGCTGTTTTTGGTTTCAGAAATCCTAGTAAGGAAATATTCTCGGAATCGGACGAAATCAACGCCCAGCATCTTAGAATCACTCGAAGCTTCCAGAACACCCGAGAGAGGCCAGAGGGGGGCCACTGGGCCACCAGACGCCAGGGTGGCGCGGCCCAGGCCTTGGCCGCGCCCCCCTAGTGTGTCACCGCCTCGTCGACCCTCCGACTCCGCCTCTTCGCCTATATAAAGGTCCCTGATCTAAAACCTCGATACGGAAAAGCCACGGTACGAGAAACCTTCCAGAGCCGCCGCCATCGCGAAGTCAAGATCTGGGGGACAGGAGTCTCTGTTCCGGCATGCCGCCGGGACGGGGAAGTGCCACCGGAAGGCTCCTCCATCGACACCGCTGCCATCTCCACCGCCATCTTCATCACCGCTGCTGTCTCCCATGAGGAGGGAGTAGTTCTCCATTGAGGCTCGGGGCTGTACCGGTAGCTATGTGGTTAATCTCTCTCCTATGTACTTCAATACAATAATCTCATGAGCTGCCTTACATGATTGAGATTCATATGATGATGCTTGTAATCTAGATGTCATTATGCTAGTCAAGTGGGTTTTACTTATGTGATCTCCAGAGACTCCTTATCCCACGTGTGTAAAGGTGACAGTGTGTGCACCGTGTGGGTCTCTTAGGCTATATTTCACAGAATACTTATTCACTGTTATGAATGGCATAGTGAAGTGCTTATTTATATCCCTTTATGATTGCAATGTGTTTTGTATCACAATTTATCTGTGTGCTACTCTAGTGATGTTATTAAAGTAGTTTATTCCTCCTGCACGGTGTAATGGTGACTGTGTGTGCATCGTGTAGTACTTGGCGTAGGCTATGATTGTGATCTCTTGTAGATTATGAAGTTAACTATTGCTATGATGGTATTAATGTGATCTATGCCTCCTTTCGTAGCGTGAAGGCGACAGTGTGCATGCTATGTTAGTACTTGGTTTGGTTATGTTGATCTGTCATGCACTCTAAGGTTATTTAAACATGAACATCGAATATTGTGGAGCTTGTTAACTCCGGCATTGAGGGTTCGTGTAATCCTACACAGTTAGTGGTGTTCATCATCCAACAAGAGAGTGTAGAGTCTAGCATTTATTTATTTATTTATTCTGTTATGTGATCAAAGTTGAGAGTGTCCACTAGTGAAAGTATGATCCCTAGGCCTTGTTCCTAAATACTGCTACCGCTGCTTGTTTACTGTTTTACTGCATCTGTACTTCCTGCAATATTACCACCATCAACCACACGCCAGCAAGCACTTTTCCGGCGCCGTTACTACTGCTTATATTTATTCATACCACCTGTATTTCACTATCTCTTCGCCGAACTAGTGCACCTATTAGGTGTGTTGGGGACACAAGAGACTTCTTGCTTTGTGGTTGCAGGGTTGCATGAGAGGGATATCTTTGACCTCTTCCTCCCTGAGTTTGATAAACCTTGGGTGATCCACTTAAGGGAAACTTGCTGCTGTTCTACAAACCTCTGCTCTTGGAGGCCCAACACCGTCTACAAGAATAGAAGCACCCGTAGACATCAAGCACTTTTCTGGCGCCGTTGCCGGGGAGGAAAGGTAAAAGGTACTCACACTCCGGATCTCGGCTACTAAGCACTTTTCCGGCACCGTTGTAAGTACTCGAAGCTATTTCCTTTAGATCCTGCAATTGCATCTTTTTGTTTCTTGTTTACACTAGTTTGGCATAATGGACAACAATGAGCTTCTTATTCTATTTCCTGATTTAAGACATGGATGGTTTGATGCGAAAATTAAAAAACCCATGGAACATATTAGTATGAACACTTTGAATACCATTGTTGCTAATGATATAGAAAGTTCTAAGCTTGGGGAAGCTGGTTCCGATGAGCATGATCTTTTTAGTCCCCCAAGCATTGAGGAGAAAATTTACTTTGATGATACTTTGCCTCCTATTTATGATGATTATAATGATAGTAGTCTTTTAGTACCGCCTGTTATGGAGGATAAATTTGATTATGATTACAATATGCCTCCTATATTTGATGATGAGAATAATAATGATAGCTACTTTGTTGAATTTGCTCCCACTATTACCAATAAAATTGACTATGCTTATGTGGAGGGTAATGATACTTTTATGCATGTGAATAAAGATGTTTTATGTGATACTTATATTGTTGAGTTTGCTCATGATGCTACTGAAAGTTATTATGAGAGAGGAAAATATGGTTGTAGAAATTTTCATGTTACTAAAATGCCTCTCTATGTGCTGAAATTTTTGAAGCTACACTTGTTCTATCTTCCTATGCTTGTTACTTTGCTCCTCATGAACTTGTTTATTTACAAGATTCCTTTTCATAGGAAGCATGTTAGGCTTAAATGTGTTTTGAATTTGCCTCTTGATGCTCTCTTTTGCTTCAAATACTATTTCTTGCGAGTGCATCATTAAAACTGCTGAGCCCATCTTAATGGCTATAAAGAAAGAACTTCTTGGGAGATAACCCATGTGTTTATTTTGCTACAGTACTTTTATTTTGTATTTGATTCTTGTAAGTTGTTACTACTGTAGCAACCTCTCCTTATCTTATTTTTATCGCATTGTTGTGCAAGTAAAGTCTTTGATAGTAAGGTTCATACTAGATTTGGATTACTGCGCAGAAATAGATTTCTTTGCTGTCACGAATCTGGGCCTAATTCTCTGTAGGTAACTCAGAAAATTATGCCAATTTACGTGAGTGATCCCCAGATATGTACGCAACTTTCATTCAATTTGAGCATTTTCATCTGAGCAAGTATGGTGCCTCAATAAAATTCGTCTTTACGAACTTTTCTGTTTTGACAGATTCTGCCTTTTATTTCGCATTGCCTGTTTTGGTATGCTTGATGGATTTTTCTATTCCATTGACTTTCAGTAGCTTTGTGCAATGTCCAGAAGTGTTAAGAATGATTATGTCACCTTGATGTCTACGGGAGCTTCTATTCTTGTAGACAGTGTTGGGCCTCCAAGAGCAGAGGTTTGTAGAACAGCAGCAAGTTTCCCTTAAGTGGATCACCCAAGGTTTATCGATCTCAGGGAGGAAGAGGTCAAAGATATCCCTCTCATGCAACCCTGCAACCACAAAGCAAGAAGTCTCTTGTGTCCCCAACACACCTAATAGGTGCACTAGTTCGGCGAAGAGATAGTGAAATACAGGTGGTATGAATAAGTAGTAGCAACGGCACCGGAAAAGTGCTTTGCCCGGGACAGGTAAACAAGCAGTAGTAACGCAGCGAGTAGTAACGCAGATAAAACAAGTAAACAAGCAGCGATAGCGATATTTAGGAACAAGGCCTAGGGATTAGACTTTCACTAGTGGACACTCTCAACTTTGATCACATAACAGAATAGATAAATGCATACTCTACACTCTTGTTGGATGATGAACACATTGCGTAGGATTACACGTACCCTCAATGCCGGAGTTAACAAGCTCCACAATTCAATGTTCATATTTAAATAACCTTAGAGTGCAGGAAAGATCAATTCGACTAAACCAAGTACTAACATAGTATGCACACTGTCACCTTCACACTATGTAGGAGGAATAGATCACATCAATACTATCATAATGATAATTAACTCCACAATCTACAAGAGATCGTGATCATAGCATATGCCAAGTACTAACACGGATGCACACACTGTCACCATTACACCGTGTAGGAGGAATAAAACTACTTTAATAACATCACTAGAGTAGCACATAGATAAATTGTGATACAAAACTCATTGCAATCATAAAGAGATATAAATAAGCACTTCACTACGCCATTCATAACGGTGAATAAGTATTCCGTGAAATATAGCCTAAGAGACCCACACGGTGCACACACTCGTCACCTTTACACACGTGGGACAAGGAGTCTCCGGAGATCACATAAGTAAAACTCACTTGACTAGCATAGTGACATCTAGATTACAAGCATCATCATATGAATCTCAATCATGTAAGGCAGCTCATGAGATTATTGTATTGAAGTACATAGGAGAGAGATGAACCACATAGCTACCGGTACAGCCCCGAGCCTCGATGGAGAACTACTCCCTCCTCATGGGAGCAGCAGCGGTGATGAAGACGGCGGTGGAGATGGCAGCGGTGTCGATGGAGAAGCCTTCCGGGGCACTTCCCCGCTCCGGCAGGGTGCCGGAACAGAGACTCCTGTCCCCCAGATCTTGGCTTCGCGATGGCGGCGGCTCTGGAAGGTTTTCCGTATCGTGGTTTTTCGCCTCAGGGTTTTCGCGACGGAGGCTTTAAATAGGCGGAAGGGCATCCTTGGAGGGGGCCTGGGGGGCCCACACCATAGGGCGGCGCGGCCCCCCTCCGGCCGCGCCGGGGTGTGGTGTGGGCCCCCGGGGCTTCCTCCGGCGGCTCTCGGGTGTTCCGGAAGGCTCCGGGAAAAATAGGGACCCGGGTCTTGATTTCGTCCAATTCCGAGAATATTTCTTTACTAGGATTTCTGGAACCAAAAACAGCAGAAAACGAGAAGCTGGCTCTTCGGCATCTTGTTAATAGGTTAGTTCCGGAAAATGCACGAATATGACATAAAGTGTGCATAAAACATGTAGATATCATCAATAATGTGGCATGGAACATAAGAAATTATCGATACGTCGGAGACGTATCAGCATCCCCAAGCTTAGTTACTGCTCGTCCCGAGCGAGGTAAAACGATAACAAAGATAATTTCTGAAGTGACATGCCATCATAACCTTGATCATACTATTTGTAAACATATGTAATGAATGCAGCGATCAAAACAATGGTAATGACATGAGTAAACAGGTGAATCATAAAGCAAAGACTTTTCATGAATAGTACTTCAAGACAAGCATCAATAAGTCTTGCATAAGAGTTAACTCATAAAGCAATAAATCAAAGTAAAGGTATTGAAGCAACACAAAGGAAGATTAAGTTTCAGCGGTTGCTTTCAACTTGTAACATGTATATCTCATGGATAATTGTCAACATAGAGTAATATAACAAGTGCAATATGCAAGTATGTAGGAATCAATGCACAGTTCACACAAGTGTTTGCTTCTTGAGGTGGAGAGAGATAGGTGAACTGACTCAACATAAAAGTAAAAAGAATGGTCCTTCAAAGAGGAAAGCATCGATTGCTATATTTGTGCTAGAGCTTTTATTTTGAAAACATGAAACAATTTTGTCAACGGTAGTAATAAAGCATATGAGTTATGAAAATTATATCTTACAAGTTGCAAGCCTCATGCATAGTATACTAATAGTGCCCGCACCTTGTCCTAATTAGCTTGGACTACCGGATCTTTGCAATGCACATGTTTTAACCAAGTGTCACAATGGGGTACCTCCATGCCGCTCGTACAAAGGTCTAAGGAGAAAGCTCGCATTTTGGATTTCTCGCTTTTGATTATTCTCAACTTAGACATCCATACCGGGACAACATGGACAACAGATAATGGACTCCTCTTTAATGCATAAGCATGTGGCAACAATTAGTGTTCTCATATGAGATTGAGGATATATGTCCAAAACTGAAACTTCCACCATGATTCATGGCTTTAGTTAGCGGCCCAATGTTCTTCTCTAACAATATGCATGCTCCAACCATTAAGGTGGTAGATCTCTCTTACTTCGGACAAGACGGACATGCATAGCAACTCACATGATATTCAACAAAGAATAGTTGATGGCGTCCCCAGAAATATGGTTATCGCACAACAAGCAACTTAATAAGAGATAAAGTGCATAAGTACATATTCAATACCACAATAGTTTTTAAGCTATTTGTCCCATGAGCTATATATTGCAAAGGTGAATGACAGAATTTTAAAGGTAGCACTCAAGAAATTTACTTTGAAATGGCGGATAAATACCATGTAGTAGGTAGGTATGGTGGACACAAATGGCATAGTGGTTGGCTCAAGTATTTTGGATGCATGAGAAGTATTCCCTCTCGATACAAGGTTTAGGCTAGCAAGGTTGTTTGAAACAAACACAAGTATTAACTAGTACAGCAAAACTCACATAAAAGACATATTACAAGCTTATAAGACTATACATCGTCTTCCTTGTTGTTCAAACACCTCACTAGAAAATATCTAGACTCTAGAGAAACCACTCATGCAAACCAAATTTTAACAAGCTCTATGTATTTCTTCACTAATAGGTGCAAAGTATATGATGCAAGAGCTTAAACATGAGCACAACAATTGCCAGGTATCAAGTTATTCAAGACATCATACCAGTTACTACATGTAGCATTTTCCGTTTCCAACCATATAACAATTAACGAAGCAGTTTCATCCTTCGCCATGAAAATTAAAAGCTAAGAACACATGGGTTCATACGAACCAGCGGAGCGTGTCTCTCTCCCACACAAGCATTTATTCAAACAAAAACAAAAACAAGAAACATACAGACGCTCCAAGTAAAGTACATAAGATGTGACCGAATAAAAATATAGTTTCAAGAGAAGAAACCTGATAATTTGTCGATGAAGAAGGGATGCCTTGGGCATCCCCAAGCTTAGATGCTTGAGTCTTCTTGAAATATGCAGGGGTGAACCACCGGGGCATCCCCAAGCTTAGAGCTTTCACTCTCCTTGATCATATTGCATCATACTCCTCTCTTGATCCTTGAAAACTTCCTCCACACCAAACTCGAAACAACTCATTAGAGGGTTAGTGCACAATAAAAATTCACATGTTCAGAGGTGACACAATCATTCTTAACACTTCTGGACATTGCATAAAGCTACTTGGACATTAATGGATCAAAGAAATTCATCCAACATAGCAAAAGAGGCAATGCGAAATAAAAGGCAGAATCTGTCAAAACAGAACAGTCCGTAAAGATGGATTTTATTAGGCCACCAGACTTGCTCAAATGAAAATTCTCAAATTGAATGAAAGTTGCGTACATATCTGAGGATCATGCACGTAAATTGGCTTAATTTTCTGAGCTACCTACAGGGAGGTAGACCCAGATTCGTGACAGCAAAGAAAAATCTGGAACTGCGCAGTAATCCAAATCTAGTACTTACTTTACTATCAAAGACTTTACTTGGCACAACAAAACTCAAAACTAAGATAAGGAGAGGTTGCTACAGTAGTAAACAACTTACAAGACACAAATATAAAACAAAGTACTGTAGCAAAATAACACATGGGTTATCTCCCAAGAAGTTCTTTCTTTATAGCCATTAAGATGGGCTCAGCAGTTTTAATGATGCACACGCAAGAGATAGTATTTGAAGCAAAAGAGAGCATCAAGAGGCAAATTCAAAACACATTTAAGTCTAACATGCTTCCTATGCATAGGAATCTTGTAAGTAAACAAGTTCATGAAGAGCAAAGTAACAAGCATAGGAAGATAAAACAAGTGTAGCTTCAAAAATTTCAGCACATAGAGAGGCATTTTAGTAACATGAAAATATCTACAACCATATTTTCCTCTCTCATAATAACTTTCAGTAGCATCATGAGCAAACTCAACAATATAACTATCACATAAAGCATTCTTATCATGAGTCTCATGCATAAAATTATTACTCTCCACATAAGCATAATCAATTTTATTAGTAATAGTGGGAGCAAATTCAACAAAGTAGCTATCATTATTATTCTCATCAAGTGTAGGAGGCATAGTATAATCACAACAAAATTTACTCTCCATAGTAGGTGGCACCAAAAGACCACTATCATTATAATCATCATAAATAGGAGGCAAAGTATCATCAAAGAAAATTTTCTCCTCAATGCTTGGGGGACTAAAAATATCATGCTCATCAAAACCAGCTTCCCCAAGCTTAGAATTTTCCATATCATTAGCAACAATGGTATTCAAAGTATTCATGCTAATATGTTCCATGGGTTTTTTAATTTTCGCATCAAATCATCCATGTCTTAAATCAGGAAATAGAATAAGAAGCTCATTGTTGTCCATTACGCCAAACTAGTGTAAACAAGAAACAAAAAGATGCAATTGCAGGATCTAAAGGAAATAGCTTTGTTGACGTCAGAAACCCCCTGGCGGGCAGAGACGGGCAACACAGTAGAGCCGGGAACAACTAGGGCTGCGGCTGGCCCCAGTCCCTCAGAGTGACGGCCCGCAAAGCCTCCTGGTCGCACGTCCGATGCTATCGCAAGGGCGTGCCACCTGACCTATACCTGGTCGGGAAGGTGTGGATGATGCCTCGCTTAGTTTCCTGCATGGCATAAACGTAAACATTAAATACGCGCAAAAGCTCACCACCCTTGAAAAGGTCGTGATGTAGAGCCACCGATTTCACCAAAATCGGCTTCCAAGAGCAAAGTATCTTCCGGGCCAGCCGCCCCCCGAGCCCCAACCAAGGCGAGAACAACGGTGAGGAAAGTAGCCGCCAGAAAACATCTTGAAGCGCCGAAGCCCTTCTTCGATCAAGAGAGCTTGCACGCACGCTTGGTCCATGCCTTGACCGATTTCATCTATCCTTATGGGCTTCGCAAACATGCTTGTGCTTACTAACCCCTTTTTATATATAGGCCTCCACCGAAGACAACTCCAGCGAGACACACAATCCAATCGAGGGATTCGAGCTCGGGACAACTCGTGAAAATCACCACGCAGAGCCGCAAGATTTGCCACCATCGGCTTCCAGAAAAGGCGCTCCTCGAACCCGTTGCCCCCAAGCTCCAATCAAAGCAAGGCAGGCGTGAGCACCAAGAGGACTCAAAGGAACCAAGCCCCTCCATCAAACCAAGAGGCTTCAAATGTAATTACCCTCCATACTCTCCCCCAGCCTCATCTTTCATGCTAATCCATTGCTCGCTCACATCGGCTAACCACCTCCTTTGCGTGACCGATGACACTTCTAGTGGGGAGCCGAGGAAGTACAAGATGCCCTCCGCAAACTCCGGATCCAAAGAATCCCTCAAGGTGCCGTTGACAAAGTCGCCAATTTGGCCAAGCCCGAGCAGAAACACAAGAGCCGATTACCTCATTATCGGCTGTCCCCCGGGTTTCATGAGAGGTATACTCCTTTCGCTTGGCTTACCCTTCCCCTTTTGCCGCATACCGATCGCCAAGCTTCGCTTTGTCGCGGTTGTGACCTCTCGGCTTGCTAACGTTCGACCCCGAATCCATCGAACCAGCTCCTTCTACGGCATGCGAATGAACCACGACCCATCGCTCGTCCTATGCCAATTCCAGCTGCCTCAAAGCCTTGCTTTCCTCCCCGATCGAGACGTTGGTCGAAGACTCCGAGGAAGTGAAGAGCGTTTCTGACGAAATCAAGCACCATCTCCCGTAACGTTGCAGATGAAACTTTAGCCGGCCTGTGACTCTGTCTCGTCTCACGGTCAAGGGTGAAGTCGCCTCGCCAGAGAATCGATCTACGCCACGCCCAACTTCCGTTGAGAGTCCGATATTGCGTACAAATGTCAGCCGGCTTAATGAGAAAAAGGCGGCCTTGGATGCCAAAACCGACACCTCTCGTCAAGCACCGCCGAACTTGAGACCTTGCGAAAGGAATTGGAGGACCTTGAAGAGAGGGTCCCGGCAACCAAACAAGCCTTATTTGCGATAAGGAAGCTCTTATTCCCGCTCCCAAGAGGAAGCGTAAGGCCCGAAAGCTCAACCGAAAACCGATCCGGCAGTAAATACGTGCCCCGAACAAACAGCCTAGTGACGGCGAGGACGAAGATGACGAGGCCGAGATCGCCGAGGTGGATCGTGTCCGTGCCGACGCCCTCCATGCCTTCGAGGCATTCCTTCGCAGGAGCCCATCCATGTAACCTGATACCTGCTCGCAACAGCTTGTACCTCTAGAGTCGATGGCTGTGCATCGGCTTTTTTTTAGTCTAAAGTCGATGTGTCTGTGCATCGGCTGTGTTTTGCGTCCTGTTGCTTTGCATATTTTTTATTTTTTTACTGGCCGATTTCATGTATCGGCCCCCATATTTCACTGTCCGTCATCCCACATACTTGGGAAATACTTCTTGAGATGCTGACCATTAACAGCCACTGGGAACTTCACACCGCTCAGCTCTCCTCGAGCATGTATGCGCTACCCTTTAAAACTTGGTCGACCCTGTACGGCCCATGCCAATTTGGAGACCATTTACCATATATTGCATCCTTAGTCCCCAATGGCAATACAACTTCCCATACCAGATCACCAACGTGGAACTCCTTTGGTCTCACCTTCTTATTATATGCGCGAGCTACCTTGGCTTTGTTCTCTTTAATTTTCTCTAGTGACCATAGTCTAAGTTCCGTTAGATCCTCGATGCTATCACTCATCGTGGCCGCATATTCTTCGCCTGTTAAATCATTCGAAACGTAATACGTCTCGACTCTGCAAATCGTGATTTCCTGTGGCAATACGGCTTCTTGTCCATAGACCAGATGGTATGGGCGAGGTTTTCTATCGCCTCCATGACATGACATGCGAGTAAGCCCACAAAGCCTCCGACAATACTCGTGCCAACGTCTAGGGTGCCTCGCCGACTTTCCTCTTAATCACCTTGATAAGGCTTTGGTTGGACGTCTTCAGCCTTGCCCATTTGCTTGAGCATAGTATGGAGATGATCGGATCAACTTAATTCCCATGTCCTCGCAGTAACTTTCTAAACTCGCGAGAAATGAAGACCGAACCTCCATCGGCCGTGATAGTCTCGGGGAATCCCGAATCTATGGAATGACATGTTCTTTCACAAAATTGATAACATCGGCCGATGCCACCGACTTCATAGGGACGGCCTCCACCCATTTAGTAAAATAATCAGAATGGCCGTGAATCCACACATGGCCTTTGCTCGATGGAGGATTGATTTTGCCGATCATATCCATGCCCCAACCTCGAAATGGCCAAGGCTTGATGATGGGGTTCATTGCTGATGCGGGTACCATCTGAATTTTCCCAAACTTATGACACGCTTGGCACCCTTTATAGTACTTAAAACAATCCTCAAGCATGGTGGGCCAATAAAACCCCGATCGCCTGATCAACCATTTCATCCATGAGCCGATTGGTGAGTTCCATTAGCGCCTTCATGTACTGTAAGAGCCGATTTGACTCGGCCGGTCCTAGACATCCGAGAAGTAACCCTTCCAAAGTCCCGTAGAACATGTCATCCCCAATAAGGACATACTTCATGGCCTTGTACCTTATCCGTTTAGGTGCTCCCCGAGCCGAATCTTTCAAGTAATTGAAGATATCGGCTCTCCGGATCATCCGATTCCAGGAACCGCATCCGAACATCGGCTCCACCTGCTACGTCCTTGTAGCCCCGACGCCATCCGTGCGAGATCGTTCGCCTCGGTATTCTCGCGACCTCGGATCCACGCTTGAAGTTTATGTACCTAAATTGGGCCATCGCTCACGGCATTGCATCCATAATGGGAAGAGCTACTTCGCTTCCCTCACATTTGTGAGCTCCTCCGTGAGTTGGGAAATCACCAATTTTGAGTCCCCTCAAAAGTTCCACCGCTTCCTGCCCCGGCTTCAATAAGCAACTCCATTCCCTTGCGTATTGCTTCATACTCGCGACATTGTTGGTGCAAGGGGTAGGTAGCCTTAAGTGGAGAAGGAATATGTTGACCCTCCGTGGCGACACGAGCAGAATGCCGATGCCGCAACCATCATCACAAGCCGATCCATCGAAAAACATGGCCCATGCACGTACAGCCAGCGCCGCACATCGGGTTGATTCGTTCGAAGAACAAGATCGGCCAACGCCTGTCCCTTGACTCGCTTCCCAGCTCGATACCGGACATCAAATCCCGATAATGCAAACATCCACTCTACCGAGTCGGCCCCTTCAACACAGGAGCCGACAAGCATATGCCTGGCGACGTCCGGACATTTGCATATGATGATAATCCCCGGCCGACAAGCAAGATGTGATGAAGCTTGGTGCAGTAGTACAGGCAGAGGCACAACTTCTCAATCTCGTGGTACCTAGTCTCTCGCGATCCAACATCCTTCTCGCCGGGAGGTAGAAAGCGTACTCTCTCCGGACCATCATAAACATGCACCACCA